>NC_046674.1:47716747-48043079 GCF_003369915.1 Drosophila miranda
TGAAACTAGAGGTCTTGAATTAATTACTGCCGTGATGTGGCACAACAGCATCCGCAGCTCGTCAAATCCAAGCACCGAGTTGCCTATCGCACGGTAGAAGTGGAACTTGGCCCTCTTCACTGCAGCGTCCCATAGACCACCAAAATGCGGGGAGTGCGGAGGAATGAAATGCCAGTCCATAGCTTCGACCAAGCAAAAATCCAGCAGCGCCTTCTGATGGTCATTTCTGAGGACCAGGCGCTTTAACTCCATCAGCTCATTCCTAGCGCCGACAAAATTTGTTACGTTGTCTGACCAAATTTGCCGCGGCTTTTTTCTGGTACATATAAAGCGCTTTAGTCCATGAAGAAAAGCAACTGTGGATAAGTCTTTTATAAGCTCCAGATGAACAGCCTTGGTAGCGAAAAAAATGAAGACGCAGACGTAGCACTTGATTGGAGCCTTGTTGCGTGCCTCCGGTTTGTAGAAAATTGGCCCACAAAAGTCTACACCTGTGATCTCAAAGGCGTGAAAACCATCGAGCCGCTCCTTTGGAAGATCCGCCATAATATGCTCCAATACCCTGAGCTTCTGTCGAAAGTATCTTATGCACTTGTTTACTGCCTTGTTTACCGTCTTCCTCCCCACAATAGGCCAATATTGGGATCGAATTAGTCCAAGAAAAGCTCGAGGACCAGCGTGCAGATTCCGCTCATGAAAATGGGAGATTATTGCAAGAGTCAGTGGATGGCTGCTGGGCAAGATGATTGGATGACGGCCATCAAAATCCAACGAAGAGTTTTTCAGTCGACCATCTACCCTGAGAGGTCCAAACTGATCCATGAATGGCGACAACGATGCAGTCGAGCTCGATGAGGAGACTGCTCCCCTTGCCCGCAGCGACTTCATGTGCTCCCATAGCTGGGTACGCTGGACTAGTCGCAGCAATACCTGGGTTCCATGTTCAATGTCTGAGAAAGTGAGTCCGGGGTGCCGAATTCGGTTGCAAAACTTGTGAATGTATCCGAAAACGCGTAGCAAGGAAGCAAATGAATTCGCATACTTGGAATCAGCAACAATGTCCATATAGGGCGATTTAGCCAGAAGAGCTTTCCGGCGAAGTTCAAGGGCTGGCTTATCAGGTAGCAAGGTGGGTGACCAGTCATCTGAGGAGCCGCAAAGAAATGAAACCTAAAGAGGTGACTCATTCAGCTCAGTCGGATGAGCCCCTCGAGACAGAATGTCGGCTGGGTTTAAAGCTGTGGGGACATAACGCCATTCCATTTTTTCGGTAATTTCCTGAATCGTTGCCACTCTATTTGCAACAAATATATTAAATCCTGACGGCTCGTCCTGAATCCAAGAGAGCGCAACGGCAGAATCACACCAACAGTAACACCTTCCCTTGAAGACATTCATTCCAGCTATCTCAGATATGAGCCTAGCCAGCAACTCTGCTCCACAAAGCTCCAACTTTGTTACCGTGAGTGTCTTCAAAGGAGCCACACGAGATTTGGCACAAAGTAAGTGACAGCTAGAATGCTGACCCTTTGACACGACAAAAATGCATGCACCATAAGCCTCGATGCTGGCATCGCAAAATCCGTGAATTTCCAGCGTAGAGTCTGGAAGGAGTACAAGCCGAGGAAATTCAAGTCGACGACCAAAACTGACCAAAACTGGTGCATATTTCCTGCCACTCGGTGTTCAGTGCGACTGGAAGGCTTTCATCCCAGGACAACTTCTCTTGGCACAAACGCTGGAGAAAGATTTTGGATTTAGTAATTACGGGACCAGCTAGTCCGAGAGGATCGTAGAATCGCGCTATAGATGACAAAACAGAGCGCCTGCAGGAATTCGAAGAAGATTGTAGGGCCGAGAACGAAAATAACAGTGGATCAGAAACCGGATCCCAAGCAAGTCGTAAAGTTTTAGTCACATTGCTGTCATCGCCGAACTTCAAAAATGTTTCCTTGTCCTCTTCCGGAACTCCATCCAGCACAGCAGGCACGTTCGAACACCATTTCCTCAATCTGAACTGACCTCTAGACTAAATTCCAGCAGTTTGCTCCCGAATTCGGACAGCCTCTTCCTGAGACCTGCCTCCAGATATCAAGTCATCCACGTAGAAGTCACGGCGAAGGATTTCAGCTCCAACTGGAAACGTCCTCTGCTCGTCCATTGCCAACTGATGCATCGCTCGCACAGATAAATACGAGGCAGGCCTCGTCCCATAAGTAACGGTGTCCAATTGAAACACACGCAAGTCCTCTTCCCTGGAGTTTCTCCACAGAATACACTGAAAGTTGGTAACCTCGGTCGAGACTCTTACACATCGATACATCTTACAGATATCTCCCATAATCGCAACGGCGTATGACCGAAATCGAGCAAGAATATGAAACAGTTTGGGTTGGATTACGGGACCGGCCATTAAAACGTCGTTCAGGGAATATCCAGATGAAGTTGAAGCGGATCCATCAAAAACGACGCGAAGCTTGGTCGTAAAACTATCTTCCTTCATGACGCAATGGTGAGGCAAAAAATAACGGCAGTTGCTGATTGACTGGGCAGGAACCTGAGACATATGGCCCAAATCAAGGTATTCCTTTATGAATGCTGCATACTGAGATTTAACATCAGGGCGACGATCTAACTTTCTCTCAAGGGTCAGGAATCTACGAAGCGCTTGATTGAAAGATTCTCCCAGGAGATCCAAATTATATTTAGCTGGCAGACGAACACAATAATCGCGAACAAAGTGTGCTTCACAATCTAGCTCTTCTTTGGTAGACTTTACTATTGGTTCGATGCAATTTTCTACCTCCCAAAACCTCCGAAGAAACACCTCAAGCCGATCCTCTGAACTAATGTCCTCAGCTGCTACGGCCCGAACGCGAGAGACCATCAAAGAAGAACCTTTTAAACGAGAACAACCTCCAGACACGACCCATCCAAAGCGCGTTTTCTTAATTGAAAGCAATCCTGGCAGTAGTTTGACCCGACCAGCGCAAAGGAGTTCGTAAAACAGGCTTGCGCCAATTAACAGATCGACGCGCTGCGGCCTATAAAACTATGCTAATCTGCTAATGGTATGTTCGATAGAATGTTCCAGTTTTGAGTGTCAATTCCAAAGCTTGGCTCGGTTATGCTAGAGGCTACAATAGCAGTCATGAGAGTTGATTATTGCGATGAGCGAGAGTGCAGGCTAACGTTGACCGAAAATCCATCCGTGACGAAGCTAGAGTCGCCTATTCCCGAGACTGCAGTCAATGATTTCATTTTTCGAAGCTGAAGCTGATTCGCGAAACGGGAAGTTATTAGATGCAACTGGGAGCCGGAATCCAGCAACGCTCGGCAGGGAACTAAAACTCCGGAATGATTTTTGACCAAGGCCGAGATCTTGGGCAATAAGGGCAGACGAGGTAGGTGCTCGAGGTGCACTGAATTAATCGATGCCCTGTTCTTAGACAATTTAAGCACAGGGAAGCCGCTTTGCTTCTTTATGGCGAACTGCAGTGACGTAATGTACTCCTCCTTCCACCGGGACCAAAAGAGCTGCTGCAGGTACGAAACGCGCTGCAGCCGTCCAGGCGATCGAAGTTTAGCTGCGTGACGTCAGGCTCAGCGAACGAAGCAGGAGGGCCACCATTCAAGAAATGCGCTGGAGTTAGAACATCTAGATCGGCAGGGCTCTCTGAAATTGAAACTAGAGGTCTTGAATTAATTACTGCCGTGATGTGGCACAACAGCATCCGCAGCTCGTCAAATCCAAGCACCGAGTTTCCTATCGCACGGTAGAAGTGGTACTTGGCCCTCTTCACTGCAGCCTCCCATAGACCACCAAAATGCGGGGAGCGCGGAGGAATGAAATGCCAGTCCATAGCTTCGACCAAGCAAAAATCCAGCAGCGCCTTCTGATGGTCATTGCTGAGGACCAGGCGCTTTAACTCCATCAGCTCATTCTTAGCGCCGACAAAATTTGTTACGTTGTCTGACCAAATTTGCCGCGGCTTTTGTCTGGTACATATAAAGCGCTTTAGTCCATGAAGAAAAGCAACTGTGGATAAGTCTTTTATAAGCTCCAGACGAACAGCCTTGGAAGCGAAACAAATGAAGACGCAGACGTAGCACTTGATTGGAGCCTTGTTGCGTGCCTCCGGTTTGTAGAAAAACGGCCGACAAAAGTCTACGCCTGTGATCTCAAAGGCATGAGAACCATCGAGCCGCTCCTTTGGAAGATCCGCCATAATATGCTCCAATACCCTGAGCTTCAGTCGAAAGTATCTTATGCACTTGTTTACTGCCTTGTTTACCGCCTTCCTCCCCCCAATAGGCCAATATTGGGATTGAATTAGTCCAAGAAAAGCTCGAGGACCAGCGTGCAGATTCCGCTCATGAAAATGGGAGATTATTGCAAGACTCAGTGGATGGCTGCTGGGCAAGATGATTGGATGACGGCCATCAAAATCCAACGAAGAGTTTTTCAGTCGACCATCTACCCTGAGAGGTCCAAACTGATCCATGAATTGCGACAACGATGCAGTCGAGCTCGATGAGGAGACTGCTCCCCTTGCCTGCAGTGACTTCATGTCCTCCCATAGCTGGGTACGCTGGACTAGTCGCAGCAATACCGGGGTGCCGAATTCGGTTGCAAAACTTGTGAATGTATCCGAAAACGCGTAGCAAGGAAGCAAATGAATTCGCATACTTGGAATCAGCAACAATGTCCATATAGGGCGATTTAGCCAGAAGAGCCTTCCGGCGAAGTTCAAGGGCTGGCTTATCAGGTAGCAAGGTGGGTGACCAGTCATCTGAGGAGCCGCAAAGAAATGGAGGACCATGAACCTAAAGAGGTGACCCATTCAGCTCAGTCGGATGAGCCCCTCGAGACAGAATTTCGGCTGGGTTTAAAGCTGTGGGGACATAACGCCATTCCATTTTTTCGGTAATTTCCTGAATCGTTGCCACTCTATTTGCAACAAATACATTAAATCTTGACGGCTCGTCCTGAATCCAAGAGAGCGCAACGGCAGAATCACACCAACAGTAACACCTTCCCTTGAAGACATTTATTCCAGCTATCTCAGATATGAGCCTAGCCAGCAACTCTGCTCCACAAAGCTCCAACTTTGGTACCGTGAGTGTCTTCAAAGGAGCCACACGAGATTTGGCACAAAGTAAGTGACTGCTAGAATGCTGACACTTTGACATGACATAAATGCATGCACCATAAGCCTCGATGCTGGCATCGCAAATTCCGTGAATTTCCAGCGTAGAGTCTGGAGGGAGTACATGCCGAGGAAATTCAAGTCGACGACCAAAACTGACCAAAATTGGTGCATATTTCCTGCCACTCGGTGTTCAGTGCGACTGGAAGGCTTTCATCCCACGACAACTTCTCTTGGCACAAACGCTGGAGAAAGATTTTGGATTTAGTAATTACGGGACCAGCTAGTCCGAGAGGATCGTAGAATCGCGCTATAGATGACAAAACAGAGCGCATGCAGGAATTCAAAGAAGATTGTAGGGACGAGAACGAAAATAACAGTTGATCAGAAACCAGATCCCAAGCAAGTCCTAAAGTTTTAGTCACATTGCTTTCATCGTCGAACTTCAAAAATGTTTCCTTGTCCTCTTCCGGAACTCCATCCAGCACAGCAGGCACGTTCGAACACCATTTCCTCAATCTGAACTGACCTCTAGACTAAATTCCAGCAGCTTGCTCCCGAATTCGGACAGCCTCTTCCTAAGACCTGGCTCCAGATATCAAGTCATCCACGTAGAAGTCACAGCGAAGGATTTCAGCTCCAACTGGAAACGTCCTCTGCTCGTCCATTGCCAACTGATGCAACGCTCGCACAGATAAATATGAGGCAGGCTTCTTCCCATAAGTAACGGTGTCCAATTGAAACACACGCAAGTCCTCTTCCTTGGAGTTTCTCCACAGAACACACTGCAAGTTGCTATCCTCGGTCGAGACTCTTACACATCGATACATCTTACAGATATCTCCCGTAATCGCAACGGCGTATGACCGAAATCGAGCAAGAATATGAAACAGTTTGGGTTAGATTACGGGACCGGCCATTAAAACGTCGTTCAGGGAATATTCAGATGAAGTTGAAGCGGAACCATCAAAAACGACGCGAAGCTTGGTCGTAAAACTATCTTCCTTCATGACGCAATGGTGAGGCAAAAAATAACGGCAGTTGCTGATTGACTGGGCAGGAACCTGAGACATATGGCCCAAATCAAGGTATTCCTTTATGAATGCTGCATACTGAGATTTAACATCAGGGCGACGATCTAACTTTCTCTCAAGGGTCAGGAATCTACGAAGCGCTTGATTGTAAGATTCTCCCAGGAGATCTAAATTATATTTAGCTGGCAGACGAACACAATAATCGCGAACAAAGTGTGCTTCACAATCTAGCTCTTCTTTGGTACACTTTACTATTGGTTCGATGCAATTTTCTACCTCCCAAAACCTCCGAAGAAACACCTCAAGCCGATCCTCTGAACTATTATCCTCAGCTGCTACGGCCCGAGCGCGAGAGACCATCAAAGAAGAACCTTTTAAACGAGAACAACCTCCAGACACGACCCATCCCAAGCGCGTTTTCTTAATTGAAGGCAATCCTGGCAGTAGTTTGACCCGACCAGCGCAAAGGAGTTCGTAAAACAGGCTTGCGCCAATTAACAGATCGACGCGCTGCGGCCTATGAAACTCCGAATCTGCTAATAGTATGTTCGATGGAATGTTCCAGTTTTGAGTGTCAATTCCAAAGCTTGGCTGACGATCGGTTATGCTAGAGGCTACAATAGCAGTGATGAGAGTTGATTATTGCGATGAGCGAGAGTGCAGGCTAACGTTGACCGAAGATCCATCCGTGACGAAGCTAGAGTCGCGTATTCCCAAAACTGCCGTCAATGATTTCATTTTTCGAAGCTGAAGCTGATTCCCGAAACGGGAAGTTATTAGATGCAACTGGGAGCCGGAATCCAGCAACGCTCGGCAGGGAACTAAAACTCCGGAACGATTTTTGACCAAGGCCGTGGCCGTGGCAAGTAGAACAACATCATTACTGAGATCTTGGGCAATAAGGGCAGACGAGGTAGGTGCTCGAGGTGCACTGAATTAATCGATGCCCTGTTCTTAGACAATTTAAGCACAGGGAAGCCGCTTGGCTTCTTTATGGCGAACTGCAGTGACGTAATGTACTCCTTCTTCCACCGGGACCAAAAGAGCTGCTGCAGGTACGAAACGCGCTGCAGCCGTCCAGGCGTTCGAAGTTTAGCTGCGTGACGTCAGGCTCAGCGAACGAAGCAGGAGGGCCACCATTCAAGAAATGCGCTGGAGTTAGAACATCTAGATCGGCAGGGCTCTCTGAAATTGAAACTAGAGGTCTTGAATTAATTACTGCCGTGATGTGGCACAACAGCATCCGCAGCTCGTCAAATCCAAGCACCGAGTTTCCTATCGCACGGTAGAAGTGGTACTTGGCCCTCTTCACTGCAGCCTCCCATAGACCACCAAAATGCGGGGAGCGCGGAGGAATGAAATGCCAGTCCATAGCTTTGACCAAGCAAAAATCCAGCAGCGCCTTCTGATGGTCATTGCTGAGGACCAGGCGCTTTAACTCTGAAATTTTAGAATAGTTTTTCTAAATAAAGATACCGATACAACTTGGGTGACTGCAATTTTGTATTTTAATACGACGAAAAAAAGGAGTGCGTGCGTTCGTTTTCATGGATTTTTCTCGGCTTCCTTCATATATTAAAACAATTTCTTCTGTGCCTACCTTACCTACGGTGGCAAAGCGGGGCGAATTCGCCAAGAGCGAGAGAGCGAGCTTTTATTGCGCTCCCGCTTTGCCCTAGCCTAACTTACACTAGACTTCATGAAATACTATCCTAATAACAATTATTATTAGCCAAATGGCGCTACACCAGCCCCGTTGAAGGCCTGGAAGGCTTCAAACCAGAGGCAGAAGCGCCAACTTGTGAATTGGCCTCCTGAACGTGGCTCCGCTGCTCGTCCTTAGGTTGACCACTCTGACCCTTCCGTCCTGCCCGGCGGTTGTTCCGACCATCCTTCTGAGGAGCCACTGTTGAGGGGGCAGGTTGTCCTCGGCGACGATTACGAGGTCGCCTTCCTTGATGTTTGGTTCCTCCTGGTGCCACTTGCATCTTATTTGCAATCCCAGCACATACTCCCGGGACCATCGCTGCCAGAACATTTGCCTGGCTGACGAGACAAGCCGCCATCGCTTTAAGCAGCTCAGACCCTCCTGGTCCGGGGTCCTGGGTGCTGGGGGTGCGATGAGCGGCCCGCCTGTCAGCAGGTGCCCGGGAGTCAGCGCGTCTCCGTCGCTTGGGTCTGGGCTTAGGGGTCCTAGCGGGCGCGAGTTGAGTACCGCCTCGATCCCGACCAGCACGGTCTCCAGCTCCTCTGCGGTGAGGAGAGCGCTTCCGACTGCCCGTAGGAGTAGGCCCTTGGCAGACTTCACACCGGCCTCCCAAAGTCCGCCCATGTGCGGTGCTCGAGGCGGTATGAAGGCAAACTCGCACCCGCTTCTTGACGCAAATTCGCGTATCGCGTCCGCTTCCGCCTCTATCTTCCTCCGCAGTTCGCTGAAGTGGCGACTTGCTCCGACGAAATTTGTCGCGTTGTCGCAGTTCACGCGTTGCGGACATCCTCGACGACCGACGAACCTTTGGAATGCCAACAAGAAGGAATTAGTCGTCAAATCGGAGACAATTTCTAAATGAACCGCCTTGGACGCAAAACAGACAAATAACGCTATGTAGGACTTATAAGGGGGCCTTCCACGAATTTTCAGAGTCGTATAGACTGGGCCACAAAAATCAACGCCACATACTGAAAATGGGCGGAGAGCACGGAGCCGGTCTGCGGGTAAGTTGCCCATCATTTGGGTCTGGAGTAGCGGCTTGCATTTAAAGCAACGAATACACGACCTAACTGTCGCCCTGCAGACCGCCTGAGCATTCACTATCCAAATGCGCTGTCTAAGGATACTCACGAGTGCTCGTGGGCCGGCATGAAAATTCGTTTGATGCAGATACCGAACGTATGTCTGCACAAACTGCGAGCGTTTTGTCAATAACAAGGGAAACTTGGCATTATATGACATAGGAGCGTTAACTAGTCGCCCCCCAACTCGCAACAACGAAAAAGAGCACCATGTCCCAGCCTCTTCATGGATGAAGGGATTCAAAAGCTGAAGACTGGGGCCTAACTTGGTGCCTTTACGAACCCTTTCAATATCTTATTTCGACTATTTTTAGAAACGCCTCGTCGTATTCTACGGATGACGGAATTTTTCCAAAGTTGAGACTTTTGTCTTTGCATTTTCGGATGAAGCGGAACACGAAAACGAACACTCTTAGCAGTTTGAGGTGTGACGAGTATCCCTCGATTACATCCACTAAATAATTTGGCTTGGCCGCGACGGTCAGTCCGACCGATTTCTTCCGACTTTCTATCTGTAGCTCTTCTTCGGAAAGCTCGAAGTGTGGATTTCTGGGCCAGCTCTTTTCTTCAAACTTTAAGAACTCTGGTCCACCAAACCAGATCGACTGCACGATTTCCTCTACGTCACAACCTCTCGAAACTATGTCTGCTGGGTTCTGTTTTGTTGGCACATGCCGCCACGTAGCTTCACTTGACCACTCTTGAATCTCCGCTACTCGGTTCGCAACGAATGTTGACAACGACGAAGGGTGGGATCTGATCCAATGAAGAGTAACTTCTGAATCTGACCAGTGTATCATTTTCTCAATTGGAACCTTGAGCAGTGATTTGATTCGGTGACAAAGGTCTGCGAGAAGGTGAGCGGCACATAACTCAAGCCTTGGGAGCGTTTTCGTCTTAAGCGGCGCTACTTTCGACTTTGCAGTCAACAAGGAGACCTCGAAACCTTCTGCAGTCTTTCTACGGATATAGACGCAGGCTCCATAAGCTCTCATGGATGCGTCGGCAAAGGCATGTACTTGAATCGGTGACATGGGATCAGTATGCACAAATCGAGGTATGGTAATCTTCTCCAACTGACCCAAGGATTCTTTTAATAAGTTCCATGCTGTTTCCAAGTTCATTGGAATTGACTCATCCCAATCTAGCTTGTTGAGCCAAAGCTCCTGCAGTAGGATCTTTCCCTTAATAACTAAAGGACTTAACAAGCCAAGGGGGTCAAACAGCTTTGATGTCACCGATAATATGTTCCGTTTTGTCGCTCGGAGACCCATAACTGACGTGTCAATTTGGAACTTAAAGACGTCTTCGTGTGGCAGCCACGATATTCCTAACGCCTTAGTTGACTCTGAGTCCGAGATCGTTATCGGTTTAACTGTGCTCTCGGATGCGGTGACCTCAGGTGAGTTTGAAAACCATTTAGTCAATTCAAACCCAGCGGTTTGAAGAACCTGAGCCACATCAGACTGAATTGTCTTTAACTCCTCTACGCAACCAGCACCAGTCAACATGTCATCGACATAGAAGTCGGAGTCAATAACTTCAGCAGCTTTAGGGAATGAGAATTTTGCAGACTCACTCAACCTCTTCAAACACCGAATAGCCAAAAATGGGGCTGGTCCAGTCCCATATGTTACGGTGTTGAGCTGGTATATTCTCAAGGACTCAGACGGGTCTCTTCTCCACACTATGAGCTGGAATTGTCTATCCGCATCAGTGACCCAGACTTGGCGATACATCTTCTTGACATCGGCTGTCAAGGCGTACCTGTGTAGTCTGAATCGGAGCAATGTCGAATACAGCTCATCCTGTATCGTAGGACCGACCATCAATATGTCGTTCAAGGCCACCTGAGAGGACGTTTTACAAGACGCATCGAAAACGACGCGGAGCTTGGTCGACGTGCTTTGGGGCCTCAACACACACTGATGTGGAATGAAATAATGTGGAGTTTTGGGGATTGTGTTGTCTGTGGTAGACATGTGACCCAAGGAGAGGTACTCTTCCATGAACTCCAAGTACATTTTCTGTAACTCGGGGTCACGAGACAATCTTTTTTCAAGCGATAAAAACCGCCGTTTAGCCACTTCAAAGGAGTTGCCTAAGATACTGGGATCTGATTTGAACGGCAGTCTTACTTCAAACGACCTGAAGGCACGACCTGAGTAGTCCTTCTATAATGCTTTTCACATAACTTGTGTTCAGGAGATAAAGACTTTTTAGAAGACGGCAATTCTTCCAGTGACCAAAACTTTTGTAATGTATTGTCGATGTGGATCACTGACTCTTCTCGACAACTCAAACAATTCCTAGCTTCTTGGGTGGCAGTCACCTTTGGAGTGTATCTGCCCGACACAATCCAGCCGAGAAGCGTTTTCTGCAGAGTTGGATAGTCAGGACCTTGTCGAATCTGACCAACAGATAAAAGTTCGAAAAATGTTTCTGCACCTATCAACATATCTATCTTCTGTGGCTTGAAGAAATATGGGTCTGCAAGTGGTAAGTTCTTCGGGATTTTCCACTCACGTTAAGTGTCTGATCAGGGTGATACCCCGAAATGGACCTTAGAATCCAGAAATCAACCGAAAACTCACTACCAGTAATTCGCGACTTCACCACCGTGTGTATCTTTTTCTTGACTTGTGAATTGGATTCACCAATACCAAGCAAGTTGATACACGACTCCTCCCTACGGATCTGTAAGCGCTGTGCTAAGTCCTCAGTTATAAAATTGGTTTGAGACCCCGAGTCAACCAGAGCTCGGGCCAAAACATGTTCACCATTATTTGTTCGGACGCTTACGATCGACGTAGCCAGAATAACTCTATCCATAGCTGTCGAATGGAGAGCATGCGAAGTGGAAGGTTGATTCTGATTGAGAGGAGAAGAATTCTCTGGGGGTGATGGTAACGCCAGACTTTTATTCGCCACTGTGTACCTATGCAATAAGGTATGGTGTGAGCAGCCACACACTCGACACTTCTTAGCTTTGCATTGTACTACAGAGTGGCCTTGTTGCAGGCAATTGATGCACAGGGATGCAGTTTTTGCGAATTCGAACCTTTGCATTACTGCCAGCCGACCAAATGGACTGCAATCTGTCAACAAATGGCCTTTCGCATTGCAGTAGCTGCATTGTTGGTTTTTGGTATTCGCGGTGGAACACGCGAATGAGCTCCGATTATGCGGCTTGCTTGGCCCAGCTTTCTGCTCCTGCTTTGGTTTGTCCGAATTTTCGGCCGAAAGATGCTGATGTCTGCGATTAAGCAACTTTTCACAGTCAGTCCAAAGTGGCAGTTTCTCATAATCGAGCTGTTCTTCCCATTTCTCTTTGGTCACCGGATCGACTCTGCTCAAGACGAGATGAATAATCATCGCATTCGAGATCTTTTTATCATCGCCTATCGACAACAACGAACCATATATGGATGAGGTGGTATCGATAAGGTTCTTTAAGGACGATGCTGATTGCTGGGTCATTTTGGGAAGACTAAATAGGGCATCAATGTGATTTTAAAGATCAGACAATTATCGTAGACCCGTTTTAAGCTAGCCATTGCTTTCTCGTAGTTGGTCTCGGTTAGCCCTAACTGTTCCCAACGCTTCACCGGAGAGACACGAAAGCCAATGGTTGAACTTTTCGATAATTGGAATGCTTTGGTCATTGTGAACTAGAGTCTCAAATAAACCTATGAAGTTTTTAAAGTCCGAAAAGTTGCCGCTGAACTGCGGCAGAGCTAACTTCGGAAGGCGAGCAAGAGTTGGGCCACCATAAGCTGGTACTGCCGGTTTTGTCTCATCAGCTGTCTTCAATGCGCAAATGAGAGACATTATTTTTGTCTTTGTGACAATTGAGAGTTCTTCCAACTCGACTCCAAATTCATCGTCAATGTCTATATCTTCAATCTTCTCTTGAAGTTCGCGTGCCGTGTCAATGCTACGCATCAGCGTTTCGAGTCTGCACTCGAGCTCCGTCAATACCAGCGGAATATCTCCCGCTTCTAAACGGTCCGCTAATAAACGAATGCCTTTGACACGGCAACTGCGCTTTTTCTTCAGCTCTTCAAGGGCGATATTTTTGGCTTTTGAGGTCATATTGATTCTTAATACAAGCAACTGAAGGCGAAAGATCGTTTCTAATAATCGTATTTAATGCCAAGGCACTCAATGAAATAATGGGTGATTGTACCCAAACGAGGTGAAAAACCAATATACCCGACAAATTTAGGGTAGAGCGTCGCTTGGCTGGCGCATACACGAAAACCACACAAGAATAGCAACGAACAGCAATGGTGACAAGCGAAAACGAAAAATTTCACCGCTGTAGTTCTGAAGGATGGATGTTGTGTATACGTATGCACCGACAACGATCGACGCTAAATTGATTTGCGAGGCACGACTTTGTCTTAATTGATAGTTGGATCCTACTGACACCGAACGAATATACCCGACGAAAACAGGGTAGCGCGTCACTTGGTGTTTGGTTTGGATCAAGCGTGCCAAGCAAAAGAACAACGATAAGCAACGGTGAGGAGCGAAAGCGAGACGAAAAATTCACCGCTGCAGCTGCGTATTGGTATGCGTGCTTGGCCAATGACCCAACTATATATTTGACACAACGAAAACGAAAACGAGAAAGGCGAAAGGGGTGACAGCGATTGCAGTTAAAACGAGGGGGAACGTTGTGAGTTGCTGCGGACACCGCAACTCTACGGTTATACCCGATACTAAGTCAGTATGGCTCTCCTCCGGCAGACGCCGCTAATATTAAACGACACGACAAAGAGTGCGTGCGAGAGAGACAGAAAATCAGTCTGAGCGTGACGTCGGGTGCTGCGTAGCCGTTGCAAATTGATTTGTTCCTTTTGGCTATAAAAATGATCTGATCTGATCCAGATTCAGCAATCTGATATATATGATCATTATCTATGATTCTGCGTTTTTAGTTTTCTCGTATCCTCAATATTGTGGATGCCACAGATTTTCGTCCTTTGTGGGGGCGGAAGTGGGCGGGGCGAAGTTTTGAAATATTTTTGTAGCAGTGACATATCACAGAAGTCTGGATCCCAAACATCGTTGCTCTAGATCTTATAGTCTTTGAGCACTAGGCGCTGAAGGGGACGGACGGACGGACGGACGGACGGACGGACGGACGGACGGACGGACGGACGGACGGACGGACGGACGGACAGACGGACAGACAGACAGGGCTCAATCGACTCGGCTATTGATGCTGATCAAGAATATATATACTTTATGGGGTCGGAAACGATTCCTTCTGGACGTTACACACATCCACTTTTACCACAAATCTAATATACCCCAATACTCATTTTGAGTATCGGGTATAATGAGTTATATATGTAGTTATTGCGTCCAAGAGGGTTAGATGTACATATGTATATATGTATTAATATATATGCTCAACTCTAACTACAGCATGCAAATCTAGCTCTACTATGTCATACGTATGTGCCAAGAATTGAAAGCGAGGTGCAATTGTTTCAGCACAAGACAATAATTGCGAGTTTTTTAATCTTTTCGTCTTCACTCGAGCTTTCAATTTTTTGCACAAATACCTCTTGAGAAGATTGGAAATTCCAGGTGCTGTACTCTCCTCTTCTTATACTGGATGCTCCACTTGGATCTTCTTTGGTAGATGGTATATATATCTCCTTTGGTATATAGCTGCAGACAGGGTATTGCACGACCGACGCGGTGATTTTCAGTTTGTTTGTTGTATTCTTTGCACACACGTCGCGGTCAATTTGGCAATTTATGATAGATTTTGGCTATTGATCTATTCTCCACTGTGTCACTGTCACTTTTGCCTTCCACTTTTAATTAATACGTTTAATTTGCAAGTCCACCCGGGGGCGCCATGAAAATTTAGAAGTTTTTCGAAATAAAAAAAACCGAAAAACTTGGGTGACTGCAAATTATTGTATTTTAAAATTAATTAAAATTCGATCCTAATAACAATTATTATACGCCAAATGGCGCTACAGTGGCCCTCCTGCTTCGTTCGCTGAGCCTGACGTCACGCTGCTAAACTTCGATCGCCTGGACGGGTGGCAGCGCGTTTCGTTCCTGCAGCAGCTCTTTTGGTCCCGGTGGATGGAGGAGTACATTACGTCACTGCAGTTCGCCATAAAGAAGCCAAGCGGCTTCCCTGTGTTTAAATTGTCTAAGAACAGGGCATCGATTAATTCAGTGCACCTCGAGCACCTACCTCGTCTGCCTTTATTGCCCAAGATCTCAGTAATGATGTTGTTCTACTTGCCACGGCCACAGCCTTGGTCAAAAATCATTCCGGAGTTTTAGTTCCCTGCCGAGCGTTGCTGGATTCCGGCTCCCAGTTGCATCTAATAACTTCCCGTTTCGCGAATCAGCTTCAGCTTCGAAAAATGAAATCATTGACTGCAGTCTCGGGAATAGGCGACTCTAGCTTCGTCACGGATGGATTTTCGGTCAACGTTAGCCTGCACTCTCGCTCATCGCAATAATCAACTCTCATGACTCTCATAACCGATCGTCAGCCAAGCTTTGGAATTGACACTCAAAACTGGAACATTCTATCGAACATACCATTAGCAGATCCATAGTTTTATAGGCCGCAGCGCGTCGATATGTTAATTGGCGCAAGCCTGTTTTACGAACTCCTTTGCGCTGGTCGGGTCAAACTACTGCCAGGATTGCCTTCAATTAAGAAAACGCGCTTGGGATGGGTCGTGTCTGGAGGTTGTTCTCGTTTAAAAGGTTCTTCTTTGATGGTCTCTCGCGCTCGGGCCGTGGCAGCTGAGGATATTAGTTCACAGGATCGGCTTGAGGTGCTTCTTCGGAGGTTTTGGGAGGTAGAAAATTGCATCGAACCAATAGTAAAGTCTACCAAAGAAGAGCTAGATTGTGAAGCATACTTTGTTCGCGATTATTGTGTTCGTCTGCCAGCTAAATAAAATTTGGATCTCCTGGGAGAATCTTACAATCTAGCGCTTCGTAGATTTCTGACCCTTGAGAGAAAGTTAGATCGTCCCCCTGATGTTAAATCTCAGTATGCAGCATTCATAAAGGAATGCCTTGATTTGGGCCATATGTCGCAGGTTCCTGCCCAGTCAATCAGCAACTGCCGTTATTTTTTGCCTCACCATTGCGTCATGAAGGAAGATAGTTCTACGACCAAGCTTCGCGTCGTTTTTGATGGATCCGCTTCAACTTCATCTGGATATTCCCTGAACGACGTTTTAATGGCCGGTCCCGTAATCCAACCCAAACTGTTTCATATTCTTGCTCGATTTTGGTCATACGCCGTTGAGATTACGGGAGATATCTGTAAGATGTATCGATGTGTAAGAGTCTCGACCGAGGATAGCAACTTTCAGTGTATTCTGTGGAGAAACTCCAGGGAAGAGGACTTGCGTGTGTTTCAATTGGACACCGTTACTTATGGGACGAAGCCTGCCTCGTATTTATCTGTGCGAGCGATGCATCAGTTGGCAATGGACGAGCAGAGGACGTTTCCAGTTGGAGCTGAAATCCTTCGCCGTGACTTCTACGTGGATGACTTGATATCTGGAGCCAGGTCTCAGGAAGAGGCTGTCCGAATTCGGGAGCAAACGGCTGGAATTTAGTCTAGAGGTCAGTTCAGATTGAGGAAATGGTGTTCGAACGTGCCTGCTGTGCTGGATGGAGTTCCGGAAGAGGACAAGGAAACATTTTTGAAGTTCGACGATGACAGCAATGTGACTAAAACTTTACGACTTGCTTGGGATCCGGTTTCTGATTCACTGTTATTTTCGTTCTCGGCCCTACAATCTTCTTCGAATTCCTGCATGCGCTCTGTTTTGTCATCTATAGCGCGATTCTACGATCCTCTCGGACTAGCTGGTCCCGTAATTACTAAATCCAAAATCTTTCTCCAGCGTTTGTGCCAAGAGAAGTTGTCCTGGGATGAAAGCCTTCCAGTCGCACTGAACACCGAGTGGCAGGAAATATGCACCAGTTTTGGTCAGTTTTGGTCGTCGACTTGAATTTCCTCGGCTTATACTCCTTCCAGACTCTACGCTTCGGAAGGCGAGCAAGAGTTGGGCCACCATAAGCTGGTACTGCCGGTTTTGTCTCATCAGCTGTCTTCAATGCGCAAATGAGAGACATTATTTTTGTCTTTGTGACAATTGAGAGTTCTTCCAACTCGACTCCAAATTCATCGTCAATGTCTATATCTTCAATCTTCTCTTGAAGTTCGCGTGCCGTGTCAATGCTACGCATCAGCGTTTCGAGTCTGCACTCGAGCTCCGTCAATACCAGCGGAATATCTCCCGCTTCTAAACGGTCCGCTAATAAACGAATGCCTTTGACACGGCAACTGCGCTTTTTCTTCAGCTCTTCAAGGGCGATATTTTTGGCTTTTGAGGTCATATTGATTCTTAATACAAGCAACTGAAGGCGAAAGATCGTTTCTAATAATCGTATTTAATGCCAAGGCACTCAATGAAATAATGGGTGATTGTACCCAAACGAGGTGAAAAACCAATATACCCGACAAATTTAGGGTAGAGCGTCGCTTGGCTGGCGCATACACGAAAACCACACAAGAATAGCAACGAACAGCAATGGTGACAAGCGAAAACGAAAAATTTCACCGCTGTAGTTCTGAAGGATGGATGTTGTGTATACGTATGCACCGACAACGATCGACGCTAAATTGATTTGCGAGGCACGACTTTGTCTTAATTGATAGTTGGATCCTACTGACACCGAACGAATATACCCGACGAAAACAGGGTAGCGCGTCACTTGGTGTTTGGTTTGGATCAAGCGCGCCAAGCAAAAGAACAACGATAAGCAACGGTGAGGAGCGAAAGCGAGACGAAAAATTCACCGCTGCAGCTGCGTATTGGTATGCGTGCTTGGCCAATGACCCAACTATATATTTGACACAACGAAAACGAAAACGAGAAAGGCGAAAGGGGTGACAGCGATTGCAGTTAAAACGAGGGGGAACGTTGTGAGTTGCTGCGGACACCGCAACTCTACGGTTATACCCGATACTAAGTCAGTATGGCTCTCCTCCGGCAGACGCCGCTAATATTAAACGACACGACAAAGAGTGCGTGCGAGAGAGACAGAAAATCAGTCTGAGCGTGACGTCGGGTGCTGCGTAGCCGTTGCAAATTGATTTGTTCCTTTTGGCTATAAAAATGATCTGATCTGATCCAGATTCAGCAATCTGATATATATGATCATTATCTATGATTCTGCGTTTTTAGTTTTCTCGTATCCTCAATATTGTGGATGCCACAGATTTTCGTCCTTTGTGGGGGCGGAAGTGGGCGGGGCGAAGTTTTGAAATATTTTTGTAGCAGTGACATATCACAGAAGTCTGGATCCCAAACATCGTTGCTCTAGATCTTATAGTCTTTGAGCACTAGGCGCTGAAGGGGACGGACGGACGGACGGACGGACGGACGGACGGACGGACGGACGGACAGACGGACAGACAGACAGGGCTCAATCGACTCGGCTATTGATGCTGATCAAGAATATATATACTTTATGGGGTCGGAAACGATTCCTTCTGGACGTTACACACATCCACTTTTACCACAAATCTAATATACCCCAATACTCATTTTGAGTATCGGGTATAATGAGTTATATATGTAGTTATTGCGTCCAAGAGGGTTAGATGTACATATGTATATATGTATTAATATATATGCTCAACTCTAACTACAGCATGCAAATCTAGCTCTACTATGTCATACGTATGTGCCAAGAATTGAAAGCGAGGTGCAATTGTTTCAGCACAAGACAATAATTGCGAGTTTTTTAATCTTTTCGTCTTCACTCGAGCTTTCAATTTTTTGCACAAATACCTCTTGAGAAGATTGGAAATTCCAGGTGCTGTACTCTCCTCTTCTTATACTGGATGCTCCACTTGGATCTTCTTTGGTAGATGGTATATATATCTCCTTTGGTATATAGCTGCAGACAGGGTATTGCACGACCGACGCGGTGATTTTCAGTTTGTTTGTTGTATTCTTTGCACACACGTCGCGGTCAATTTGGCAATTTATGATAGATTTTGGCTATTGATCTATTCTCCACTGTGTCACTGTCACTTTTGCCTTCCACTTTTAATTAATACGTTTAATTTGCAAGTCCACCCGGGGGCGCCATGAAAATTTAGAAGTTTTTCGAAATAAAAAAAACCGAAAAACTTGGGTGACTGCAAATTATTGTATTTTAAAATTAATTAAAATTCGATCCTAATAACAATTATTATACGCCAAATGGCGCTACAGTGGCCCTCCTGCTTCGTTCGCTGAGCCTGACGTCACGCTGCTAAACTTCGATCGCCTGGACGGGTGGCAGCGCGTTTCGTTCCTGCAGCAGCTCTTTTGGTCCCGGTGGATGGAGGAGTACATTACGTCACTGCAGTTCGCCATAAAGAAGCCAAGCGGCTTCCCTGTGTTTAAATTGTCTAAGAACAGGGCATCGATTAATTCAGTGCACCTCGAGCACCTACCTCGTCTGCCCTTATTGCCCAAGATCTCAGTAATGATGTTGTTCTACTTGCCACGGCCACAGCCTTGGTCAAAAATCATTCCGGAGTTTTAGTTCCCTGCCGAGCGTTGCTGGATTCCGGCTCCCAGTTGCATCTAATAACTTCCCGTTTCGCGAATCAGCTTCAGCTTCGAAAAATGAAATCATTGACTGCAGTCTCGGGAATAGGCGACTCTAGCTTCGTCACGGATGGATTTTCGGTCAACGTTAGCCTGCACTCTCGCTCATCGCAATAATCAACTCTCATGACTCTCATAACCGATCGTCAGCCAAGCTTTGGAATTGACACTCAAAACTGGAACATTCTATCGAACATACCATTAGCAGATCCATAGTTTTATAGGCCGCAGCGCGTCGATATGTTAATTGGCGCAAGCCTGTTTTACGAACTCCTTTGCGCTGGTCGGGTCAAACTACTGCCAGGATTGCCTTCAATTAAGAAAACGCGCTTGGGATGGGTCGTGTCTGGAGGTTGTTCTCGTTTAAAAAGTTCTTCTTTGATGGTCTCTCGCGCTCGGGCCGTGGCAGCTGAGGATATTAGTTCACAGGATCGGCTTGAGGTGCTTCTTCGGAGGTTTTGGGAGGTAGAAAATTGCATCGAACCAATAGTAAAGTCTACCAAAGAAGAGCTAGATTGTGAAGCACACTTTGTTCGCGATTATTGTGTTCGTCTGCCAGCTAAATAAAATTTGGATCTCCTGGGAGAATCTTACAATCTAGCGCTTCGTAGATTTCTGACCCTTGAGAGAAAGTTAGATCGTCCCCCTGATGTTAAATCTCAGTATGCAGCATTCATAAAGGAATGCCTTGATTTGGGCCATATGTCGCAGGTTCCTGCCCAGTCAATCAGCAACTGCCGTTATTTTTTGCCTCACCATTGCGTCATGAAGGAAGATAGTTCTACGACCAAGCTTCGCGTCGTTTTTGATGGATCCGCTTCAACTTCATCTGGATATTCCCTGAACGACGTTTTAATGGCCGGTCCCGTAATCCAACCCAAGCTGTTTCATATTCTTGCTCGATTTTGGTCATACGCCGTTGAGATTACGGGAGATATCTGTAAGATGTATCGATGTGTAAGAGTCTCGACCGAGGATAGCAACTTTCAGTGTATTCTGTGGAGAAACTCCAGGGAAGAGGACTTGCGTGTGTTTCAATTGGACACCGTTACTTATGGGACGAAGCCTGCCTCGTATTTATCTGTGCGAGCGATGCATCAGTTGGCAATGGACGAGCAGAGGACGTTTCCAGTTGGAGCTGAAATCCTTCGCCGTGACTTCTACGTGGATGACTTGATATCTGGAGCCAGGTCTCAGGAAGAGGCTGTCCGAATTCGGGAGCAAACGGCTGGAATTTAGTCTAGAGGTCAGTTCAGATTGAGGAAATGGTGTTCGAACGTGCCTGCTGTGCTGGATGGAGTTCCGGAAGAGGACAAGGAAACATTTTTGAAGTTTGACGATGACAGCAATGTGACTAAAACTTTACGACTTGCTTGGGATCCGGTTTCTGATTCACTGTTATTTTCGTTCTCGGCCCTACAATCTTCTTCGAATTCCTGCATGCGCTCTGTTTTGTCATCTATAGCGCGATTCTACGATCCTCTCGGACTAGCTGGTCCCGTAATTACTAAATCCAAAATCTTTCTCCAGCGTTTGTGCCAAGAGAAGTTGTCCTGGGATGAAAGCCTTCCAGTCGCACTGAACACCGAGTGGCAGGAAATATGCACCAGTTTTGGTCAGTTTTGGTCGTCGACTTGAATTTCCTCGGCTTATACTCCTTCCAGACTCTACGCTGGAAATTCACGGATTTTGCGATGCCAGCATCGAGGCTTATGGTGCATGCATTTATGTCGTGTCAAAGGGTCAGCATTCTAGCGGTCACTTACTTTGTGCCAAATCTCGTGTGACTCCTTTGAAGACACTCACGGTACCAAAGTTGGAGCTTTGTGGAGCAGAGTTGCTGGCTAGGCTCATATCTGAGATAGCTGGAATGAATGTCTTCAAGGGAAGGTGTTACTGTTGGTGTGATTCTGCCGTTGCGCTCTCTTGGATTCGGGACGAGCCACCAAGATTTAATATATTTGTTGCAAATAGAGTGGCAACGATTCAGGAAATTACCGAAAAAATGGAATGGCGTTATGTCCCCACAGCTTTAAACCCAGCCGACATTCTGTCTCGAGGGGCTCATCCGACTGAGCTGAATGAGTCACCTCTTTAGGTTCATGGTCCTCCATTTCTTTGCGGCTCCTCAGATGACTGGTCACCCACCTTGCTACCTGATAAGCCAGCCCTTGAACTTCGCCGGAAAGCTCTTCTGGCTAAATCGCTCTGTATGGACATTGTTGCTGATTCTAAGTATGCGAATTCATTTGCTTCCTTGCTACGCGTTTTCGGATACATTCACAAGTTTTGCAACCGAATTCGGCGCCCCGGACTCACTTTCTCAGACATTGAACATGGAACCCAGGTATTGCTGCGACTAGTCCAGCGTACCCAGCTATGGGAGGACATGAAGTCACTGCGGGCAAGGGGAGCAGTCTCCTCATCGAGCTCGACTGCATCGTTGTCGCCTTTCATGGATCAGTTTGGACCTCTCAGGGTAGATGGTCGACTGAAAAACTCTTCGTTGGATTTTGATGGCCGTCATCCAATCATCTTGCCCAGCAGCCATCCACTGAGTCTTGCAATAATCTCCCATTTTCATGAGCGGAATCTGCACGCTGGTCCTCGAGCTTTTCTTGGACTAATTCAATCCCAATATTGGCCTATTGGGGGGAGGAAGACGGTAAACAAGGCAGTAAACAAGTGCATAAGATACTTTCGACAGAAGCTCAGGGTATTGGAGCATATTATGGCGGATCTTCCAAAGGAGCGGCTCGATGGTTCTCACGCCTTTGAGATCACAGGTGTAGACTTTTGTGGGCCAATTTTCTACAAACCGGAGGCACGCAACAAGGCTCCAATCAAGTGCTACGTCTGCGTCTTCATTTGTTTCGCTACCAAGAAAGATGGACAGAGAGACTGGTACTGGACTGATATCAAGAGAGAGCGCAGCGACGCTATAGTTGCACGATCTTCTGGTTATAACTTTTTGCAAGGCATTTTCTGATTTCTGCACGCCTATTTATCTCTATTTTTTGTTGTTGTCTTTATTTAACCCGCTTAGCGTATAGTGTATTATTATTGAAAAGAAAAAACTTTTTCCGCCTAGGCAAGCACTTTTTTCTATAAAGTATAGCACACTGAAAGCCACTTTTTGTTTTCTGTTGTGTTGTGTTTTGCTGAGGAAGAGACCGTAGCGTAGCCCGAAACGAACGCGCATTAAGCCGGAGATGGTTGTTGGTTGGTATTTCAAAAATACTACACTACAGTACAGTGCATGTACTTGTGTCTGTGCGTGTGTGTATGTATGTACAACTGTTAACTGGGGGCCCCGGGTATTGGCCAAAAGAGAGAGAGAGCGCTCGCGATCTCCGCTTGTTGGTCTGGCAGTGGCGACGTTCAAAAAGTGACTGAACAAAGCGCAACGAAGCTGCAAACGTGTCTTAAACATTGGAAACTAGCCGCGAGCGCCGAGAGAGTGGCAGCAGGGAGAGCGCGATCCAAGCCGGAGTAAAAGCCAAGAATGAAAGACACAAAGAAACTGGTTAGGCTGCCTTCTGCTTCTGCTTGTGCTTCTGCAGACCCGGCACAATTATTGGCCAAAAGAAGCCACCCAGAGGAAGCTCCCCCCCACTCTTGCCAAGGTTAATAACATTGTTGTAGGCTTCTGCTGCAGCCGAGAATGGTGATCGGTGGAAGAAGAGATAGCATGTACATAACTAAAGGGAACTAGAAATCTGCAACTCCTTACCTGTGCACCCTCGGGCATCTTTCTCTCTCACTGTATCTCTGCCTGCCTCTGGCTTGGGAGACTTCCTCAACGAAAATAGAAACTCGTTTTCCCTCGAGGAACTCTCGCAGTATTCAAATTTAGCCATGCCGTTGGCGGTTGGTTGGTTATGCAAAAAAGCAGACAAATCTTCCCACTGCGACAAAAGTGGGCGGCACAACAGGCCAGGCATTCAAGTGAGACTCCAACTCCAGTTTGGAGTAGTCGTTCCAGCAGCGTCCGGCACATAGCCAAAACTCCTGTTAGCTGCTCCTAGCACAAACGGGTCCCCGTCCCCGTTCCGTTCAGTCCATTCGAGTGGTCCGCGCTCTGTTGACCGCATTATTGGATGTCTGCCGAAGAGGCAATTTGCAGTGAGAGACGGACAACTGGAAAGGCTTGTAATAAATAGTTTCGTACCTCAACTATGCCAAGGCGCTGCAGTCGCTGCTAATTGTCGTCGAAGCATGGTCATGGACGAGAGCAACAAGTGCTGCGGCGGCCTGGCGACGGGCGCTCCAATTGCTACAGCCGGCTTTGAGCGCTGGGATTTCGCTACCGCGTTTAAGTTTGTGTGTAATTTGCGATACCAGCAATTGCTGCGGCTGCAATGACAAGCATTAGACCACTTGGACACCTCCATTACGTTAATAACTATAATTGAAAGCAATAAAAACAATTTATTAAGCAAAAAAATGCAAAATGACCGCGCATTTAAAATATAAAATCCGACCCTCAGAAATATACCGAAATATACCGTCTCATTTTAAAAATATACCGTAAATATACTGACGAATTCAAGATCTATTTTACATATTCCTCGTTTTTGATATTCCGTGGAATATTATTAGCTATATAACGAATTTAGCCCTGCCCACATATTTTTATCTGATTAGTGAATCAATTCCCTACTTGACTGGTTTGTTCTAAATACTTGCTTTTATTGGATCTTGTCTAAAAAAAGGTTTTAGCGAAATAGGTCAAACAAAAAAGGTTTTAGCGAAATGAATCAAACAAAAAAAAGAAAGAGGATAGTCGTTCGTATTGCTCAATGTAAAGATTCCGTTGAATAAGTCTGGCTAACTAAAATCCTTAGTGTGGACGTTGACATGCAATGACTGCATCTTTCAAGAGGCGATGCAGTTACAGCACCGTCAAGTGGCCCGTGTGACACCAGCAGAAGGCTGTTACGCGCGGATCCCAGGCAAAACGCAGCCCTCCTCCCGCCCAACCGACCGAGGGGCGCTGCCGCATGACGCGCGGTGCGTAGCCGAACCAAACGCGAACATGCAAGAAAGATAGCTATTAGACTAACATTCGAGGAAAATTAGTACTAAACTTACTAAGAAACTAAGCATGCAATCAAAGTACAAATACCACTACAGTTACTAATTAATAGAAAGGTGTGTAAGGATTAATAATTTAATAAGAGGAAGAGAATTAGTGGTGGATATAATATGGTAGAGGGAATTATAATCCGAGCATAAGACCCTAAACGGTTCATGCAAGGAATAATTCGATCTACAAAGTGGAAGGAACAACGGTATAAAATTTCTAGTCAGTCTAATAGGAATCGTGAAGTTTATGCGGCTCAACAGATCAGGGCTGTCTATGTCACCCCTGATCAAGTTGTGCATAAATATCACACCAAGCATTTTTCTACGGTTAACTAAGGATGGGAGGTTTACTAATAGTAGTCTACTAGAGTAAGATGGGAGTCTTACACCCGCATCCCAGTTAAGGCCCGCAGAGCAAAGAGTAAAAAGTTTTTCTGTACTGATTCTATACGGTCCTGGTGTACTTTGTACTGAGGGCACCATACACAGGAGCCGTATTCTAAGATCGGACGAACAAGCGAGGTATAGAGAGTCTTTGTTATATAGGGGTCGTCAAATTCCTTTGACCACCTCTTTATAAACCCAAGCACGCTCATGGCCTTATTTACCATGGTAGAAATGTGTTCGGAAAACTTTAACTTGGGGTCTAACATAACACCCAGATCATCCACCAGGGTAATTCTCTCAAGAGAACCACCAAATAGGGTGTAAGGAGCCAACAAAGGGCTAGAACGATGAAATGTCATAACTTTGCATTTCGAGGCATTAAGGTGTAACAAGTTTGCACAACACCATGACTGAAAGTTATTGAGATCGGATTGCAAGCGAGAATGAAATGAAATGTCCTTGTACTGGACACAGAGTTTAACATCATCCGCATACATAAGTACTCGAGAGTATGTTAATACTGAAGGTAAGTCATTAATAAAGAGTGTGAAGAGTAAGGGGCCTAGATGGCTGCCTTGTGGTACTCCCGAAGAAACCTTTACTGGGAAAGAGAGGGAGTTTTTGAAGAGGACTCTTTGAGACCTAGAACAAAGATAGCTAGAAATCCATCTCAGGAGGTTGGGCGGAAACCCTAAAAGGTCAAGTTTATGCGCTAAAAGGGAATGGTTTACAGAGTCGAATGCTTTACTAAAGTCGGTGTAAATAACATCCGTCTGTAAGTTACATTGAAAGCCTTTAATAATGAAAGAGGTAAACTCTAACAAGTTCGTGGTGGTTGATCGCCGCCTTATAAATCCATGCTGAGTTGGAGATATAAGTGACTTGCAGAGATGTTGCAAGTGCGGAGTTAAAACCCTCTCAAACATTTTAGGAATAGCGGATAACTTTGCTATACCTCTATAATTTTTTGCATCAGACTTGCTACCTTTTTTATGGAGAGGAATTATAAACGATTCCTTCCAGATCGGGGGAAGCAAGAAGAATCAATGGATAGGGTGAATAGTTTAAGCAAAGGTCCACACAGAGCCTCGGCGCAGTACCTGAGTACACAACCTGGAACCCCGTCTGGACCCGGTGAAAACACCGGCTTAACTAGTCGAAGATCATGAAGTAGGGAACATTCATTTAACAAGGGACTGAAAATGCCGTTCGACCTCGGTAAACCGTATGGGTACGGATGACCAGAGTAGCTTTCCTCAGAATAGGTGGTTTGGAAGAATTGGGCAAAAAGATCGGCAATTGCCTGATCATTATTTGCCGACGTATTACAAAATGATAGCGAGGATGGGTGTGCGGACGTTCTACGCTTACTGTTTACGAAGCTGTAAAACTGTTTAGGGTCCTGAGAAAAACGTATCCTGCATCGAGATAGGTAGTTCTTATAGCATTGAGCATTAAGAACTGAAAAGTTTGACCGAGCTAATACATAGCGAGAGTGAGAAGTAGGAGAACCCACTTCTTGAAATTTTTTATAAAGTCTTGATTTTAAGTTTTTTAGACTGGATAACTCTTTGGTAAACCAAGGGGGTTTTCCAGATCTAGTCGGACAAGAAAGCGGGACACAAGAATCGAAAAATGTGCCAAGAGCATTGTAAAAAATGTTTGTGCCTTTTATGATATCAGTGCACAAGTACAAAGCGGACCAATCAAAATCCCTAATGAGGTTATTAAGCTTCGCAAACTCGGCTTTACGAAAGCAGCGGACACGTTCGGGCAGCCTACTCGACCGATCCAATACAGTTGGTCCTATATCTAGCGACACCTCGAAAGTAGGGTGGTAGGCGTCTTCAGGTATAGTGAGCGGAAGGGCTCGGGTTAACAACACTATGGTCGGATCCGATACAAAGCACAGATCAAGCAATCGACCCAAGGAATTTTTCACATGGTTGACTTGAGACAGATAGGTCAAGCAAGCCGTCAACAAAGTCATGTCGTGACATGGGCACTAGGATACTAGACTCGTTTACCGAAGACCAAACAGTTCCTGGCAAGTTGAAGTCACCAAGAACTATCATACGATCTTTATCAGATAGCGAGGAAGAAACAGCGGTTAAAGCGGACAAGTGCTGCTCATAAATTGAAATATCCGAAGAAGGTGGGATATACGAGCAAGTAATGAATATAGCGAAAGCGGGAAGAATCAGTTTTACACACAGGAATTCCAGTTCCTGTTGAACTTGGACTGTGAAGTGTTCCGACGTGAAGTAAGAGTCCACTGCAATTAGAACCCCCCCTGCACGTCGAGACGAACGGTCCTTTCTAAAAGTTGTGTACCGACCTGCCAAAACCTCGGAACTAAGAATGTCCGGCTTTAACCAGGTTTCAGTAAACACAATAACGTGGGAAGCAAATGCAACACTATCCCGGAAAAGAATGCTGAGCTTACTACGCAAGCCTCTTACATTCTGATAGGTTACTAAAAGAGAAGTTAGTTTTTTGGAAAGGTGGAAGCAAGACGGGAAGTTGAGGAAGAGGAAGTTGAGGTTGAGGGTGGCACACTGGAAAGATTTGGAAGGGATATGGGGGGCCTATTCTTCTTCTTAGCCTTAAACTCCTTCACCACCAAATGCTCCGGCCAAAATTTGGCGGAGCAAATGGTGTCAAATTGAGTTGGGGAGATGCTTATCTTAAACGAGGCTATCTCCCTGGCATAAGAGAAGTTAAATTTCTCCACCTTTAAACCCACGGCTTTTATTTTGCTTTGAATAAAAGCAATTACATCATTAGATGTGAGGTCAGGGGCCAGCCGTGAAACAAAAACTTGTCGTTTTGGTGGGACTCCCACCAGTGGTTTAGTCACCACAGGCCTAGTACCTGTGGTGGCAATATCCGGAGGTCCGGAACGTCTATTTACTGGTGGGATCGGTATAGACGGGACAACTAGCGAACTTGCGGACACCACGGACACGGACGCTGCAGACGTACTTGGCTGCACATTCTCCGAGGCGATGAATTCGGCTACCGAATCTGCGTCGCCAGCAGCTGTCGTTGCCCTTGGAGTGGCAAACGAGATCAACTGCTGCACACTTGGAGTGGTCGGAGTCAGTTTTTCGGCGGCGCACGGCTGAGTGACGGTTGGCAATTGCAGATCCCGCGGAGTGACCTTTTTGCGCCTCGGAGAATCATTCAGCAGTTTTAAACCGCTAAACTGAGCCTCCATGGCTAGGAGCCGATCGTATTGGTTTTTAAAACCAACGGTCAGCTCCTTAAAGCCACTCCGCGTCTGCCTCATGAAAGCCACCATGTCTTTCTCCACCGCACGGCATGCCTCGCAACTGTAATGCAAGCCATTACGTTTGGCTATAGCATCACTCACGAGGCCAGAAAATCCAGCGCATTTTGCGTGCACTACGCTGTCGCAGAGCCAGCAGGGGACATTCGGCTGATCGTGGGTGATCTGCTTCTTACAGCTTTTTTTGGCACAGACCACAGCGTATTCCATTTTATTTTATTATTTATTTATATATATACTATTATTTGCAAAACAAATTGGTATCAGACCAATGTGCCAGACAACGCTCAAAGCGGAATTGGTAAAAAAAAGAGAGCAGAGTGGAGAGCGGTTATAGCGAGAGCTACTAAGCAGAGAGCGCTATTGCTCAGAAAGTTTAAAGAGCGAGAGAGAAAGAACAGTTATTGAAGTTGAGGTGATAGCGAGAGAGTGATAAAACAACAAAAGCTACCAGACGAGAGCGGACTGCAATGCAATGTAATGCGTACTCACTCACTGCAACAACACAAACACAAGCACAAGCACAAGCCGACGCCGAAAAATAAAAAGTTAAATAATGTTTTAACACAAATCAAAAGGCATGCACTCGCGTAATAGAATAGGTTTCCAGATTGTTGTCTGGAAGTAAATTTAGAATTTAGTTAGGAAAACACCGGCTGTTTATTCAAAACAAAAGGAAAAAATGCGGAGCGCAAAACAAAAACACGTCTGATCACTACGAAAGATACGAAAGATCTTAGTTCTGCCTACATAATTTTAGGCCATTGATGAATAAATGTTCTACAAGATTGGCTAGTTTTTAGTCTTTGCTTTTATTGTATTTTGACTAAAACAAGGCTTAAACAAAATAGTCCAACAAAAAAAACAGTCGCAATGTTGCTGGTATTTGAAGACATAATGCGTGTATATGCCTTTGTATACCCTATTTCGTTAATTTGATATGAAGATCCTGTTTTTCGAACTGTTTTTAAAACGTAATTAATAAAGAAATTTTCTCAAATTGATACATATGTATGTTTTAGACATATTCATGCATGTGATTTTTATCTTGTATATAGTTAAATATCCGCAACTCGAAATTTAGTTTTTAAAAAAGATTTTATTTTTAGTACTTAATTTCTTTGTGTCACAAGATTGGTTGAATTCCCCGACTTAACTTTACGTCTGCTTGTCTCAAACGGAACTGATCTCTCTGCTGCTGGCTAGTTTCCATGAGCCCTTCTCTTGGAACTCCCGACTCTGGCTTCGGGCGTTGCTTTCCTCGGCTGCATCTTCGTGTCGGTGGCGTACGAGCCTGGATCGATATTTGGGGATGCGTCGGCTTTGATGAAAGGCATCCACTGCTGGCGATCGGTGTTGCATTACATGACGGAGCTAGGAATGTGATACTCCTTGGTTTTATGTCTAGCTTTGATTGGTCCTCATGAGTGGCGTGATTCTAAAGAATCGATTTCTCGAGAGTGGCGTGATTCTAATGTTGATGAAACAATGTGGTCCATTGTTTATATTATGGGGGGCCCTAGCTTGGAGTATGGGAAGAAACAGTTATTGATTCTTGAGTGGGGTCCTGTTATTTGTGTGGATGGGGTGGATGAATTGTACATAAACATAATGTGTATGGGATGTGGGGAATTATGGATATGTCACTCCCCCAACGTTTGTTATTAGCCTGTCCCTAGGCGATTACCCTCGGGTATAGTGACGGGGTGTCAAGTGCGGTGGCTGAGGTTGGTTCCTCTTCTGCTTCTATTATAGGGTTAATACATTTAACCGTGACTCTTTTAGAAGTTTTCTTAAATTTAACAGCTACATAACTTAGTAGTACTAATATAATTATGACAAATGAAATTAGTAGACTTATTTGTAATAGGTTACTATATTTGGTGTATTGCATAATTATTTCATTAGTTTTGACATACGACAGTGGTTTTATTTTAGTTATGTTGTTGTTGACATAAACATTCTGGGCAAAATCTAACATTGTGTTTGATATTGTAAATTCATTTAATTGGATTGAACAGTTGTAGATTTTTATAATGGTATTTCCTTCCGCTATGATTTCTTGGTTTACACAATTCTGGTTTAGCGTTGTTTTTGGAAGATTCCATGTGATTAGTATATTGGGTTCAATAAAGTTTATTTGAAAGTTTTGAAAAGTTTTGGAATATGGACATTTAGTGGGAATTCGCATTAAAATTCCTTTTATACAATTGTCATTGGTTTTCAATCTAGTTTCTTTAACAAATACTTCTTCATTTTGTATGTAGTACTTGTCGTGTGTCATATCTGTTAACATGGTATTTAATTCGTCTGGATACGGAACGATTTTATAGATTGGTACTTTTGTAATGTCTTTGGGAATGTTGGTAATTATTAGAATTTCGTTAGTATCGGTTTTTAGCCATGCGGAGGTTTTTATATTTAGTATTTTCTCAGAATTTATTTGTTCCAGGTAGTCTTGTTTTAATAATTTTGGATTAAATATACCGAGCCTAGTTAATTGCATACCTAGTTCTATATCTTCGATATATTCTGTGAAATGTTGTAGATTGAATATCAAAATTTCTATTTGTTGATTCCTGTCTTTTTCTTCATTTAGTTTGCTTATAACGTTTATTCCGCTATTAACTGCATCTATTACCAAATTTAGTTCATTCATTTGAATGCTGTGGCTGGCTAAATTTTCTATTTTTTGTTCCAAATCGACTTTATCTTCCTGATCTAGTGTTCCAAAGAGATATTTGTAGGCTGTTCCTACTATATTGATTAGGCCTCTTTTATTTCTTTTGGTTATTTTTAGCCCGTTCATTTCTCTTTGCAATTTTTCTACTAGATATTTTATTTGGATTATGTCCTGGAATTTAGTGGCTTGCATTAATAAATTTTGGTATAGTTCTTCGGTTTTAGTTAAATTAACAGTTAGATAATGGTATTCGTAATTGATAGGTATGTTAATCGATCCAGTTTTGAATATCATATATCCGTTTTGGGATTTTATAGGATTTATTTCTATGTTTTGGCCCTGTGCCATTACGATGGTAATTATGAGGAAGATGAGGATTTTAATTGTGTTGAAGTTCGCCGATTCCATTAACTTCCTCGGTTTCTCTGGAATTATTATATTTGCTTCGATTAGATTTCTTCTTTTTCTTGAATTTTGATTTATAATGAGTTATTTTCCTACCCCTATTCTTTTCTTCATAATGTTTTTCGTCTACCTGTCTAATTTCGCCCGTCCTTTTGAAAGGATTTGTTACCTTAGACTTAACTAGAGGTGATAGTTTATAGCGGGTATCTACTTCATACTCTATGCGGTTTTTATTTAATTGAGTGATTTTATTCACTTTATTTAGTTGGGTGTCATAATCAGGTGAGCCTGCATAAATGAATATATCAGCTGGTGTCCTATTTGTGGTATTATGTTTGGTTTTATGATTATAAGTATAAAGAATTAATTCAAACTTCGTGAATCTATCTTCTGGGTTATCCTCGCTAGATATTATTCTTAATTTTTCATTTACTGTTTTATGAAATCTTTCTACGTCAGATATTCCATTTTTGCTGGAAGTGATCTCTATTTTGACGTTTTCCGCATTCAGCCATGCTTGCAATGCTGTGCACATAAAAGCTGAATCTTTATCGGCTTTGATTTGATTGGTTTGCCCATCTCGTTAAAAACTTTCATGATGGCTCTTTTTGCTTCTAACCAGTCACGACTTTTTACTTCTACAAGAGTGGCAAACTTCGAGTATACGTCAATACATGATAGGAACTGTTGGTTACCAACCATATAGAAATCTATGACGTATTTCTCTCTGATGTTCAGTATTTCCGGTGTAGTTTTGAATGCCAACTTCGTATTTCTATGCTCTGTTTTGGCAATATTACAAGTAGGACATTCGTTTATGATGTTTTGGATTAGTTTTTGATAATCCGGGTAATAGTATTTTCCCCTAAACCAATTGACGGTTTTCTCTATCCCTGGATGGAGTAATTCTGAATATCTAGGAGTTTCGTGCTTGATTTAATAGCTTTGGTTATATTGTTAGAATTAATGATTTCTAAATAGGCTTTTTGGAATGGTGGAAAATCTATTTCGTTATGGAAATATAATGCGCTCTTTTTGGTGCATAGATATTCCTTTATTATATCCTTCGCTAAGGTGTTAGTCATTTCCTTATACGTGATCTTGATGATTAGCTTGTGAAAATAACGAATTGTTTCTACCTTATCTTCATTGCCTTTTATTAGCTCAATTTGCCGATTTTAATAGTTAATTGGTCTTTACGTGATAGCAATGTGATTTAGATTGTCTTCCTGTGCGCTATGTACAGTTGCACCAACGCTATTGGAAGCTTCTCCAAGGAGATTTTCATTAATCTTTACCCTTGATAAGGCATCAGCTACATGATTTTCTTTGCCTGGTAGATATTTCATTTTAAAATCAAACTCATTCAGTTTTATTTTCCACCTTTGTAATTTCATATTTGGCTCCTTGAGGTTGTTCAACCAAATCAAGGGTTTATGATCGCTTTGTATCTCGAATGTTCTACCGAACAGGTATGAACGGAAATACTTGGTTGCTACGATACGATCGCTAATAATTCCTTTTCGATGGCTGAATAGTTTATTTCATGTTCATTTAGGGTTCTGCTAGCGTAGCAGATCGGTTTGTGTTCTTGTGACAAAACCGCTCCCAATGCTATGTTACTAGCGTCGGTTGTTACCGTGAACATTTTGTCAAAGTCTGGGAACGCAAGGATAGGGTCTGAGGTGATGAGTACTTTTAGTCTCTCAAATGCCTCGACGTACTTTTCTTCCTTGGGGTCTATGACAGCTCCTTTCTTTAGTTTGAGTGTCATGGGTTTTCCTATGTTTGCAAAATTAGAAACGAATTTCCTGTAGAACCCGCACAGACCTAAGAATGACCTTATTTGTTTAGTCGTTTCTGGTATTGGAAATTTGACAATGGCAGAGATTTTGCCTGGATTTGGTACTATTCCTTCAGTAGTGACTACATGACCTAGGAATTCAGTTTCCTTTTTCATGAATTCACATTTATCCATTTGTAGCTTCAAGTTGGCGTCTCTCAACTTTCCAAATACTCTCCTTAGTGACAACAAGTGTTCTTCCAATGAAGTGGAAAATATAATGATGTCATCTAAGTATACAAAGCAATCTTTGAAGATTAACTCTTCTAGCAGATTGTTTATACATCTTTGGAAGGTAGCTGGGGCAGTGGTTAGCCCAAAGGGCATACGAGTGAACTCGTAATGTCCATGCTTAGTGGAGAACGCAGTTTTGGTGAGTGAGCTAGGTTCCATGGGTATTTGATGGAAACCTTTTGCTAAATCGATTGTCGTAAAATACTGACATTTACCTAGTTTGTCTAGGATTTCATCCATTCGTGGAGTTGGGAATTTGTCCTTAACTGTTATTTCATTTAGACTTCTATAGTCTACTACCATTCGATATTTTTGCTTTCCTGAAGCATCTATCTTCTTCGGAATCATAGATATGGGTGAGCAGTAAGGAGAATTCGACTTTCGAATTATTCCCTGCCTGATCATATCTTTGATTTGCTGGTTTACCTCCTGATCATGTATCTGGGCATATTTGTATGGTCGTCTGTAGACCGGGTCTTCATGTTGAGTTTTGATCTCGTGCTTGATTGTACTTGTGAAAGTCAAATTGTCACCTTCTCTGTACTGCACATCCTTAAACTCATATAAGACCTACTTTAACTCTTCCCTCTCTTCGTCGTTTAAGTGTTCCAATCTTAATTGATTACATTCCCTTAATTCACTGTCTAGAGCGGAAGCGAAGTATTGATCTCCCTCTGGATATGGGTCAAGGCACTTAGGTGCGATCTTCTCTTCTTTTGTAGAGGGATCAGTGCACTTCTGTGCGGTCTTGCCGGCTTCAATAGCTTCTCCACTCTGAATGATTGGGTACGACCTAGCTCCTAGTGTTACAGTGTCATTTCTGTAATCGATGACGGCTTTACTTGCCATCAAGTATTCTCTTCCTAATAAAATATCATAATTTTCGGAAAAGTTATGTATGTAGAACTTTTGTTCGGACGGACATGTTTTGTTCGCATTCCTCATTATACTCTTAGTTAAACGGACAGGTCCATTGATGGTATTTACCGTAAGGTTATCGTCTTTTATCTCGGAATCTATATCATTTTCTTTCATGATGTTGATCGATGATCCCGAGTCAGCGATACACCTTAATATTCTTTTATTAATGGTAATGTTTATATAGGGTCCTCCTCGGTTTCTTCCGAGGCGGCTTGATGAAAATTTACGTCCATCTTCGTTTGGCCACTCTGGCTCTCCCTCCCTCTTTTAGTAGGTTGGTTGGGTCCACTCCCACTAGCTTGGTTTTGAGATATTTGCTGATTGAATGGATTCTGAGCCCTACCTTGATTCAAGGAATATTTGAACTCATTGTATAATCCAGGATTTTGGGAATTTTGATTTTGATTTGTTCGATTAGTCTGACCTGTTCCAGATGAACTCTGAGTTTGATTGTGATAGTTAGTAGTATTATAATTTGGATAATAGTTTCCAACATTCTTTCGATTTGATTGAGACGACTTCGATTGATCTTTATTTGTACCTGAATCTGTTGTACTAGCTTCGTACAATCCTTCTTCTTGTGCTGCCTTCTTAAGATTAGACAATGTGGTAATATCTTTTCTTGCTAAGGTCATGAACATTCTGTCAGGAAGTTTTCGAGTAATGACATCTTTAATTGTGTTGTTCAAAGCGTTTTTGTAAATGACATTATTTTCTGGTATGTTTTCTAAGTTTAGCTTATTGTTTATTAATAATGCTTTTATCTCTAATTCTTCTATAAACTTACGAAGACTGCCGTTGAATCTGGTGGTGTATAGTTGTCGTAAGAGTTCTTCATATGGTGTGTGATTTTTGAACTCGTTGATCAGCGCCGTCTTCAGTTCGAGCCACGTGTTGGGTTGTATCATTTGCGATATGCGTTGTGCCTCTCCTGACAGTTGGATCTCGGTCGCTCCAAATAGGATCCTTTGTTGGCGAAGATCTTCAGTTGGATATAATCCGCATACATATTCGATTCGTTTGATAAATGAGCTTAGCTGTCCAGATGAACCGTCATAGGCAGGTATTTGTCTGATCGACAGCAGTGCCTGGTTCAAGTGGATTTCGCTCAATGATAGTGGTGGTAACGCCATGTTGTTGGTGTTGATTGGGTTTTGTTTTGTTTTCAGTAGTTTTTAACTTTATTTTGGTTCACTTGTAAGTTTTTTGATTTTGTATTTAGTGTTTCACTGTTCTTGGTGGATCACTATCTCCGCTTACTTCAGTTCACTTAATTTTAGTTTTGCAAATCGTATGTGCTCGTAACACATAGGTTCTTTGGCGGATTTCACAATTTTATTAACGATTCCGGGATCTTCTTTGGTAGATGGTATATGTATATATGTATTTCCTTTTGTATATAGCTGCAGACAGGGTATTGCACGACCGACGCGGTGATTTTTAGTTTTGTTTGTTGAATTTTTTGCACACACGTCGCGGTCAATTTGGCAATTTAGCTGCAGCACATATGCATGTACATGTACATAGGTATAATAGATTTTGGCTATTTATCTTTTCTCCACTGTGTCACTGTCACTTTTGCCTTCCACTTAAATTAATACGTTTAAATTGCAAGTCCACCCGGGGGCGCCATGAAATTTTAGAATAGTTTTTCTAAATAAAGATACCGAAACAACTTGGGTGACTGCAATTTTGTATTTTAATACGACGAAAAAAAGGAGTGCGTGCGTTCGTTTTCATGGATTTTTCTCAACTTCCTTCATATATTAAAACAATTTCTTCTGTGCCTACCTTACCTACGGTGGCAAAGCGGGGCGAATTCGCCAAGAGCGAGAGAGCGAGCTTTTATTGCGCTCCCGCTTTGCACTAGCCTAACTTACATTAGACTTCATGAAATACTATCCTAATAACAATTATTATTAGCCAAATGGCGCTACAAACTCCATCAGCTCATTCTTAGCGCCGACAAAGTTTGTTACGTTGTCTGACCAAATTTGCCGCGGCTTTCGTCTGGTACATATGAAGCTTTAGTCAATGAAGAAAGGCAACTGTGGATAAGCTCCAGATGAACAGCCTTGGTAGCGAAACAAATGAAGACGCAGACGTAGCACTTGATTGGAGCCTTGTTGCGTGCCTCCGGCTTGTAGAAAAACGGCCCACAAAAGTCTACGCCTGTGATCTCAAAGGCATGAGAACCATCGAGCCGCTCCTTTGGAAGATCCGCCATAATATGTTCCAATACCCTGAGCTTCAGTCGAAAGTATCTTATGCACTTGTTTACTGCCTTGTTTACCGCCTTCCTCCCCACAATAGGCCAACATTGGGATCGAATTAGTCCAAGAAAAGCTCGAGGACCAGCGTGCAGATTCCGCTCATGAAAATGGGAGATTATTGCAAGAGTCAGTGGATGGCTGCTGGGCAAGATGATTGGATGACGGCCATCAAAATCCAACGAAGAGTTTTTCAGTCGACCATCTACCCTGAGAGGTCCAAACTGATCCATGAAAGGCGACAACGATGCAGTCGAGCTCGATGAGGAGACTGCTCCCCTTGCCCGCAGTGACTTCATGTCCTCCCATAGCTGGGTACGCTGGACTAGTCGCAGCAATACCTGGGTTCCATGTTCAATGTCTGAGAAAGTGAGTCCGGGGTGCCGAATTCGGTTGCAAAACTTGTGAATGTATCCGAAAACGCGTAGCAAGGAAGCAAATGAATTCGCATACTTGGAATCAGCAACAATGTACATGCAGGGTGATTTAACCAGAAGAGCCTTCCGGCGAAGTTCAAGGGCTGGCTTATCAGGTAGCAAGGTGGGTGACCAGTCATCTGAGGAGCCGCAAAGAAATGGAGGACCATGAACCTAAAGAGGTGACTCATTCAGCTCAGTCGGATGAGCCCCTCGAGACAGAATGTCGGCTGGGTTTAAAGCTGTGGGGACATAACGCCATTCCATTTTTTCGGTAATTTCCTGAATCGTTTCCACTCTATTTGCAACAAATACGGCTCGTCCTGAATCCAAGAGAGCGCAACGGCAGAATCACACCAACAGTAACATCTTCCCTTGAAGACATTCATTCCAGCTATCTCAGATATGAGCCTAGCCAGCAACTCTGCTCCACAAAGCTCCAACTTTGGTACCGTGAGTGTCTTCAAAGGAGCCACACGAGATTTGGCACAAAGTAAGTGACAGCTAGAATGCTGACCCTTTGACACGACAAAAATGCATGCACCATCAGCCTCGATGCTGGCATCGCAAAATCCGTGAATTTCCAGCGTAGAGTCTGGAAGGAGTACATGCCGAGGAAATTCAAGTCGACGACCAAAACTGACCAAAACTGGTGCATATTTCCTGCCACTCGGTGTTCAGTGCGACTGGAAGGCTTTCATCCCAGGACAACTTATCTTGACACAAACGCTGGAGAAAGATTTTGGATTTAGTAATTACGGGACCAGCTAGTCCGAGAGGAGCGTAGAATCGCGCTAAAGATGACAAAACAGAGCGCATGCAGGAATTCGAAGAAGATTGTAGGGCCGAGAACGAAAATAACAGTTGATCAGAAACCGGATCCCAAGCAAGTCCTAAAGTTTTAGTCACATTGCTGTCATCGCCGAACTTCAAAAATGTTTCCTTGTCCTCTTCCGGAACTCCATCCAGCACAGCAGGCACGTTCGAACACCACTTCCTCAATCTGAACTGACCTCTAGACTAAATTCCAGCAGTTTGCTCCCGAATTCGGACAGCCTCTTCCTGAGACTGTAGTGCGCTTGTTGTAAGAAAAAAAAAATTGTTTGCATCGACGTCTTAATTTTCCCTAAAATTATGCTACGCGAATAGGCTAAGTCTTCTGTTGGGTCCAAGAAAGCTAAGCTTTTAACACGCCATCTACTGGGTGCGCTTCGTCACCGTGGGCTGCCCATATTATTTTGTTTGGCTGACGTTTTAATCGGCCTCTTCCTCCCACTGTCATTTTGACAAATCGAAAAGAAAAAGGGAAGAACGAGGGGATGAGGCCTTGATTTCCGGGAGAAGCAGCTCGCTCTCTCCTCGTGGTATCCGAACAGTACGGACGTACTTATCCAGCTCAAAAAAAAAAATTTAATAAAAGTTAAAAATCAAATAAAAGTTCTTGGGAGATCAGCACGATCTCCTTTCGAAAGCAAGACCCCATCCACCCAGACGAGAAACCAATCCCCGATCCACTGTGCAGAGGATGGTGCTATTTTTCTGACGATCGTCCCAAAGCGGGCCACCGTAGAGTTGGGAAGCTCCACCCAACGCCCCAACGCCCTCCGCCAACGCGGTCCACCGTAGAGTTGGGAAGCTCCACCTAAAGCCCCAACGCCATCCACCACAGCGAGCCCTTCAGCGGTTCCCGAGCTTCAGCGCCGACAGAGAGCGGCCCCTCAGCGGTTTCCGAGCTTTAGCGCCGGCAGCAGCGAGCTCTTCGCCGCCCCAACGCGAGCCGTCGCGACCGAGAGTGGGCCATCCAGCCACCGGGCCAAGAGCCTTAAACAAAAAGTGCCAAGTGATCTTCCTTGCTAATGACAAGGAATAACCAGACTCGTCCAAAGAAAAAGAGACCCTGACCCGAATTTTTTTGTCACCGTGCTTCGCCCTAACCTAAAAGTCAGATCATGACATGTGAAGGTTAAATGTATTAAATAAACCCCAACGGAACGGGCAGAACTCGTATGAACCTCTTGTGGCCCATTGTGCGTTTATTCCCAAAGAACTTATGTGCGCTTGTTAGGCCGTTGACCCCTTTGTGCCCGTGAAACGAAACCAGCTGCTTGGAGCTTTTTCCGTGCGCCCACACCTTGGTCTATGTATCAAGACCTACCTCAACGAATCTGAATAAACGAATAAATATTGAATAAAGTATAATATATAGAAGTTAAAGATGGAATAATTTGATTTATGAACTATATATGCTCAAAAAAAAAAGCCCTAAACAAAAAGAAAAAGAAAAGAAGATCAAGATAATCTGGTGTTAGCCGTGGTCATGCGTGTCCATGTGTGTGTGCTCTCTCTCTAAAACTCACAGGTATTCCCCTCGCCGAAAGATCTTTTGGACGTGGCCGGAACATGATAGTACGTAAGTGAACGAACTCCCAGTTAACGTTTATAAACTTTTAACATAAAGAGACAAAAAAAAACCCATATATGAGCCCGGTCGCCCGTATTCTTGATTTTTCCCTAAATTATGTTGGAGCTTTTTTTGTTGTAAAGAGGCCTTAAGCCCACGAAAAGCTCAAGAGCTTTGGAAGCTTTAAGCTTTAGCGCAGATCAGCGGCAGCAGGTGCTTCACACCTATGCGACGGTGATTAGTTACCCTTACTTTTGCATTAATACGAAAATAACGAAAATGAAGAAATCTTAAATTACAAAAGTTCCTAGTTAAATATTCATGAAATTATTTCCAGTACCCTACCATCTGTTTTTGAGATCATATATTTTATTCCTATTATTTAAAGTTATTATTCCTATAGTTTTAATTCTCTTATTGCCCTAGCTTATACTCAACCCATAACTATATATCATTTTCTTTCTACCCATGTATTTAGCTTTAGGCACTATCGTTAAAAATAAATATTGTTAATGATTTGGAAATGATTTGGTAGAAGATTTTTGTTTAGGAGCCTTGCAGGGATCGATGAGGGAGAGTGAGGTATGACCCCCGGCGAGAAAAGGGATCATCCATAAGCCATATTTTCTTCGGAATTAGGATGATCAAGGTTGGGAGGGCCATGGCTGTTGCATCCAACACCTGCACAGCTACCCGTCGGTTCGGATATGCATGGCGGAAGCCCACTTCCCTTTCCCCTTAATTCCTTTGTCCCTTCTAATTCCCCCAGCCTCCTCATCCTCCTTCCCCAACCCCCTAACACTAGTCATACGGTCATACGCAGGGTATTGCACGCGAACAAAAATAATAAGATAAGGCATCGACGCGAGCACGTATAGGAAAGGACCAGTATAGGAACCCCCCATACTACCGATCATACAGCCGGAGCCAGCGCGTGCACCAGTCCTGCCCGATACACCCCCGACCAGCTCGAGTGGCACCGCCACACACAACAATCGTTGTATGTGATATGCTACATTTATCTTATTTTGGCGCCCAACGTGGGGCCCGATCCGGCTTGCCCCATTTAAAGAAATAACTTGGTCAAAAGTAACACCTGACTTTTATCCTTGCTAGACCGTTTTTTTTTTCAACTTATCCAGTGGATACTGTGGATCCGTGTAAGCTCATCATGGCCTACAGGGCCTAGTATCGTGCAAGGTATATTGGCGTGCAGTAGGTCCGATACACTGGAAGTGTTATAACTTATATTGGGTATAGCTCCGTGGGTCGAGCTTAGCCTATCAACTAGTCGAAGATTGTTATAGGAGCTAAGCGAGAACACTACTGCAGGAAAGGAGAGCGCATTCCAAATCGTTTAGGATGAAATTCTACGAAGATTGCCCCTAATTAACTGGGTTTTGGCTGTCCCGAGGAACCCCTGAGAAGATTACTGAGGTTGCAAGCCTCGGTAAGCCTAGGTGACATCGGACTCCCATACTACCTGATGATTAGTTGAACTAATCCAGCACCTTTCTCAGCCCCAATACTTCTGATCTGACCTTTTAGATGTCGCTGGATGAGGGATTATTTATCCTGCCACGGACCTAACTTGTGAGGCAGATTTCAGTTATAAGTAGATTACCCCATTCCTGTCCCTTCCCTACCCGAAAACAATGCAATCCGCTTTACTCTATTCCTACCCAAAAAACGATTGCATGGCTCCTAAACTGTTTTGATAACTACATATATCTATATCTATTGACTGTGACTTTTTTTGTATTATTTTGTTTGCATTTGCTATATATATCTAATATATTCATACTTGGTGGTGCCCAAACCGAAATGGTGGTGTCTCGTAGTACGGAGAATTTAGCCCTCTCAGAAGACACGGGGAAACATTGCCAAATTTGCTCCGAAGTAATCGTTTACCAGGTACAACTATTGTCGGCCAGTTGTGGGCACACCTTCCACAGAGTGTGCTTCACCGCTGAAAGTGGTAACAAACGGAAGTGTCCCACTTGTCAGCAAGACCTGAACATCACATCGGCCGCAGCTGAGAATCTTAGTCCCATTGGTCCGTCTACGTCTAGAGCACGAATGCCATCTGTTACTCAGTCCCTTCAGACTAGAAGTCAAAGCCAAAGAGTTGAAGCGTTAAGCCCTCTTGAGATGGCTAACTCAGAGAATGCCAACAGGTCTCCAATCTCCGTCGACCCTCAACAGAATCAGGCCACTATGGCGGAAACTATACAGCAGTCCATAGTGGACGCGATTAGAGTAGCTATGGTAGAGCAAACCCGAATTTTGGCGACCAGCATGGCTGATCAAACTAACCGGCTAGTTCGAGCCATTTCCGATGGACTTCAAAGTACGGCATCTGTACCCTCCCCGAACATAAATGCTGCTCGGATACAACCGGTAGCAGAACTAGAACAGCAAACGATCGAGCAACTTTTTCGGCTGTCCACTAGTGAACAGGTACCAGTGCCGGGGATTAATCAATCGGGAAATAGTTCGTCACCCTCGAATTTGGGGCAAACCCGTAATGTTGGCTCAGGAGTTTCCACAGGTTCCTCCGCTTCATCCCTTCGGGCAGATCGTGTTAGCCAGATAATGTCTAATTGGAAACTGCGGTTTACGGGAAAGGCTGGTATGTCGATTGAGGACTTCATTTACCGTATTGAAGCACTTACAAAGCAAACTTTGGACGGTAGCTTTGAAATAACAGCTCGATACGCCAGTAACCTCTTTGATGGAAGCGCCAGCGAGTGGTTTTGGCGGTATCATAAAAGTGTCCCTGAAGTCCGTTGGGCAGATCTATGCCTAGCCTTGCGTGGCCAATTTAAAGACGATAGAACAGATAGGAATATCAGAACAGAGATCGAATTAAGGAAACAGCGACCAAACGAGTCCTTTGATGATTTTTATGGCGTAATTGCCGCATTGGCAGATAAACTGTCTGAGCCCATGTCTGAGGCAGCCTTGGTTGAGACACTGCGAGCAAACCTTTTGGCTGATATACAGCATGAAATTTTATATGAGTCGGCTGCGACTGTGAAATCCTTACGTCACCTGGTCCGAACGCGAGAAATATTCATGCAGTCCGTAGCTAAAACCAAGCCTCCCCTGGCGGCCCCCCGAACTTTACCACGCCGCCAAGTCAATGCTATATTAGACGAATCTATTGCCCCAGATAGTGAAGAAGTAGGTGAAGAAGAAGATCTGGAAGTATCAGCCGTAGAGTTCGTCTGTTGGAATTGCGGTGGCAAAGGCCATCGATACCAAGAGTGCATGGCCGAACGTAGGGTATTTTGCTATGGTTGTGGCAGGGCCGATACTTATAAGCCTAGTTGCAGAAAGTGCAACCCTTACACGGCAAAAAAACTCGTTGTCGCGTGCACTGCCGAAAAGTGCACGCAAACAAGTGGTCAACCAAGCGACCAATACCGAGTGATCAGTTCTTCTCCTTCCACTGACCTTATTATACCAGCGTATTATGTCAAACAGCGTATACGCTGACCACCTTGCTAGCCCTCCAAATCGATCCCAGCGCCGAAGAAGCGATTTTAAGAAACATTGCAAACTTGAGAAAAGACTGCTCTTAGCTTCTGTAGTTGGAAAACCAAATGATTTACGACCCCATGCTCAGATTATGCTTTTTGGTAAACCAGTCATAGGACTAATGGATACTGGAGCTTCAGTTAGCTGCATAGGGGGAAGTTGCGCGTCCGACGTTATTCGGAATAAAGGCCAATATAAGCCGCTGTCCCTAAAAGTTAGAGCTGCCGACGGAAAGAGCCAAAGTATAGTCGGCAAAATGTCCGCAAAAGTCACGTATAGAGGGGAATCCAAGGAACTTTGTTTTTATATTGTACCTTCCTTGACGGGTAATCTCTATTTAGGAATCGATTTTTGGACGGCTTTTGAACTTTTACCGTTGCACTTGATGACACAAAATTTACGTATTGAAACCTTAGAAGACCACACAATGAGGGCGCTTCTGCCTTCACAGCAAGTATTATTACAGGAGGTAATAACTCTCTTCCCATCTTACTCAAAGCAAGGTCTAGGAAAGACCTCTGTAATCACTCACACGATAGAGGTAGCCGACGCAAAGCCCATCAAACAACGCCACTATGCGGTGTCACCGGCAACGGAGAAGCTAATGTACAAGGAATTAGACCGAATGCTTAAGCTAGGGGTTATACAAGAATCGGTTAGTTCGTGGTCTTTGCCCGTAGTGCTGGTTAAAAAGCCTGGCAGGGTTAGATTGTGTATCGATTGTAGGAAAGTAAACTCGGTCACGGTAAAGGATGCATATCCCATGCCCCTTATAGACGGAATCCTGAGTAGACTACCGAAAGCAGAGTTCATCACAAGCATCGATCTAAAGGACGCGTTTTGGCAAATTCCTCTCGATCAAAAATCTCGTGATAAGACAGCGTTTACCGTGCCTGGCCGTCCCTTATTTTAGTTTGTCGTCATGACATTCGTCCTAACCAACGCACCTTGTACCTTGTCGCGGCTTATGGATAAAATCATACCAGCCCATCTATGGAATGAAATATTCATATATCTTGACGACCTCTTAGTTATATCCGATAATTTTGAGCACCATCTGGAGGTGTTGTCCCTGGTCGCATCCCAACTTTCCAAGGCCAATCTTACTATAAATGTGGAGAAAAGCAAATTTTGCCGGAAAGAAGTTAAATATTTAGGCCACGTGATTGGTGGTGGGAATATTCGCACTGATCCTGACAAAATAGCCGCCGTTAAGGACTTTCCAGCTCACCAGTCGATCAAACAAGTTCGTCGATTTCTTGGAATGACAGGCTGGTACCACAAGTTCATCCACAATTATGCAGCTATTAGTTCACCCATATCAGATACTCTGAAATCTAAGCGCAAGTTTATTTGGACTGACGAGGCTCAGCTTGCTTTCGAGTCATTAAAGTCCCAAATGTGTTCCGCGCCAGTTCTACCAAATTTCTCCATACCATTCTCAATACACTGTGACGCCAGTCATACCGGCGTAGGGGCAGTTCTAATGCAAGAAAACAACGAGGGCGCAGACGTACCAATTGCTTTTATGTCGAAAAAGCTTAACAAATGCCAGAGGCAGTACACTGTAACTGAAAAAGAGTGTTACGCTGCGGTTTTAGCTGTAAAAAAGTTCAGGGCATACATTGAGGGCCAAGAATTCACAATCATTACAGATCATGCCTCCTTAAAGTGGCTAATGTCGCAGGCTGATCTTAGCTCCCGATTGGCTCGCTGGTCCTTAAAGTTGCAGGGATTTGAATTTAAGATCTTACACCGAAAAGGGAGTGATAACATAGTCCCCGATGCCTTGTCCCGTACGCACTCAGAAGACTTGTCCTTCTTGGCAATTGATAGCATGTTGGTCGACCCTGATTCTCCTGAGTTCAAATCACCAGAATATCAGTCAATTAAAGAGAAGATAAGGTTGAACAGTTCCCGATTGCCTGATCTGAAAATCAAAAATGAACGCATCTTTCGGCGTGCGGAACATGCCGATGGAACCAAGATCACAGACGATTCCTGCTGGAAACTTTGGATACCCCCATCCCTTGTAAAACCCGTCCTCAAAGCTGCCCATGAGGATCCCTTGTGTGCCCACAGTGGGATAAATAAAACCCTTGAAAGACTCAGGCGATCTTATTATTGGCCAAACTTAGCGGTGGATGTCAAAGAACTCATAAATAATTGCCATATCTGTAAAACCACGAAGCATCCAAATCAACCCTTAAAGCCACCAATGGGAAATACGGGATTACCTTCTCGATTCTTTCAAAATTTATTTGTAGACATTTTAGGACCTTATCCGAGAAGCAAGTCAGGAAATATTGGCATCTTTGTCGTGTTAGACCATCTGTCAAAATGTCCATTTTTGAAGCCCGTACGAAAATTTACAGCAGATTCCATAAAACGCTTCCTGGAAGAAGACCTCTTTCACTGTTTCGGGGTCCCCGAAACCATCGTAAGCGATAATGGGGTCCAATTTAAATCTCACACTTTTAACTCCCTGCTTGACATATATAATATCTCTCATGTCTATACTGCCTTTTATTCTCCTCAAGCCAATGCTTCGGAGAGAGTAAATAGATCCGTTCTGGCGGCCATCAAAAGTTATGTTGACACGGATCAACGTAATTGGGATGAGAAATTAAGCAGCATTTGCTGTGCACTTCGGTCTAGTCATCATTTAGCCATAAGCACTACCCCGTATCGGCTTGCTTTTGGACAGCATATGGTAACCGATGCCAGTAGCTATAAACTGATGCGTAACCTAGACATGTTAGAACATCGCGGTGTCCAATTTTCGCGAGAAGATTCCTTCGACATAATTCGCAGCAAAGCAAAAGGCTCTATACAGGCCCAGCACTTCCGAAATGCCAGATCCTATAACTTACGAACGAGACAAATTTCCTATAGGGATGGACAGGAAGTATATAGACGTAACTTTCAGCAAAGCAATTTCGCTAAGGGCTTTAGCGCAAAGTTAGCACCAACCTTTATAAAGTCACGAGTGCGCAGGAAGCTAGGAAACTGCTATTACGAACTTGAAGATCTTCAAGGCCGCCTTGTAGGCAAATTTCATACCAAGGATATAAAACCTTGACATGAATTGTTACAAGCGCGGATCCCACTTTGGGTGTCCCACCCCAAGCGTGATTTAAGTGGGGGGGATTATGTAGTGCGCTTGTTGTAAGAAAAAATAATTGTTTGCATCGACGTCTTAATTTTCCCTAAAATTATGCTACGCGAATAGGCTAAGTCTTCTGTTGGGTCCAAGAAAGCTAAGCTTTTAACACGCCATCTACTGGGTGCGCTTCGTCACCGTGGGCTGCCCATATTATTTTGTTTGGCTGACGTTTTAATCGGCCTCTTCCTCCCACTGTCATTTTGACAAATCGAAAAGAAAAAGGGAAGAACGAGGGGATGAGGCCTTGATTTCCGGGAGAAGCAGCTCGCTCTCTCCTCGTGGTATCCGAACAGTACGGACGTACTTATCCAGCTCAAAAAAAAAAATTTAATAAAAGTTAAAAATCAAATAAAAGTTCTTGGGAGATCAGCACGATCCGCCGGCCTTTCGAAAGCAAGACCCCATCCACCCAGACGAGAAACCAATCCCCGATCCACTGTGCAGAGGATGGTGCGAATTTTCTGACGATCGTCCCAAAGCGGGCCACCGTAGAGTTGGGAAGCTCCACCCAACGCTCCAACGCCCTCCGCCAACGCGGTCCACCGTAGAGTTGGGAAGCCCCAACGCCATCCACCACAGCGAGCCCTTCAGCGGTTCCCGAGCTTCAGCGCCGACAGAGAGCGGCCCCTCAGCCGTTTCCGAGCTTTAGCGCCGGCAGCAGCGAGCTCTTCGCCGCCCCAACGCGAGCCGTCCCGACCGAGAGTGGGCCATCCAGCCACCGGGCCAAGAGCCTTAAACAAAAAGTGCCAAGTGATCTTCCTTGCTAATGACAAGGAATAACCAGACTCGTCCAAGGAAAAAGAGACCCTGACCCGAATTTTTTTGTCACCGTGCTTCGCCCTAACCTAAAAGTCAGATCATGACATGTGAAGGTTAAATGTATTAAATAAACCCCAACGGAACGGGCAGAACTCGTATGAACCTCTTGTGGCCCATTGTGCGTTTATTCCCAAAGAACTTATGTGCGCTTGTTAGGCCGTTGACCCCTTTGTGCCCGTGAAACGAAACCAGCTGCTTGGAGCTTTTTCCGTGCGCCCACACCTTGGTCTATGTATCAAGACCTACCCCAACGAATCTGAATAAACGAATAAATATTGAATAAAGTATAATATATAGAAGTTAAAGATGGAATAATTTGATTTATGAACTATGTATGCTCAAAAAAAAAAGCCCTAAACAAAAAGAAAAAGAAAAGAAGATCAAGATAATCTGGTGTTAGCCGTGGTCATGCGTGTCTATGTGTGTGTGCTCTCTCTCTAAAACTTACAGGTATTCCCCTCGCCGAAAGATCTTTTGGACGTGGCCGGAACATGATAGTACGTAAGTGAACGAACTCCCAGTTAACGTTTATAAACTTTTAACATAAAGAGACAAAAAAAACCCATATATGAGCCCGGTCGCCCGTATTCTTTGATTTTTCCCTAAATTATGTTGGAGCTTTTTTTTGTTGTAAAGAGGCCTTAAGCCCACGAAAAGCTCAAGAGCTTTGGAAGCTTTAAGCTTTAGCGCAGATCAGCGGCAGCAGGTGCTTCACACCTATGCGACGGTGATTAGTTACCCTTACTTTTGCATTAATACGAAAATAACGAAAATGAAGAAATCTTAAATTACAAAAGTTCCTAGTTAAATATTCATGAAATTATTTCCAGTACCCTACCATCTGTTTTTGAGATCATATATTTTATTCCTATTATTTAAAGTTATTATTCCTATAGTTTTAATTCTCTTATTGCCCTAGCTTATACTCAACCCATAACTATATATCATTTTCTTTCTACCCATGTATTTAGCTTTAGGCACTATCGTTAAAAATAAATATTGTTAATGATTTGGAAATGATTTGGTAGAAGATTTTTGTTTAGGAGCCTTGCAGGGATCGATGAGGGAGAGTGAGGTATGACCCCCGGCGAGAAAAGGGATCATCCATAAGCCATATTTTCTTCGGAATTAGGATGATCAAGGTTGGGAGGGCCATGGCTGTTGCATCCAACACCTGCACAGCTACCCGTCGGTTCGGATATGCATGGCGGAAGCCCACTTCCCTTTCCCCTTAATTCCTTTGTCCCTTCTAATTCCCCCAGCCTCCTCATCCTCCTTCCCCAACCCCCTAACACTAGTCATACGGTCATACGCAGGGTATTGCACGCGAACAAAAATAATAAGATAAGGCATCGACGCGAGCACGTATAGGAAAGGACCAGTATAGGAACCCCCCCATACTACCGATCATACAGCCGGAGCCAGCGCGTGCACCAGTCCTGCCCGATACACCCCCGACCAGCTCGAGTGGCACCGCCACACACAACAATCGTTGTATGTGATATGCTACAAGACCTGGCTCCAGATATCAAGTCATCCACGTAGAAGTCAAGGCGAAGGATTTCAGCTCCAACTGGAAACGTCCTCTGCTCGTCCATTGCCAACTGATGCAACGCTCGCACAGATAAATATGAGGCAGGCTTCGTCCCATAAGTAACGGTGTCCAATTGAAACACACGCAAGTCCTCTTCCTTGGAGTTTCTCCACAGAACACACTGCAAGTTGCTATCCTCGGTCGAGACTCTTACACATCGATACATCTTACAGATATCTCCCGTAATCGCAACGGCGTATGACCGAAATCGAGCAAGAATATGAAACAGTTTGGGTTGGATTACGGGACCGGCCATTAAAACGTCGTTCAGGGAATATCCAGATGAAGTTGAAGCGGAACCATCAAAAACGACGCGAAGCTTGGTCGTAAAACTATCTTCCTTCATGACGCAATGGTGAGGCAAAAAATAACGGCAGTTGCTGATGGACTGGGCAGGAACCTGAGACATATGGCCCAAATCAAGGTATTCCTTTATGAATGCTGCATACTGAGATTTAACATCAGAGCGACGATTTAACTTTCTCTCAAGGGTCAGGAATCTACGAAGCGCTTGATTGTAAGATTCTCCCAGGAGATCCAAATTATATTTAGCTGGCAGACGAACACAATAATCGCGAAAAAAGTGTGCTTCACAATCTAGCTCTTCTTTGGTAGACTGTACTATTGGTTCGATGCAATTTTCTACCTCCCAAAACCTCCGAAGAAGCACCTCAAGCCGATCCTCTGAACTATTATCCTCAGCTGCTACGGCCGGAGCGCGAGAGACCATCAAAGAAGAACCTTTTAAACGAGAACAACCTCCAGACACGACCCATCCCAAGCGCGTTTTCTTAATTGAAGGCCATCCTGGCAGTAGTTTGACCCGACCAGCGCAAAGGAGTTCGTAAAACAGGCTTGCGCCAATTAACAGATCGACGCGCTGCGGCCTATAAAACTATGGATCTGCTAATGGTATGTTCGATGGAATGTTCCAGTTTTGAGTGTCAATTCCAAAGCTTGGCTGACGATCGGTTATGCTAGAGGCTACAATAGCAGTGATGAGAGTTGATTATTGCGATGAGCGAGAGTGCAGGCTAACATTGACCGAAGATCCATCCGTGACGAAGCTAGAGTCGCGTATTCCCAAAACTGCCGTCAATGATTTCATTTTTCGAAGCTGAAGCGATTCCCGAAACGGGAAGTTATTAGATGCAACTGGGAGCCGGAATCCAGCAACGCTCGGCAGGGAACTAAAACTCCGGAACGATTTTTGACCAAAGCCGTGGCCGTGGCAAGTAGAACAACATCATTACTGACATCTTGGGCAATAAGGGCACACGAGGTAGGTGCCCGAGGTGCACTGAATTAATCGATGCCCTGTTCTTAGACAATTTAAACACAGAGAAGCCGCTTGGCTTCTTTATGGCGAACTGCAGTGACGTAATGTACTCCTCCTTCCACCGGGACCAAAAGAGCTGCTGCAGGTACGAAACGCGCTGCCAGCCGTCCAGGCGATCGAAGTTTAGCTGCGTGACGTCAAGCTCAGCGAACGAAGAAGGAGGGCCACCATTCAAGAAATGCGCTGGAGTTAGAACATCTAGATCAGCAGGGCTCTCTGAAATTGAAACTAGAGGTCTTGAATTAATTACTGCCGTGATGTGGCACAACAGCATCCGCAGCTCGTCAAATCCAAGCACCGAGTTGCCTATCGCACGGTAGAAGTGGTACTTGGCCCTCTTCACTACAGCCTCCCATAGACCACCAAAATGCGGGGAGCGCGGAGGAATAGCTTCGACCAAGCAAAAATCCAGCAGCGCCTTCTGATGGTCATTGCTGAGGACCAGGCGCTTTAACTTCATCAGCTCATTCTTAGCGCCGACAAAATTTGTTACGTTGTCTGACCAAATTTGCCGCGGCTTTCGTCTGGTACATATGAAGCTTTAGTCAATGAAGAAAGGCAACTGTGGATAAGCTCCAGATGAACAGCCTTGGTAGCGAAACAAATGAAGACGCAGACGTAGCACTTGATTGGAGCCTTGTTGCGTGCCTCCGGTTTGTAGAAAAACGGCCCACAAAAGTCTACGCCTGTGATCTCAATGGCATGAGAACCATCGAGCCGCTTTTGGAAGATCCGCCATAATATGCTCCAATACCCTGAGCTTCTGTCGAAAGTATCTTATGCACTTGTTTACTGCCTTGTTTACCGCCTTCCTCCCCCCAATAGGCCAATATTGGGATCGAATTAGTCCAAGAAAAGCTCGAGGACCAGCGTGCAGATTCCGCTCATGAAAATGGGAGATTATTGCAAGAGTCAGTGGATGGCTGCTGGGCAAGATGATTGGATGACGGCCATCAAAATCCAACGAAGAGTTTTTCAGTCGACCATCTACCCTGAGAGGTCCAAACTGATCCATGAATGGCGACAACGATGCAGTCGAGCTCGATGAGGAGACTGCTCCCCTTGCCCGCAGCGACTTCATGTGCTCCCATAGCTGGGTACGCTGGACTACTCGCAGCAATACCTAGGTTCCATGTTCAATGTCTGAGAAAGTGAGTCCGGGGCGCCGAATTCGGTTGCAAAACTTGTGAATGTATCCGAAAACGCGTAGCAAGGAAGCAAATGAATTCGCATACTTGGAATCAGCAACAATGTCCATGCAGGGCGATTTAACCAGAAGAGCCTTCCGGCGAAGTTCAAGGGCTGGCTTATCAGGTAGCAAGGTGGGTGACCAGTCATCTGAGGAGCCGCAAAGAAATGGAGGACCATGAACCTAAAGAGGTGACTCATTCAGCTCAGTCGGATGAGCCCCTCGAGACAGAATGTCGGCTGGGTTTAAAGCTGTGGGGACATAACGCCATTCCATTTTTTCGGTAATTTCCTGAATCGTTGCCACTCTATTTGCAACAAATATATTAAATCTTGACGGCTCGTCCTGAATCCAAGAGAGCGCAACGGCAGAATCACACCAACAGTAACACCTTCCCTTGAAGACATTCATTCCAGCTATCTCAGATATGAGCCTAGCCAGCAACTCTGCTCCACAAAGCTCCAACTTTGGTACCGTGAGTGTCTTCAAAGGAGCCACACGAGATTTGGCACAAAGTAAGTGACTGCTAGAATGCTGACCCTTTGACACGACATAAATGCATGCACCATAAGCCTCGATGCTAGCATCGCAAAATCCGTGAATTTCCAGCGTAGAGTCTGGAAGGAGTACAAGCCGAGGAAATTCAAGTCGACGACCAAAACTGACCAAAACTGGTGCATATTTCGTGCCACTCGGTTTTCAGTGCGACTGGAAGGCTTTCATCCCAGGACAACTTCTCTTGGCACAAACGCTGGAGAAAGATTTTGGATTTAGTAATTTCGGGACCAGCTAGTCCGAGAGGATCGTAGAATCGCGCTATAGATGACAAAACAGAGCGCCTGCAGGAATTCGAAGAAGATTGTAGGGCCGAGAACGAAAATAACACTGGATCAGAAAACCGGATCCCAAGCAAGTCCTAAAGTTTTAGTCACATTGCTGTCATCGTCGAACTTCAAAAATGTTTCCTTGTCCTCTTCCGGAACTCCATCCAGCACAGCAGGCACGTTCGAACACCATTTCCTCAATCTGAACTGACCTCTAGACTAAATTCTAGCAGTTTGCTCCCGAATTCGGACAGCCTCTTCCTGAGACCTGGCTCCAGATATCAAGTCATCCACGTAGAAGTCACGGCGTAGGATTTCAGCTCCAACTGGAAACGTCCTCTGCTCGTCCATTGCCAACTGATGCATCGCTCGCACAGATAAATACGAGGCAGGCTTCGTCCCATAAGTAACGGTGTCCAATTGAAACACACGCAAGTCCTCTTCCCTGGAGTTTCTCCACAGAATACACTGCAAGTTGCTATCCTCGGTCGAGACTCTTACACATCGATACATCTTACAGATATCTCCCATAATAGCAACGGCGTATGACCGAAATCGAGCAAGAATATGAAACAGTTTGGGTTGGATTACGGGACCGGCCATTAAAACGTCGTTCAGGGAATATCCAGATGAAGTTGAAGCGGATCCATCAAAAACGACGCGAAGCTTGGTCGTAGAACTATCTTCCTTCATGACGCAATGGTGAGGCAAAAAATAACGGCAGTTGCTGATTGATTGGGCAGGAACCTGCGACATATGGCCCAAATCAAGGTATTCCTTAATGAATGCTGCATACTGAGATTTAACATCAGGGCGACGATCTAACTTTCTCTCAAGGGTCAGGAATCTACGAAGCGCTTGATTGTAAGATTCTCCCAGGAGATCCAAATATTATTTAGCTGGCAGACGAGCACAATAATCGGGAACAAAGTGTGCTTCACAATCTAGCTCTTCTTTGGTAGACTTTACTATTGGTTCGATGCAATTTTCTACCTCCCAAAACCTCCGAAGAAGCACCTCAAGCCGATCCTCTGAACTATTATCCTCAGCTGCTACGGCCCGAGCGCGAGAGACCATTAAAGAATAACCTTTTAAACGAGAACAACCTCCAGACACGACCCATCCCAAGCGCGTTTTCTTAATTGAAGGCAATCCTGGCAGTAGTTTGACCCGACCAGCGCAAAGGAGTTCGTAAAACAGGCTTGCGCCAATTAACAGATCGACGCGCTGCGGCCTATGAAACTCCGGATCTGCTAATGGTATGTTCGATGGAATGTTCCAGCTTTGAGTGTCAATTCCAAAGCTTGGCTGACGATCGGTTATGCTAGAGGCTTCAATAGCAGTGATGAGAGTTGATTATTGCGATGAGCGAGAGTGCAGGCTAACGTTGACCGAAGATCCATCCGTGACGAAGCTAGAGTCGCCTATTCCCGAGACTGCCGTCAATGATTTCATTTTTCACGGCTAAAGCTGATTCCCGAAACGAAAAGTTATTAGATGCAACTGGAACTAAAACTCCGGAAGGATTTTTGACCAAGGCCGTGGCCTTGAGATTACTGAGATCTTGGGCAATAAGGGCAGACGATGTAGGTGCTCGAGGTGCACTGAATTAAGCGATGCCCGGTTCTCAGAAAATTTATACACAGAGAAGCCGCTTGGCTTCTTTATGGCGATTTGCGGGGGACAGCGCTTCAAACTTTTGACAGTACTGGACCTCGTGAGCACTATCGTTGCACAGCGCGCAGCGTGCTACGGTTTGGTTCGTTGTAACCAATGTGGTTACGCATAGCTTACCATAGAAAGGTCCATCGTCTTCAATGATCTGCATCGCTGCTCCAAGGCCATAGAGGCCATCAATTCCCACGACGGAATTAAGTTTGCGAATGCGGGGTCGTTGAATCGCTCCTTCCACTTCTCTTGGCTCGCTGGATCCAGCTTTCGGAGAAGCTCCTGCACGATGATGCATCCTGCGATCTGCTCAGTAGTGCCCAAACCCTGGAGCGCACGCATATGAGAATTAAATCTGTCCGAAAGTTCCCGAAGCAAGACCACTGACCAAGGCTCCACAGACCAATCGCCGATTATTTAACCTGTTTTCCAATAAATCGAATGCCACAGCATAATTGCTATCCGAGATTTCTAGCGTTCGAACCGTCTCCAATGCCGAATCCCGCAGACAGGAACGCAAATGCTGAAGTTTTTCTATGTTTGTTAAGTCCGGATGGCTGTCGATGATGAATAAAAGTCCGTCTAGTTCGCATACCCGCCGCTAAACGTCGGCAATTATATAGGAGGCAGGGATGGTACTTGTCTACGGTGAGGTAGAAATTGCGAGCCGGCAAACTCAACCGTAGGGTTTCCTCCAGCCAAGGTAGAATGAAGCGGCATGCGGCCGCTACTCTTAGCCATTTCCCTCATAATCGCCGCCTTCAGCGAGCTGGCAAGTGACTCAAAAATGTCACACAATCCACTGTGAATTTCGCTGCGATCCAATTCCTCAAGCTCACCGTGAAACATCTCAAATTTGCCGATCAACTTCTCGACTTGCTCTTGCTTTACCACGGGCATGTAGTAGTCACAGTCCGACGACTCATTCTGCCAGGCGGTAACTAACCTTTTCATTTTCTCTCATAATTCCGTTGACTTAAGCTTTAAAAAAGACACCCAGTTTTGCTCACTGGTCATTGGAATTTCGTTAGCAGCATTAATTTCCATGGTAGCGGCAGCGTTAGCAGGGATAGCAACAGCTCTATCGGGAAGATGATCGCAAGGAGTAACACGAGCAATAGACGACAATAACTGAGCACAGCAAGCGAACAGCCATGTACCAACCGTATATACAAAGGCGGCCGGTGTAAGGAACGTTTCTTGCGGGAAGATGACCGAAAAGAGAAGCGAAAGCCAACAGCTACGTGCACTACCGAATATGCATGGGAGGCCGGTGTATATATGTATAGATAACTTATGTGGTCGATGACACTGGTTAAGATGGCAATTAATTTAGACCTTTGAATGCTATATTAGTTTGTGGTTGCACGGATGGATTATTTGTTGCACAATCACGTCGGGGTCACCAAATGTTAAGCTATAAAGCGTTTTTAATAACTGTTGCAATTTTGAATTTATTGAAAGTTGAGAGGTTGTATATAATTCACAATTTTTTTGCATATGTAAACCAACTTATGGATGTTAATCTAAAAGCTGTGACGATTAGCCCAAGACTAAAAATGCAAGGGTTGACGGGCCAAATTGCCAGGCCCTATGCAGCAAGCTTAGACACGAGAGAGTTAGTAGGATAACCCGAAAGCGTTAGAGCTGCTCGGTGCCGCTGCTAAGCCGAGTACGAGAGATTGAGACATCAGGAAACAAAAGAATTCTGCTGCATATGCATATGTGGTAACAAATGATTTTTACAGTGGGCGTTGGAAATGACAACAACAACAAAATGCATTTCTTTTGGGCCGCACCAGTGGCAATAATTTACAATATTTAAGCTGCTTGACCCGACAGACTATTTAAAATGCTTAATCAATAAAAAAAAAATTAATTGATTAAAATTAAAAACTAATAATGCATCTGCGAAAAAAAAACAACTTTGACAATGTACTGTACAGCTTCTAGACATCGTTGCACCATGCATTTAAACAGATTCAATATTGCAAGTTTTTCCTTTAATTGCATTTTGTTTCCTAATTCGTTCAGAAGGTAATATTTTCAAACGCAGAAATGGCAGAAGTCTCCACTGCGCGACGTGGCGAAGATCCGAAATGAAACTGCACCGGAGAGATCTGTTAGGCAAACTAGAAGTAGGCGCCAAAGAGAGTAGGCAGCAGTGCGATGAGCCGGGAGAGCAGCGTACACGAAGAGTAGAAATGCAAACAAAAACAAACGCTGTCTACCACGAAGTGCAGCAAAGGCATAATTTTTTTTGTGTGTTGTGTTGCTGTTGATTTCTTTTGTAATATTTATAGGGTTAAAGTCACCGTCTTTATTCTTCATTCAAATGACCGTTCACGACTGGGCATTAAGTAACAAGGAGTCAAAGCTTTTTTCACCCTCCCCACTATATTGCGTCTCCATGTCAACTGTTTGACTTAATTTTATGGGGTCCGCCTAGTTTCTTCAATTTTCGACGAGATGTATATCGGTACCATGTAACCTCTTGGTAAAGAGGATGCTCGTCGGCTCCCAGTTTTCCGGGGACAGGAGCATGCACGGTACCAAGTTCTGCTTGGCTACGGCCCCACCCAGCGCTTCTTCTAGCCGCTGGCGCTGCGCTGCGAAACTGCCACACGAAAATATTGCATGTTCGGCATCCTCCTCAAAGTAGTGCCCGCGCCAAGAGCATTCTGCGGAGTCCGCATGCCCGAAGCGAGGAAGGTAGCTTCGGAAGCAGCCGTGACCGCTGAGGAGCTGAGTCAGGTAAAAGTTGACCTGCCCGTTCTTCCTGTTTACCCACACGGCGATGGACGGGATAAGCTGGTGGGTCCAACGCCCCTTAGTGGTCGTGTCCCAGCGCTGTTGCCACCTTCTCAGGCTCTCCTGTTTGCACGCCATGCGCACCTGCCTTTTCCCAGCCACGTCCATTCCTCTGCCATGCGTTTCCTGGTAGTAGGTGGACCGTTCCTCCGCCAGGAATTCCAGGGGTGCTATACCACCATCACGTGTGCTGCCTCGTCCGAGACCGTTCGGAAGGCACTGGTGATCCGAATCGAAGAGAGGCGGTGCGTGGCTGCCAGACCCCGTGCGTAACTCGCTGTTTGAAGGGCCTTTGCCCAGATTGGCGCCGCATATAGCATCACCGATCTCGTGACACTCGTTAGCAGTTGTCGCCGCCATTGCTTTGTTCCTCGGATGTTCAGCATTAGCCTCGAGAGCGCACCGTTGGTGGTCGCCGCCTTCGTGCCCATGTAGGCCAAGTGCTCCTGAAAGCAGAGACGTGTGTCCACCAGGACACCAAGGTATTTGATAGCGCGCTTAGACGAAACCAGGGTACCTGCCACTGAGATGTTGGCCGTCTCGACTTTCTTCCGGCTGGATACCAGCACTGCCTCTGTTTTGTGGGGTGCGAGTTCGGGCACGACCAGGTCCAGCCACTGTTGGATGCGCGCTATCGTCTGGTTGCAGGTCGTTTCCACGACGGACAGGTCTTTTTCTATTTATTTATTATTCGCCAACGGAATCAAAAAAAAAATCCTTAACTTGCTAGGCTAACTTATTTGTATCTTAACAAATAACAAAAAATAACATTAATAAATTAATTATGTAACAGGAAGAAATCCACAAGCAACCGTCTGACGGCTCCCTTCCCCTGGCAAAAGGCAATACGCATCCCAGCTGACAGCGCCTTGTGCTGCCGAAGCGCCCTACAAATGGGCTCATTAAAGCCATAATTGGTCCGGTGGAGATCAACTGCAAGGGGTGCATGGGTCCTGAGGCTCCTGGCGGGCGTAGTGAAGCTAATCCTACTAAGCAGGTCAGGGCAATCAATATTACCCACTAGAAGGTCATAAATAAAGATTTGAGCCGCAATGGTCCTTCGATCCTCGAGAGAGGAGAGATGCACGAGGGGACATCTGCACTCATAGGACGGCATCGGAATGGAAAATGGCAGAGGCTGGAGTGAAAATTTCAGAAACTTTCTTTGCAGTCTCTCGATGCGCGAAATTTGAACGACCCCGGTGGGATTCCTGACCATGGAATCGTACTCAAGGCGCGAGCGCACAAGGAATGCGTACAGACTTAGCCTCGTATCTGGGTCCGTGAATTGGGATGAATTGCGCTTAACAAAGCCGAACATTGCATAGGCTTTTGGCAATATTAAATTCATATGCCCTGCAAAAAGAAATCTAGTGTCAAATAAGACCCCGAGGTCAAGTATCTCCGTCTGCTTTAAGAGAGGATGGCCATCTATTGAATATGAGGCCAGCACATTGAAGACACACTTGCTAAAAGAAACAAAGTAACATTTACTAATGTTGAGTGGGAGCGAAGGTTTTGACAGATCGGAAGATTTTAAGATCATCAGCATAACGCAGATGCTCAGAAGCTTGAATGCTGAGACATATGTCGTTGATACAAATTGAGAAGAGAAGTGGACCAAGTGCACTTCCCTGTGGAAGGCAGGAAGTAGCCAAGAATGGGTCCGAAGGCTTTCCATTTATCATTACGACATACTCTCGCCGCTCAAAATATGACCTAAACCAACTGAGCAGGCAGGAATGAATCCCTTACCGATGCAGCTTGGCTATTAAAGCACAGTGGGAGACTTTGTCAAAGGCTTTAGCAAAGTCAGTATACACAACATCTACTTGAGAGTACATTTCAAAGACACGAGTGCAGAAATTACTGAAAGCAATGAGATTAGTGGTTGTTGATCTACCCGGCATAAAACCATGCTGATTTGGGCTAATGTACGATTTCATGAGGAAGGTGATCTTTCTGGCAATGATTCGCTCTAGAAGTTTTGAAACATTGCTGAGTTTGGCAATTGGTCTATAATTAGAAATGAGATTTTTGGTACCTCTCCTAAAAATTGGCGTAATCGTGGCAGCTTTCCACTTACCAATAAACTGACCCGTTAACAGCGAATTTGTGAATAGAATTTTATTAGAATTATCGAATTCATCAATTGCCTCTAAAATGTCCTCTTCCGGTACATCGAGTGTGCCAATATTGACCACCGAGGGAATAGAGTTTAAGACATCGAAACTGTGCCAAGCTGCGTATGGCTCAAAATTTGAGCTAAAGAAAGAAGCAAAAAGGTTTTCTATACCATTATCCGTATTAGCGCTCAAGTTACCCAAGTTCATAACAGAAAGAAGAGAGTTCGTTGACCTTTTGGAATTTATAAAATGCCAAACCGACCTGGGATTGACTTTAAGTTCCCTCTCAAAGTCGGTAATATATTGGTTATACAAAAATTTGCTTAAAAAAGAAAAACTAACTCTTATGTTGCACATACCTCGCCCAATCCACAGGGTCCCGGGTCTTACCAAATCGTTTAAAGTACTTATTACGAAGATTCGTATATTTCATAAGACCTTTCGAATACCACGGTAGTCTATAGGAGCCATGCACCCTTTTGGAAGTATTGTTACCAATAATACGACGGACCGTATGCAGGAAAACATTATAGGACGTGTCTACACTAGGATGAGAGAGAACAGAAGCCAAATTAACATTTAACATACTATCCCTAATAGCATTCAGGCTTACAGTAGAAAAGAAGCATTGATAATATGGTTCCGCCCAGGGCGACTAAAAATGGAAATTGACTAAGAGTTCCAACGGCATATGATGCATGTCACATTCAGCGATGGGGAGTTCGCAACATGTAACATGGCAATCTATATCCGAACTAACAAAAATTAAGTCTAGAATCTTATTTAGCCTATTAAAAACATTATTTACTTGGGATAAGCCCATACTAAAACAGTCATCTAGGAAAAGAATTTCGTTCGGCAAATGTACATTACTAGGTATCATAGCCGACGACTGCGGATCGCCGGACCATACCAACGAACCCAAATTGAAGTCGCCAACAACGCAGAGGTGCTGACGGTCTCGCAGATTACTATAATTGTTTGCAATGTTCTGTGTGTGCGCCTTGTATATTTCATAGCTGCTATTCGGTGGAATGTAGGATGCGCTAATAAATAGCGTCTCCAACTGGCCAGCCACCGCCACACCAATCTGATCCAGAACAGAGTCTCCATCCAGGAGACAAATCCGATCGCAGCGTAGGGTGCGTCTGACGGCCACAATGACCCCACCTCCTTACGAAACACCTGGAAAAGGCTAGGATCGAAGTATTCGTTGTCGAAAAAGTTAGAATTGAGCCAGGTTTCAACCAAAATGACAATGTCGAAGTCACACGTAGAGGTAGCCAAGATGACAGCCTGAGCCTTGGTGCGCATGCCCGCTATATTTTGGAAAAAAATTCGTATAGATTTGGCACCATACATCGGCACGGTCTCAGAAAGTGGCGGTGCCGTCCTGTTAGCGGCCACGGAAGATGGATCCAGAGGAGGGTCAGCCATATCCAACTGAGTCAGAGGAGCGAGGCCCATGCTTAGAGCCTGCCTAAGCGTTGAAGTCCGAATCAGTAGCACACCATCCTTGTCCATAAAAGAGGGCAGGGAAGGGAGGCTCTGTGACGATGCTGAAGAGAGTGTTGAAGAGAGTGTTCCACATAAGAGCGCACGACGGGCTGCTGACTCTTCCCAAAGGTCGAGAGCAGCGACGGCGCAAGCATAGCATACGAAGCAATGCATTTGCGTTTGTTGTTGTAATGATGACGTTAGAAGCGCACGTAGTCGGGAGAGAGCGCCAGCAAGAGCATCGTCACCTGATCCAGCAGCAGCCGAGCGAATATCGCACAAAGCGCAGATCGAAAAGTCAATGTTTTGTTGTTGTGTCGAAGAGGATTGCCAAAAATGAAACAACGGGCTGTTGCTCATAGCAAAAAGGCGAAAAAGTGCAAGAAGAATATGTTGCGGAGAAGCGGCGATCATAAAACCAGAGGCGCCGCTCACTGGGGGTTTTTTGAAGTGGATGGAACTGGAGCTTTCTGAGTCGGCGTGGACGTCCGCAATGGCACAGCTGCACACAGATTAACTGCCGTCAAATCAGCTTCCGGCCTCTGTCTATGCACAAAGCGGGAAACCCTTACCGATACTGGTCAGAATCTATCATCAAAGACCACGGGGAATAGAGGTTCAGGGACCACAAGTTTGAAATTTACGAACTTCAACGCAGATAAATCAGCATCTCGCTTGACCAATTTCACGCAAGAAATTTCCGCCTCCAGCACCTTGAGCTTATCAGCAACGAATTTCACCACCGCCTCTGGACCCGTTGCGGTAGAAAATTTACCAATATGCAGGTATTTGCTGCTCTGCATCACACTCAGCTGTTCGCAGCTCGGAGCTCTTCCGATTCTTCCTCTCCTTCCTTCTGACTGTGACGAAGCCCTCCAGATCGGGTAGGGGAGCAGCAGCTGATCCCAAGTCAATGACCTCAGTCGAGGTGGCGGCCACTAACCGTGGAGACATTAAGTCGGTCGCCGGCTTTGGCCTATTGGAATCTTTTTTTGGAGCAATCGGCTTCACACGCTCATGAGAATTGATCGAAAGAGTCTGAAAATCAGACTTCAGATAAAGGTTTTCGAGCTTCAGAACCTTGTCGTTAAGCTCATCTATTTTCGAATGCGAGTCATTCGCAACCACACAGTTATCACACTGCCATAACAAATTAGGCGAATTTGTTAAAAGTTTAACTGCGTCTGCATGCAAATCGATGCACGTCAAATGAAACGCTCGGCGGCACAAAGAAGAACAGCGGACAGCCTCAAAGCAACGAAGCTGAGCGGCAGTTACGTCCGAATTACATTCCGAGCAGTAATAAAGCTACATAGCAAAAACACGACCGAACGCAGTGAGAGCTGACTAATCACTTCGGCGAACGTGTGAAAAGAATAGGCTCTCAACCATAATTTGTCTTTATTATATTTTTAGCGAGGTCAATCATTGCATTTCTTTTTTAGGTCAAGTGTTATAATTCCGACGAATTTTGATAATGTATCTATAATAAAAAAATAAGATTTGACCCGAAAGAAATAAATGAGAACTTAAAATACTAAACGAGCTGGCCTTATCCTGGCCGCCCCTTGAGTTTCAGTATAATGGGGACTCTTTCTCTGACCACCTTGATTATAATTTTCGTAGTTTTAGTAATATTAGTTTTTCTGCTGGGTACTACCGCGCCAATTCTGGCTTCTATGGGTAGCAGGCTTTTGTGATTTTTCCTCAATTTGTCTGGCGAAATAGGCTAAATATTTCAAATTGTAATTAACTAACATGCCTGGAAAACGTCGAAGAATGTCTAGCTCTGCACAAATCGACAGCGTAGAGGCTTAAAGATAAGAAGTCGTCATTCACAAAGGCGTTATTAGAGTACCGCATGGACATCTTAGAGTCCTATATTACAAGGGCTTTCCAATTACAATTAGAAATTGAGGATGTCTACCCTGATTTAGCTTCTCAAGCCGAACTTGAGGAATTATGTATCGTGACTAAATCCACGCTTAAGTCGATGGTTTCGCAATTCGAACAAAGGGCAGCCAGTGACTCGGTAATAAACACAACAATTTCTACAAGTAGACATTTGCCACATGTAAAATTGCCAAATTTAGTGGCGGTTATACCGAATATAAAAATTGTATCGGCTTATTTACTAGCTTAGTGGATAGCGACCCCATATTAAGCAATATAATTGAATTGGCAAAAAAGTCTGCAGTTGAAGAGAACTCGAAAGCATATTAGCTTTTAAGCTATTGGAAAGTCCAGCTTATCAACACATTAAGTTGTGCAAACAAGATACACCCATTTGAAATGGTGCCAGATTTTTAAAATCAAGTTCCTTGCATCACACAGAAAAGAATTTTCCAACTTGTTCAGGCCAGCAGCAAATAATTGCCAAGCACTGTGCCAACTCCGTGCGCTCCGGTCCCAACTCGCTCTCGCGCGCTCGGGACATTTACGATCCACGATCCACCCGGCGCTCAAGCCATCATAGAGCATAGATCATAAGGCTTAGTTACGTTTCCACCCACGATTCAAACGGCCGATCTACCGCGCGACCACAGACCCAAATACACACCTACATACCACGAAACATAGCAGTTTTTTCATTTCTCGCGACGGCTGCTAAGAGACTTCTAAGAGGTTCACTGGATCAACGATTTTGATGTTGGAGAATTGATCTTCGATCCGCCCCACTACAAACACAACTGATTCATTAATGGATGGTACTGAGTACTATCCACTAGCTGATCCTATCTTTTATAAGCCACAAAAAGTCGATTTGTTATTAGTTCCAGACTCCTTTTTCGATATTTTAAGTAATAGTCAAGTAAAGCAGGGCAGAGAGGCACTAACCTTACAAAGGAGCTCAACACCCCTGCCCCCTCGAGAGCTTGCTCAAACGTTTTTTGGAGTTGGAAAATGTTCCAAATGCATCTCTTGAAAGTCCTTATACCCCGAAGAAACGATGTGCCAGGTGACAAGAGTATCAACGAAATTACGACGGAGACGACTTCGACAACACTGGACACACCCAGGGCCAGTCCGTCTACTAGTCACTCAGCGCCAGGTGACAACAGGATCAACGAAGCTACGACGGAGACGACTGCGACACCGCTGAACACAGCCAGGGCCAGTCCGTCTACTAGTCACTCAGCGCCAGGTGACAACAGGATCAACGAAGCTACGACGGAGACGACTGCGACACCGCTGGAGACACCCAGGGCCAGTCCGTCTACTATTCACTCAGCGTCAGGGGATAACAGGACCAACGAAGCTTCGGGGGGGGGGGGTGGGGGACTACGACACAGCTGGGCACACTCAGGGACAGTCTGTCTACATCGAAGGACACCCAGAGCATCCCTATCAGGACAACGCACCCAAAACCCGACCACGCCAGACCCAACAACGTACAAGTGACAACGCACCCGAAACTCAACCACGCCAGACCCAGCAACGCCATCAGGACAATGCTTCCAAACCCCGACCGAGACGGACCCAGCGGCGCTTAAAGTATCACAGGATCGACGCAAGTCAAATCAGACATACCCAGCCATGCGGCTAAGCCAGCGCGAACGACCCCGCGGGGAACCAGCATCGCTCTACGCCACGACCCGCTACGCCTGGAAGACGACGTCCCCAAAGGACATGGACGGGTCAAGGTAGACCACCTCGCATCTCACCCCCAAACGGATTATCAACACGCCCCATTAGCCGATGCCGCTGCCGGTCGACAACGCAACCCTTTTCGAAGGCCAGACTCGATCACCGTGAACCTCGCCATCATAACATGTGCCCTGCTCGAAGAATTCTCGCCCCCCATCATCGAAACACCCCTCCCGCCGTGGGCGACCGAGTTCTTGAAGCAAGAATTGGCCAACGAGAAGGCGACACGACTACAGGAAGTATTAAAAAAGGTACAGGAGAACACCCAACGTGCATCCCAAGAACAGAAGAGAACATACGACCTCCGAAGGCGCGAGTGGCGACCCGAACTAGGAGCACTGGTCCTCCTCCGGCAGCATCACCTGTCGAAAGTCACTTACGGCTTCGCTGCAAAGCTGGCCCATAAGTATGACGGGCCGTACAAGGTAACCAAATCCTTGTTTCCCAATATAGTTCGACTACAGGCTCACCAAGGAAAACGAAAGAAACGGCGAAAGTCACCGGCGCAGCAAGAGACGCCGAAAAAGAGTAAAAAAGAGGGGGCCAGGCCTCTCCTGCAGCAAGAACAACGACGCTAGCCGCCCACGCTGACGCTCGATCAGCAGAGCCAGCAGAACGCCGGTTTTGAGCCGGAAAAGGTGCAGAGAAGGAAGAATAAAAGAGTCGATCAGAGAGTGCCAAGCGGAGTGGACGCGTTCGCGGTGAAAAGAAAATCAAGACCGTTTGGCTGCAGAAAAATCGCGAGTGGAACGGGAAAATCACAATTAGTGGAACAAAAGAAAAGTATCCTGCACCGACGCCGTGCCTACGGAGGAGAAGAAGCTGCCGGCAACTATAAGCTTGGGAATTCAGGGGTAAGCGAGTCTCTAGTCGTGCATACGGGCTGCTGAGCGGTGCGATAGGCAGTAAACTAGAAGAATAAAAAGAAGAAAAAAAGGATATAATGAAAACCAGCCTATGTTTTTTTTTTTTTTTATGGACGTTGACATGCAACGACTGCATCTTTCAAGAGGCGATGCAGTTACTGCACCGTCAAGTGGCCCGTGTGACACCAGCAGAAGGCTGTTACGCGCGGATCCCAGGCAAAACGCAGCCCTCCTCCCGCCCAACCGACCGAGGGGCGCCTCCGCATGACGCGCGGTGCATAGCCGAACCAAACGCGAACATGCAAGAAAGATAGCTATTAGACTAACATTCGAGTACTAAACTTACTAAGAAACTAAGCATGCAATCAAAATACAAATACCACTACAGTTACTAATTAATAGAAAGGTGTGTAAGGATTAATAATTTAATAAGAGGAAGAGAATTAGTGTTGGATATAATATGGTAGAGGGAATTATAATCCGAGCATAAGACCCTAAACGGTTCATGCAAGGAATAATTCGATCTACAAAGTGGAAGGAACAACGGTATAAAATTTCTAGTCAGTCTAATAGGAATCGTGAAGTTTATGCGGCTCAACAGATCAGGGCTGTCTATGTCACCCCTGATCAAGTTGTGCATAAATATCACACCAAGCATTTTTCTACGGTTAACTAAGGATGGGAGGTTTACTAATAGTAGTCTACTAGAGTAAGATGGGAGTCTTACACCCGCATCCCAGTTAAGGCCCCGCAGAGCAAAGAGTAAAAAGTTTTTCTGTACTGATTCTATACGGTCCTGGTGTACTTTGTACTGAGGGCACCATACACAGGAGCCGTATTCTAAGATCGGACGAACAAGCGAGGTATAGAGAGTCTTTGTTATAAAGGGGTCGTCAAATTCCTTTGACCACCTCTTTATAAACCCAAGCACGCTCATGGCCTTATTTACCATGGTAGAAATGTGTTCGGAAAACTTTAACTTGGGGTCTAACATAACACCCAGATCATCCACCAGGGTAATTCTCTCAAGAGAACCACCAAATAGGGTGTAAGGAGCCAACAAAGGGCTAGAACGATGAAATGTCATAACTTTGCATTTCGAGGCATTAAGGTGTAACAAGTTTGCACAACACCATGACTGAAAGTTATTGAGATCGGATTGCAAGCGAGAATGAAATGAAATGTCCTTGTACTGGACACAGAGTTTAACATCATCCGCATACATAAGTACTCGAGAGTATGTTAATACTGAAGGTAAGTCATTAATAAAGAGTGTGAAGAGTAAGGGGCCTAGATGGCTGCCTTGTGGTACTCCCGAAGAAACCTTTACTGGGAAAGAGAGGGAGTTTTTGAAGAGGACTCTTTGAGACCTAGAACAAAGATAGCTAGAAATCCATCTCAGGAGGTTGGGCGGAAACCCTAAAAGGTCAAGTTTATGCGCTAAAAGGGAATGGTTTACAGAGTCGAATGCTTTACTAAAGTCGGTGTAAATAACATCCGTCTGTAAGTTACCTTGAAAGCCTTTAATAATGAAAGAGGTAAACTCTAACAAGTTCGTGGTGGTTGATCGCCGCCTTATAAATCCATGCTGAGTTGGAGATATAAGTGACTTGCAGAGATGTTGCAAGTGCGGAGTTAAAACCCTCTCAAACATTTTAGGAATAGCGGATAACTTTGCTATACCTCTATAATTTTTTGCATCAGACTTGCTACCTTTTTTATGGAGAGGAATTATAAACGATTCCTTCCAGATCGGGGAGAAGCAAGAAGAATCAATGGATAGGGTGAATAGTTTAAGCAAAGGTCCACACAGAGCCTCGGCGCAGTACCTGAGTACACAACCTGGAACCCCGTCTGGACCCGGTGAAAACACCGGCTTAACTAGTCGAAGATCATGAAGTAGGGAACATTCATTTAACAAGGGACTGAAAATGCCGTTCGACCTCGGTAAACCGTATGGGTACGGATGACCAGAGTAGCTTTCCTCAGAATAGGTGGTTTGGAAAAATTGGGCAAAAAGATCGGCAATTGCCTGATCATTATTTGCCGACGTATTACAAAATGATAGTGAGAATGGGTGTGCGGACGTTCTACGCTTACTGTTTACAAAGAAGTAAAACTGTTTAGGGTCCTGAGAAAAACGTATCCTGCATCGAGATAGGTAGTTCTTATAGCATTGAGCATTAAGAACTGAAAAGTTTGACCGAGCTATTACATAGCGAGAGTGAGAAGTAGGAGAACCCACTTCATGAAATTTTTTATAATGTCTTGATTATAAGTATTTTAGACTGGATAACTCTTTGGTAAACCAAGGGGGTTTTCCAGATCTAGTCGGACAAGTAAGCGGGACACAAGAATAGGTTTTATTTAATATATTTGATGATTATCTAATATCGGCGATTAGTTATGTGTGAATAGCGGGGGTTGATTTACGGCGGTGCAGCGATATGCGGGCGGTTGGTTATGATTCTATTTTCCTACTATGTAACTTCCACTCCACAAAAGAAGTCGAGCCAAAATGGAATTGAAAGATCAGGCGATGCGACGGTTCAATGCAAAACGGTACACATCGTTGTATGCGTGTGCAGCTGCGGGCTTTAGCTATACGTGTGAGAACATTACAGCTATGTTTTGGACACGAGCAATAACAACACAGCTATGCGCGTAAAAATAGTTACTAAAGCGGTGCAATGCAATCATGAGCGTATAAATAAGGCAGCTGTAATATACATGAACATTAAACTAAAAACTACGAGGCTCATTTCTCAACAACGTCTGTAGCGTCCATCTCCTGGTTTCCGCAAGCTGTCCCATCTACTCCGATCCCACCAGTAAATAGACGCTCCGGACCTCCGGATATTTCCACCGATACTAGGCCTGTGGTGCCTAAATAACTGGGGGGGATCCCACCATAACGGGTTTGCCGGGGTCGAACGGCATTTTCAGTCCCTTGTGAAATGAACGTTCTCAACTTCATGATCTTCGACTAATTAATCCGGTGTTTTCACCGGGTCCAGACGGGGTTCCAGGTTGTGTACTCAGGTACTGCGCTGAGGCTCTGTGTGGACCCTTGCTTAAACTATTCGCCCTGTCCATTGATTCCTATTGCTTCCCCCCGATCTGGAAGGAATCGTTTATAATTCCTCTCTATAAAAAAGGTAGTCTGATGAAAATAAATATGGAGATATATCCAAATTATCGGCTATTCCATATCTACTGACTCCCTCTCTTCACCAGTCAAGATTACTTCTGGAGTACCACAGGGCAGCCATCTTGGCCCCTTACTTCTTCCACTCTTTATTAATTACCTGCCTTCAGTATTAACATACTCTCGAGAATGCTGATGATGTTAAGGTGTGTCCAGTATAAGAAAATTTCATTTCATTCTCGCTTACAATCCGATCTTAATAACTTTCAGTAATGGTGTTGTGCAAACTTGTTACACCTTAATGCCTCGAAATGCAAAGTAATGACATTTCATCGTTATAGCCCCTTGTTGTTCCCATATACACTATGTGGTAGTTCTCTTGAGAGAATTACCCTGGTGGGTGGTCTGTTATATAACAAGACGCCAAGCTAAAGTTTTCTGAACACGTTTCAACCATGGTAAATAAGGTCATGGGCGTGCTTGGGTTTATAAAGATGTGGTCAAAGGAATTTGACGACCCCTTTTAAACAAAGACTCTCTATATCTCGCTAGCTCGTCCGATCTTGGAATACGGCTCCTGTGTATGGTGCCCTCAGTACAAATTACACCAGGACCGTATAGAATCAGTCCAGAAAAGCTTTTTCTCCTTTCTCTACGGGTCCTCAACTGAGATGCGGGTGTGAGAATTCCATCTTACTCTAGTAGATTGCTATTAGTAAACCTCCCATGCTTAATTGACCGTAGAATAATGCTTATTGTGATTTTTATGCAAAACTTGCTCAAGTCGTCGATACCGTGATCTGTTGAGTCGCATAAACTTCACGATTCACGAAAGACCTACCTACATAGGTAGGTCAGTTACAAATAAGCGGGCATCCCTAGGGAGAGTACCGAAAATAAGCAGCCCCGGACAGCCAGTGGGCGTTGGTGAAGTAGCAACACTGACAACGCACTGCCGCCTCGTATAAGTAGCTCATACACTCCTCTATTCCTACACGCTACCTACCCACATCGCAACCCCCACACTCACCTCCCACCGGGACGGACTAAGTGTGTTATTCGACCCGTGCCGAGAGTCAGCCTGGCTGGGGGCCCGGTATATAAAACTAGCCCAGTCATTAACGGAGAGCTCGGGGACTTGGCAGCCCCCTGTTCTAAGTATGCCTTATGCGGGCAACGTGGATCTCTTCCCGGACGGACCTTACCCCTTCTCTTCAGTTCGTGGGAAAGAATAGAATAAACAAATAAAAAACAAAAATGAGTCTGGCAGTCCCCAAATCCCAAACATATAAAGGCAGCGACCAAAAGGCCTGTCCCAGCCCGCAACACAGCAGAGAAACCCTGCGCGGCGAAAGACGCTAGGGAGAACCATCCCGGATTCGGGGTGGGTGGTAAAACGACTCCCAAGACCGATCCTTTGGTTGAGTTGCTATGCAATCCTGTGTCTGCTCTGCCTGCTGGTAAAGTGGCGGGGGACGACTTGCCATCGACTAGCGTCCAAGGCAAAACAGTTACATACGCCGAAAGGAGAAGTGCTGGTAACATACTCCGTCGGCAGAGCACAAGCCAGATGTCCAGCCCAACGGTCATGTGGCTCAAAAAGGTGGAGTGGGCTTCGAAGGTGTTGCCGAACTTTCGCACAGAAGCGCCGAAGAAGGGAGCCCCTCAGCCAAAGTGGCAACGCTCGCAGGGACCTCCTGGGAAAACACCAAATCGCTTCAGAGTACTGCCAAACACATCGTTCGCGCAGATCGTCAGAGAGAGAACGCTAGTTGGCATCCTGGATAAAGGCAGCGCAGACTCAAGAACTAGGAACCAGTGAAAGTGGGTGGAAGCGGCACTAGCCGACCGCTGCTTTGAGCTTTTGGAAAAGCAGCACGGTCCCCCCAGTCTGCAAGGACATGGGTTGGTGCCAGGGCTGCAACAAAATTATAGCCTGCGAAAACGAACGCTCCGTACAGCTGTACATGACCTGTCTACAAGTCGGATGCAGCGGCCAGGGCGCGTCCTGTCGACAAGCCAGTCGAGCAGGACGCTGCCTTAGAAATCGAAGCACCCGGCGACGATACGGAGATAGACCTGGAAAACTACTCCACCGACAGCACGCTGAGACGTGAATTTCAGGCGATATGTCGCGACGAGGAAGTCGAAGACGACCTAGACGCCCACATTACATTGGTGGGGATCTCAAAGGATGTCCTTAAGGCTCCTTCAGATCAATTTCCACTACTGTACAGCAGCATCCGCTGCTCTTATATTCTGCTTTGAAGAGAGTTGAGCGGACGTAGTCCTAGTCCAGGAACCTTGGATTGTGGGAGACAAGGTTTTTGGACTGAGGACGAAGGAGTACAAGATGATTGTAGCTCAAAATAAAAGTAAAACCCGCTCCAGTATTCTGGCTAGAAAGCAACTAAATATCTTTCTGCTCCATAATTATAGCACGGCAGCATGCCCCTCTAGCAAACCTAAGGGGAAAAAGAAAACCCCCTGGTGGTCAAAACAAATAGAAATCCTACATAAAAGCTGCAAGACTCTCTTCCACAGAGCCAAAAGCGCGAAAGAGGAGAACCACTGGGCAGACTACAAAATCAATCTGGCACTATATAAAAAGGAAACAATTTTTCTCGGAAATAGACGAAACGTCAGAGGCCGCAAGGCTACGAAAGATCCTCTCGAAAACTAACCCCTCGGAAGCGTATCTTAAAAGGAATGATGGTACGTGGACCAACTGCAGTGAGGAGTCCCTACACATTCAACTCGACACGCTTTTGCCCTGGTGTACAACCATCGAGAGGGATCGGTAACCTCGATGAATCACATCCTCACAAAACGGAACATAAGCCGGCCAATAAACAGCCTCAAACCGTTTAAATCGCCAGACCCGGACCGGCTAAGGTATCTTCAGGATGATGCTGGCTGTGTGTGCAATCCCGCGAGCTTGGCTTAAGGCAAAGATAGTCTTCATCCACAAAGCAGGGAAAGCCTCACATTTAACTGCAAAAGACTACAGACCAATCAGCCTATCGACGTTCTTCCTCAAAACCTTTGAGAGACTTGTCGGGCTGCAACTGAAGAGAACCATAAGTCCTCAGGTGCACTCAAGTGCACAGCATGGCTATCTATGCATCACAAAGAGTACTCGCTAACAGCTTTCCTCGATATTGAGGGAGCCTTCAACAACGTTATACCGGGGCCATTACAGAAGCCCTGACTGACCTGGGGGTGCACCGTCACTTGGTGATGCTCATTGATCAATCGCTCATATCAGGACAGTGACATCATCGATGAGACCGTCCGCCCAGTCAAGGCATGTCAACAGAGGCACCCCGAAAGGTGGTGTCCTATCTCCTCTTCAGTGGAACATAGCAGTCAACAAAATTCTATGCGACCTGGAAGGGGGATCTGCAAAGTCATGGCTTACGCGGACGACGTTGCAATTATCTTATCGGGAAAATACCCCCAAACACTCTGCGACTTAATGACCGCAAAGCTGTCCTTTAGCGACAGTACCAGTAACTTAGGGTTGATAATTATCAACTATAATTGACAAGAAGCTTGATTGGAACCTAAATATCAAAGATAGACTGAAGAAGGCAACGACTTCACATGTAAGAAAGCCATTGGGCTAATGAACCCAAGTATTGTCAAATGGATATATCTAGCAAAAGTTAGACCAATATTACTGTATGGAGTAACGGTGTGGTGGCTGGCCCTATCAAAAAAGACGATCACCAAACAACTTGGCAAAGTTCAGCGAACCGCCGCCCTATGTATCAATAGGTGCCACAGCGCATAGGCCACTCGGCCATTCTAGACAAGAGCAACATCGTTACCGCTAAAATGGACTACCAAGTTCCAAGATACAATTATCCCTTACAGAGACGAATGGCTCGAGGGACTTCCAGGCTTAGATGGGGCCATAAGCATATTCACGGATGGATCGAAGCTGTACGACAGAGTCGGAGGAGGAATCTACTATGAACAGCTAAACATAAGGCTCCCAATTAAGCTACCAAATCACTGTAGCGTCTCCAAGGCGGAAGTTATAGCGATCAGGGAGGCTCTGAACTGCCTTCAAGCGCGGCAACCCAGCTATACATTTATAGCGACATAGCCAAGATGCGATCAAATCACCAAATGCGATTTCCTCGACAACGGCCACCTCTTCACGAGATGGCTCAGCAATTTGCTATTAGCCTGATATGGGTCCCGCATTTTCAATTTTGAAAACGTTTGTACTTGATTTTGGGACAGCTTTATACTCACTTTCCGTCAGTGGTTCTTACTAATTTTTCCATTTTCTCCTTTGAGTGCGTCCGTAAGGGGCCTGGCGATCTTGGCGTATTCTTTTATGAAACAACGATAGTAACTTGCAACGCCTTGAAATGATCTAAGGTCGAAAAGTGTGGTTGGGGTTGAGAAGTTTGATATTGCTTGCACCTTTTCGGGTGAAGTTGTTATCCGCCTCTGGATACAATGATTCCCAAGTATTCTACGGTTTTTCTTTTAACTTGAGTTTTTCCTGGGATATCCTCAAGGCTCATGAAGACTTATAATATCGACTGGGTCGATATCCATAAAATGATCTTCTTTCGTTGTCTCTCTGAGGTCATCGTCGATAGCCCTCTGGAAAATACAAGAGGAGCTTTTTAGCCTAAACGGAAGTCTACAAAACTCAGACTTCCCGTTGTTCCTTTCCCCTTTCCTTTTCTGCTTTGGACCGAACAATACGGAATTTTCGAGATTGTAGTTGAAACTGCAGAAATAACTCAACATGCCACGAGAAATAAAAGAAGTTAAAGATTTTCTTAATAATGCACGTAGTTCAGATGCGCGTGCTGTTAAAATCAAGAAGAATCCTACGAATACTAAATTCAAGATCCGCTGCTCGCGCTTTTTGTACACGCTAGTGGTACAGGATAAGAAAAAAGCGGACAAAATTAAGCAATCTTTGCGCTCAGGATTGCAAGTCAAGGAGGTCAAGTAGTGCTTTGTTCGTATCCGAATCATCACGAGCAGTTCATAAATTCGATTTGTCTGGATTCAAATGTTGTGAAATATTGGGCCTTACCCATATTCGACACGATAGCCGAAATTATGGGGATGGGATATTTACCATCAATCGTAATTTGAGTCAGTTTCCTGAAATCAATAACCAGCATTTACTTCTTGATACCGTTCTTTTCTGTACTCTTTCTATCAACGACCCATGTCGGGTTATTGTAGGGGGACTTTGAGGGTCGGATAGTGCCATTCGCCAGAATCGGAAATGCCCATGGGATGTGGGTATAGCATTACGTACACCGGTTCCCCGTTTGTACGTATAGTTGCTATAGTATTAATCTTGTACGGCAGAGCCTTATCTGGGTCTGCGAATGCTTTTATTCTATTTTCGATCATATTGTTAAATGATGCCCTGACGGCCACTTGGACATCCGTGTCGTCGAAGTGAATGTAATTAATGTTTATTTATTATTCGCCAACGGAATCAAAAAAATAAAAAATCCTTAACTGGCTAGGCTAACTTATTTCTATCTTAACAAATAACAAAAAATAACATTAACAAATTAATTATGTAACAGGAAGAAATCCACAAGCAACCGTCTGACGGCTCCCTTCCCCTGGCAAAAGTCAAAACGCATCCCAGCTGGCAGCGCATTGTGCTGTCGAAGCGCCCTACAAATGGGCTCATTAAAGCCATAATTGGTCCGGTGGAGATCAACTGCAAAGGGTTCATGGGTCCTGAGGCTCCTGGCGGGCGTAGTGAAGCTAATCCTACTAAGTAGGTCAAGGCAATCAATATTACCCACTAAAAGGTCATAAATAAAGATTTGAGGCGACATCTGCACTCATAGGACGGCATCGGAATGGAAAATGGCAGATGCTGGAGTGCAAATTTCAGAAACTTTCTTTGCAGTCTCTCGATGCGCGAAATTTGAACGACCCCGGTGGGATTCCAGACCATGGAAGCGTACTCAAGGCGCGAGCGCACAAGGAATGTGTAGTGGGGCCTGTCCAACCAAAAATATCGGATAACCGTCCCACGGTTTCGCCTTCCCTTAGACATGCACCTTGCACCTTTTGGGCAGTTACGCGCAAGAAAAAAAAATGACATAAGTTAACAGCGGCTACTGTCAAGGTGTGGTGAGAAAAGGGGAATGAGAGAACCAAGGGCTCAAGCGGAAGGAGAGTGGCTTGGGCATGTTCTTTCCAATTTTACTCGCGATCCCAGACAGACGTCTGAGGAAAATACTCAAGTAGTGCAGTGAAAGGAAAAATTCTAACCTTGACCGTAATTACCGCGTGTCCCTCGTGGCTAAGATCTAGTCAAAAGATCAGCCGACCATTCCTACGTTTATTAAGCGAAGGCCGAACCCATCGGGTGAGTGAAAATTGTACCCCAACTGCCGGCCAACAGAAAATTAAAGTTCGTTTTTTTCTTAAAAACCTAACCATAGGTTTGGCCGTACGTAATACCGTACGAAACGCCGGTCGTAGTGCCGTAAGCCGTACCGCCTACAGTCTCGTCACCTTGCCACACATATAAGTACCCATCGTACCGATCGACTACAGTATGTGTTAGCCGTCTTCGGCCCCAAATCTTCTTTCGGCGTGGCGTCTGCATACATGTGAGCATCACTGTATTTACCGCAGGGTGTACCGGCGTGGGTCCACACACATACAAGCCTTGCTCGGCCTACACCAGTGAAAAACGGTCGATGGGCTTATATCTACGCGTGCAGTGACATACATATGTACATATGTGTGAAATTGACTATTCCCTCTTCAGTGACTTTCGTCATTGCTAAGTCGCTTACGCCGCCTGCATACGAACAGTAACGCTAAAGGAGAAGACAATTACCGGTGCCGTAATACTGTTTGCGTTGCTGATGAGGTCATTCGGTGTCTCGATCATGATGGCTATGCCCATGCATTTCTTCATATTAGAATAATACTTTGGAACCCCACTATTGTACTGACCCTAGGATTAACATTAAAAGTTAAATTCGTGTGACTCGGTTTGTTTGGCCTATCATAAAGCAATGTGCAGCTAGAAGGAAAGGAACTAAAACTATTACTCGCGCGTATCGCCTATCTACTCTGACACACTGATATTTACAAGTTTTCAGCCACCCTCATCGACCACATGGAAGCGCTTTCATTGTTGGATTTGATCGTAATGTGAGTGATAACCTGTGAACGTCTGCTATATGTGAATTCAAAATTTTACGCAAGTCGAAGCAACCTTAAAGATTCCATGCCTCGACCGTAAACTTCCCAGCCGTACTGTAACGCTGACCAATCCAATTGTTCACGTGTTTGCTTTGTTCTGCTCTTTCGCAAGCAATGTAACTTTCTGCAATTCCGAATCTATCGACAACCGAACTTATGATTGGGATTACCCCACAAGCAATTGCTGTGCACTTTAAAGATGCATTCATCCGTCCCTTGTTTTTGCATTTAAACTGAAAACCATTCGAATATATTTCTAAGTAAAGTATTGTGTAAAGTAATTGCCATTATTCCTGAATATACTCTTTATAATTAGTTGACCCTAGTCTAATAAGATCTTTAATCATGATATTCTTATATATATATAATTAATCTTATTACTTCAGTAGCCTTTATACATATATATCTACCCTCTTAGCAGCCATGAGAGCTTGTAGGAAAGTTTAATGAATAAACTGTTTGTAATGAATTCCCGTTAATTGTTGCCGTTATTAAGGATCATGTAGCGCCGAGATGACGTAACCTAGCAGAAGTAGAGCGTTTATTTTAGGGATCGTTACCCATTACTCAGCCTATTTGGACCGGTGCGATCTAGGAAGGGTGGGCATACCGAGTTACAATGACACCGCAAGCAACTCCCGCTCGAATTAGTTCCGCTGACTCATCTCCCTACACTGTCATTTCTCTGTAAATTTCTTCCGTCTGAACCTTGAACCGCACGCGAAACTTATTTTTATTGTCTTTGCTCCTAATGCTCGAGCTCGTGACGCGATCTCTCCCTACCCCACCCCCACTCTACCCGACTAACCATGAGACCGGCAGCAACGCGTGCATGGATCTCGATCATACCCTCCATCTGCTCGTCTACCGTTTCAGATCCTAGCCTCCTGCTTCGTTATCTGTTACAAATGCGTACAGACTTAGCGCCGTATCTGGGTCCCTGAATTGGGATGAATTGCGCTTAACAAAGCCGATCATTGCATAGGCTTTTGGCAATATTAAATTCATATGCCCTGCAGTTGCGAAGCAGGAAGGCAGAAATGCCATCACAGTCGGGTTTATTAGAATAATCAAAATCATTCATTGCCTCCAAAATGTCCACCTCCGATACATCAAGTGTGCCAATTTTCACCACCGCGGGGATAGCGCTTAAGACATCGAAACTATGCCAAGCTACCCAGGTTCATATCTGAAGGAAGAGAGCTCGTCGACCTTTTGGAATTTATAAAATCCCAAGTCGTTTGGGATTGATCTTAAGTCCCCTTTCAACATCGGCAATATACTGGTTATACAAAAATTTGCTTAAAAAAGCAAACTCCTTCTTATGCTTCACATACCTCTCCCAGTCCACTGGGTCCCGGGTCTTACCAAATCGTTTAAAATACTTTTTACGAAGATTCTTATATTTCACAAGACCCTTCGTATACCACGGTAGCCTATAGGAGCCATGCCCCCGTCTAGAAGTATTATTACCAATAATACGACGGACCGTATGCAGGAAAACACTATAAAAAGTGTCAGTGCTAGGATGCGAGAGAACCCAGAAGAGAAGCCCAGTCAACGCTTAACATACTATCCCTAATAGCATTCAGGCTTACACTAGAAAAGAAGCATTCATAATATGGTTCCGCCCAGGGCGAATAAAAATGTAAATTGACTAAGAATTCCAACGGCATATGATGCATGTCACATTCCGCGATGGGGAGTTCGCAACATGTAACATGTCAATCTACATCCGAACTAACAAAAATTAAGTCTAGAATCTTATTTAGCCTATTAAAAACATTATTTACTTGGGTTAAGCCCATACTAAAACAGTCATCTAGGAAAAGAATCTCGTTCGGCAAATGTACATTACTAGGTATCATAGCCGACGATTGCGGATCGCCGGACCATATCAACGAACCCAAAATTAAGTCGCCAACAACGCAGAGCTGCTGACGGTCTCGCAGATTACTATAAATGTTAGCAATGTTCTGTGTGTGCGCCTTGTATATTTCATAGCTGCTATTCGGTGGAATGTAGGATGCGCTAATAAATAGCGTCTCCAACTGGCCAGCCACCGCCACACCAATCTGATCCAGAACAGAGTCTCCATCCAGGAGACAAATCCGATCACAGCGTAGGGTGCGTCTGACGGCCATAATGACCCTACCTCCTCTGCAGCACTTCGTTTTGGCACAATCTCTGTCCTTACGAAACACCTGGAAAAAGCTAGGATCGAAGTATTCTTTGTCGAAAAAGTTAGAATTGAGCCATGTTTCAACCAAAATGACAATGTCGAAGTCACACGTAGAGGTAGCCACGATGACAGCCTTGGTGCGCATGCCCGCTATATTTTGGAAAAAAATTCGTATAGACTTGGCACCATCCATCGGCACGGTCTCAGAAAGTGGCGGTGCCGTCCTGTTAGCGGCCACGGAAGATGGGTCCAGACGAGGGTCAGCCATATCCAACTGAGTCAGAGGAGCGAAGCCCATGCCTAGAGTCTGCCTAAGCTTTGAAGTTCGAATCAGTAGCACACCATCCCTGTCCAGAAAAGAGGGCAGGGAAGCAGCCGGGAGAGCCAATCTCTGTGACGATGCTGAAGAGAGTGTTGAAGAGAGTGTTCCACATAAGAGCGCACGACGGGCTGCTGACTGTTCCCAAATGTCGAGAGCAGCGACGGCGCAAGCATAGCATACGAAGCAATGCATTTGCGTTTGTTGTAATGATGACTTTAGAAGCGCATGTAGTCGGGAGAGAGCGCTAGCAAGAGCATCGTCATCTGATCCAGCAGCAGCCGAGCGAATATCGCACAAAGCGCAGATCGAAAGTCAATGTTTTGTTGTTGTGTCGAAGAGGATTGCCAAAAATGAAACAACGGGCTGTTGCTCATAGCAAAAAGGTGAAAAAGTGCAAGTAGAATATGTTGCGGAGAAGCGGCGATAATAAAACCAGAGACGCCGCTAACTGGGGGTTTTTGAAGTGGATGGAACTGGAGCTTTCTGAGTCGGCGTGGACGTCCGCAATGGCACAGCTGCACACAGATTAACTGCCGTCAAATCAGCTTCCGGCCTCTGTCTATGCACAAAGCGGAAAACCCTTACCGATACTGGTCAGAATCTATCATCAAAGACCACGGGGAATATAGGTTCAGGGACCCCAAGTTTGAAATTTACGAACTTCAACGCAGATAAATCAGCATCTCGCTTGACCAATTTCACGAAAGAAATTTCCGCCTCCGGCACCTTGAGCTTATCAGCAACGAAGTTCACCACCGCCTCTGGACCCGATGCGGTAGAAAATTTACCAATATGCAGGTATTTGCTGCTCTGCATCACACTCAGCTGTTCGCAGCTCGGAGCAACACCAACAAGACGATTGGCATGCTTCTTCCGATTCTTCCTCTCCCTCCTTCTGACTGTGACGAAGCCCTCCAGATCGGGTAGGGGAGCAGCAGCTGATCCCAAGTCAATGACCTCAGTCGAGGTGGCGGCCACTAACCGTGGAGACATTAAGTCGGTCGCCGGCTTTGGCCTATTGGAATCTTTTCTTGGAGCAATCGGCTTCACACGCTCATGAATATTGATCGAAAGAGTCTGAAAATCAGACTTCAGACCCCGATAAAGGTTTTCAAGCTTCAAAACCTTAAGCTCATCTATTTTCGAATGCGAGTCATTCGCAACCACACAGCTGTCACACTGCCATAACAAATTAGGCAGATTTGTTAAAAGTTTAACTGCGTCTGCATGCAAATCGATGCACGTCAAATGAAACGCTCGGCGGCACAAAGAAGAACAGCGGACAGCCTCAAATCAACGAAGCTGAGCGGCAGTTACGTCCGAATGGCATTCCGAGCAATAATAAAGCGACATAGCAAAAAAACGACCGAACGCAGTGAGAGCTAACTAATCACTCTAATCACTCTAACTAATCACGGACTGCCACATCGTCTGCAAAACCCACCATGTGTACTCCGTGGGGGAGGCTGAGTCGCAAGATGCCGTCGTACATTGCGTTCCACAGTGTGGGGCCTAGCACTGAACCCTGCGGGACGCCTGCCGATACCTTGTATTTCTCCGTGCCAGCCTGCGTGTCGTACAAAAGCAGCCTTCTCTCAAAGTAGCTTTGTACCATTCGCTGAAGGTACCTGGGTGTGTCGAAACTCTCCAGCGCCCTTAGGATGCAGCTCCACCTCGCCGTGTTGAACGCGTTCTTAATGTCTAGAGTGACCACTAGGCAATACTCTTTCCCGCCGCCTTTCCACCGAGTGCGAAAGCCGTATTGGTGCGGTGAGAGGTCGCCAGCCTCCGCGATGGAGCGTTCCAGCCGCGCGCAAACCACCTTCTCAAGCAGTTTACCCGCGGTGTCGATCAGGCAGATTGGCCTATACGACGACGCTGTCCCCGGCGGCATGCCTGGCTTGGGAATAAGCACCAGCTTCTGGATTTTCCACCTCACAGGGAACACTCCTTCACGAAGGCACTGATTGAGCAGCTTCGCAAGGATGTCCGGACGCGTGGAGAGGGCGAGCAAGTGGGCTCTGTTCGGGATGGAGTCCGGCCCAGGAGCCTTGTTCGGGTTGATGCTCCTGGCTGCGCGTGCGACTTTCTCGAGTGACACCTCCTCGATGTGTGCCTGACTGGGCGGTTGCAGTGTGAGGCAAAGGACATCCCCGATGTGGTCAGCCCTATACGGAAAAAGTTCCTCCACGATGGATCTTGTCGTGTCGGGGTCCGATGGGGGGTGCCTGCCTCTTGGCGCAAAGTTTGTTCGTCACCAACTTGTACGCCCTTCCCCATGGGTCCTGCTCCGCAGAGTCGCATAACTTGAGGAAGCACTGGCGTTTGCTATCCCTAATGGCCGCCTTGAGAGCCCTTCTGCAGTCCCTGAACGTGGATTGCCATTGCAGAAAGGCAGTGCTTCCGCGCGAGCGCTGGTAGCGGCGTTGGGCTTGGTTGCATTCCCGGCGTAACCCGGCAATGTCCTCGTTCCACCAGAACACAGGTTGGTGGTGGCGTCCGTAGTGCCTCCTCTGCGCCATGGTGGCAGTGCATGCTGCCTCCAGATGCTCCATGACATGGTTGGCCATGCACTCAGCATTTCCATTCGCCGTGAGGTTGGACATAAGCTCCGTGAACAGGGCCGTATTGAGCGTTTCGGCGTGATAGCATCTCCATCTGGGCGCAGCTGTCTCTACGCTAGACGTCTGTTGGCCTATGTCCCAGATAATTGCCCTGTGGTTGCTCCCTGTGTAGATGCTGCTGATGCTCCAGCCCGATGAATTAAAAAGTGAGCTGCTGACAAATGTAAGGTCTATGACAGATCCTATTCCTGCTCTGGAGAAGGTATGCTGGTTTCCCTGGTTGAGGAGCGCGATGTCCAGGGGCGCAATGATCTCCAGCAGAGCCCTTCCTCTCGCATTCGTCGCCACGCTTCCCCACTCCTCAGCCCACGCGTTGAAGTCCCCTCCAATGGCTCCTGGGTGACGTCCCCTAGCATCAGCCGCTAGGTTGTCTAGAGTACCTGCGAACTCGGAGAGCGACAGGCTTGGGGCGAGGTAGACGCTGTATATCCACACACCTCCGACCTTAGCGCGCACAAATCCAGCCGCAGCGCTTGAGAGGGAAAGCTGCAATGCGTGGCCCCGCATAGCCATAACGCGGCCTTTTTGGTGGCATCCAGGATGAACCCAGGGGACTCCCTAGTTTGGAATGGCTCGCTAAGGATGGCGAGGTCAATTGCCAATTCTCTTATAGTTTGGCTCAGCAGGTCTTGAGCCGCAGCGCAGTGGTTGAGGTTGAGCTTCATAACCTTCATTAATGGGCCGGCAAGCTGGGCACGCTCCTGGCTGCTGGACATCTCCTGCTACCCGCATCTCCTGCTAACGACAAGTAGGCAAATCATCATCTAATATATTCAATATTTATTCTAGTTATTGAATTGAATTGAATTATTTAAAGAACGGCCCTAACTATTATGGTTGAGTGGGGAGAACTCTACGCCGGAGTCGTGTATGGCTAGTGTGCTAGTTTGCTTTTACCTTGGTGATTTCATCTTTAACAGATCATTCATTTAAGTGCCCCAGTTCATGATAGTTTTCATGATCTTCGATTGAGCTCTATGGATTAATTCTAAGTTACTAATGCAACCGTTTCCCCTTGTTATTAGCTGTCGAATGCCAAGAATGTTAAAATTGGTTATAGAGCTGCATTGTACAAATGTACTGTTGTATTTCAGTTTTAGTGGTGAATGGGCGTTTAAAGGCCAAAGCTTTAAAGGTCTTTTAAAAGGTTCAAATCTTGAGCGACTACAATCCAGCCCCTTATGAAACTTATATGGCTGCACTTTTGGGAGGAAGAAAATCTGCGAAATCCTTCATAGGATAGGTATATAGCCTGTACTTAGGTAAACCGAGTATACTGCGGACAGCAATGGGGTGATCAGGTCTTTGGTCACCTGTAGTATTGCTGGGAATTTTCGGTCTGGTCCAGCTGCTTTTACACCCGCTCAGTAGATTCTCTTAAAGTTTATCAGATTTATTGGCGAGTACTGATCCTCTGTTGCTATGTCCTAATGCTTTTGAGCATCTGTGATCTCGGTGCATCCTAGGAAGGCTTCTTCACTACCCTCAGTCCTCCTTCCGTATGGTTCTGTATGGTATCCTTCTTTGATAGCAGCTTTCCGAGTATATGTAGATGCTCGAGGAATGGGCAGACAGCAAAACTAATAAAACTGATGAGGGCAGTGGACTCGACCTCAGCAGAGAGAAGTTTATGACGAAAGAGAAGTCCATGGAAAGTCCTACAGCTTTCAAGAGACTGGATGTTTTTAAGACGCTGGCTTAGATTAGATAGGGAATTGTTTCTTCTCTTGTAGCATACTTTTTTCCTGGTCCAGCTCAGAAGTGCAGACATCGTCATGACATACCTGTAGATATCCCTTAAAATTTTTAAATTACGTGCTCTAGACATATTTCAAATCGTAATTCGAAGAACAAAAAAATAAAAAAAATGGCACAGACACAATAAAAAATGGAGAAACCAGAAATTGGTGGTAATAGGTAAACAAATGTATGTATGTATTGAATTTTTTGATGATTAGTATTTTGCAGCCATTAAATAAACAAACAATACACGCAAGTCGAAATGGACTGCATAGATGGATCTCAATATAAACTTTTGGCATGAGAGTACTGCGGCTCTAGTACTTAGTCTAGTATACCACCAAAGCAACAAAACTGGACAGCCTTCTGGAGATTGATCGGGAACTGCTGAAAGTCAAGAAGAAGCATCAGCAATTACAAGAGGAGCACCAGGAAAGAAAACAAAAAATACTCCAGAAAATTGCGAGCAGCCACAGCAAAACCAACTTCACAGCAGAGCTGTTGCAATTTTTAAGGGAGCGCAAAAATAACTTTTTTGCACATATATAGATTTTTTTATTTACTAATTTACTAATTTACAATTGTGTAAATTTTCTAATTCAGACCAAAAATTTGTTATTTTATGCTCATCAGCCGCTTTTTGACGGACGGTAGATGGTGAATGGTGCCAGTGTGAATCTGAGTTTCACACATGTCAAAAAATCCCACCGTTCCCTTGGGATGTGCTTAGTGTGCAGAGTTGATTAAAGGGTCGCTTACAAACTTTACACACCGACACTTCTGAATTCAATTTAAAATAAAAATCACCAAATTAGACAAGAACAACAAGAAGAAATTAGACAATGCATAAAAAAGTTTAACGATGTGTTAACCGCTTCTTATCGCAAATCGATTTCTAAAAATAAACTTTTTACTGTTAGTCCAGGTTACAGTGGTAGACAAAAGTATTTAAACATAAATACATATTATTATTTAAAAAAAAAGAAATCTTTATTTTCTGCAAGAACAACAAATATTGCACTTATATTTAAGCAACAGCTGTAGAAATTTTTAATAAATATTAATTTGTAATCATGTTTTTTTTTCTCTCTATCTCTTTCAATCTCTTGTGCCTACACATGAGACGCTGATCAGGCGGTCTGGGCAAGTTTCTAAGCAGATAATTAAATATATGTATGTACATGTAGTATATGTATAAATTATATTCATAACATATAAATCATAAGATTACATATATTTTGACTGGGTATCGGGTAAAACAGGCGATTCGTAACCCTGTACATCTGCTCACACAGTACCAACTCATTTTTAAATTGGTGGCAATTCAATTATGTCCTTCACATATAATTTCTTAACACTGAATTGACTTTACCCTCAATGGCAACACCCAAAGCTACGTGTACAGCGAGCGAGCTTGAATTTGACAAGCTAAAGCTCAAGTGTACAGAGGAAACTTTTAATATCGAAGGGGACTTCTAGTGAAACGTTTCTTTCACGGTCTGGGCTTTTGAGCTGAGCGGTGCTGTAATCTCGAGATACCTTACATTTGTCATTTTACCATGCACGACGGCACAAGCTCTGTGCTTTTTCCCGTCGCATGTGCCAAACACAAGATTCCAAACTATAAAGCATACATACAATTCGATTAACCACCTACTAGCATGGACATAAATATATACATAATTAAAATTTCGAACGGGGTGTAAATAAATGTGCAATAAAAGACAAAAGTAGAAATCGACCTTAAGTTTATGTGATACATTTTCATTTGCATACTTACATATGTATGTATGAGTATATAAACATTTCAAGTGCATAATGCGCATGCTTCACATGTTCTAGTGGCTACTCCTGTATGTATGCAACATTTATAGGTATATTCATAAAATACATATACATATAAATATTTGCTATAAATTACATATACATTACATGCCTTTAGACAGATAAAAAAACAGATTAATATACAATTTACGTAATATTAAAGATAAAAATCTTTACAAACTGTATATTTATGCAAGTGGAGCTATGCAATAAAAAGAAAGCTTTTAGTATAGGGATACCTATGTACATACATATGTATAACGAATTTTGTATCCATTTTTATTAATAAAAATACATAAATATATCCGGTTGGATTGTGTGATCTGCATCATCAAGCACCACAAATGTACATATTTACGTTGCATGAACCAAGAATTTCAGATTATGTAGCCATCGTTTTAAATTCGTAACGTACATATGTATGTATATAACATGACTCAAATGTGCATATCATACATATGCACATGTATACATACATATGCATATGTACATACATACATATGTATATGTACATATGTATGCGGGATATCAACAACGCTAAAGCCTGGCATATCTTAACGCATTTCCATTAACCGTTACGTTCGTCACCGTGCAACTTTTAACAGTTTAGAAAGCCAAGACGAAAAATTTAATAACCAGAAAAACATAATAAATTTTAATAAATGTACATACTTTACTTTAAAAATAAACTAGGCCGTTCGGGGTTTTGAGAAAGTACATACATTTTCTTTGTGCAAGGAACCTTGTCTGGCAACGGAATTGATCTGTCCGGAGTCATTCTTTAATAAAGCTTGACCTTACTTTCAAAATTAACTCATCAGTGATAGGCAAAATATATGTTAAAATAAAATACCTTAAAACAAATTGATCATCATTGTATGAACATCATTGTAGCGCATAAAAGTGTCTTATATACTATTCTTACACCTACTCATAAAATAAGTGAAGTGAAGTATTCAGGACACAATTCCAGCGTCGTAACACGCAGGCTACCTGAATAGCTACCTCTCCTACAACTCTAATCCGTCAAGAAAACTCGAATACCAGAAACGGTACCGGGCGACCGTTGCCTAGAAGTGTTCGAGTTTTTGTATGGTGCGTGGCAATGTATTGGATACCCTTTCTATTTCGCTCTTTGGGTTGCTTTGTATGGTTGTGTAAGTATTCTTTGGAATTTAACAATATAACTTTAATAAGTTTATGTTTAATGTGTATATTCAAAAAACTAAATTTTTTTGTTTATGATTTTATATTCTGTCAGAGGGTTTTTTTATTATTATTATATAAAGCTAATAAATAGTTTAAACTAGGTATTAACAAGGCTATAGCTACTGAGGCCTTAAGCTCGCTATGGTATAATTATACACTTGAGTATGTATGAACTTATATACATATGTACAGGGTTGGTTTTATACGTTATTATATGTTGTGAAGGAATTATTATCTAGTATACTATTGATTGAACTAGGTAGTTGAGGATTATTTTGGAATGGAATATTGAGGATCTTTGAAGAGAGAGGGCGGGGCATGTGTATAGTATGTGTCTTATGTCTATGGTTGGGTTGTGGCACAGTGGGCATGCGTTGGAGGATGTATTATCCATGTAGTGGGCATTGGTGAATTTGTGTGCCCAGTCTCAGTCTGTTTAGGATGACTTGGTGTCTTCTGTTAAGGTTGTTTATGTTTTTGGGGGGAGGATGAGTGGAAGATAGATTGATAACTTGTTGGTACCAGGGGGAAGTCGTAGTGAGGAGGTCTGTTTGTTTCGATAGGAGGATTTTTTAAGGAATAGTGAGATGTCGTTAGAATTATGATTGGGGGTATATATGAGGGGTTGTTTGGAGGTAGTTTTGGCTGCGGTGTCAGCAATTTCGTTCCCTTTTATGGTGGGGTGGTGTTTTTATCGTGTTTGGATAGGGTGATGTCGGTTGATTTAAGGATGGTTGTCATGTTGAATTTTTTGGTGTTGGAGGTTTTAATCGGGGAGAACGGCATGAGGTTATTCTGGGGAAATTTGTTTGGCTCTGTCAATCGTGCTTAGCAGTCTGTGTTTTTATACCCGATACTCAAAATGAGTATTGGGGTATATTAGATTTGTGGTAAAAGTGGATGTGTGTAACGTCCAGAAGGAATCGTTTTCGACCCCATAAAGTATATATATTCTGGATCAGCATCAATAGCCGAGTTGATTGAGCCCTGTCTGTCTGTCCGTCTGTCCGTCCGTCCGTCCGTCTGGCCGTCCCCTTCAGCGCCTAGTGCTCAAAGAATATAAGAGCTAGAGCAACGATGTTTTGGATCCAGACTTCTGTGATATGTCACTGCTACAAAAATATTTCAAAACTTCGCCCTGCCCACATCCGCCCCCACAAAGGACGAAAATCTGTGGCATCTACATTTTTAAAGATACGATAAAACCAAAAACGCAGAATCGTAGAGTATGACTATATGTTCTAGATCGTATAGATCTCAATCAGATCGTATAATTATTATAGCCAGAATCAAGAAAACCATTTCATTCTTTCTCGCTCTGTCTCTCTCTAACACCCAGGTTTCATGGTCGGTTTTGCCAATTGCAAAATATGAGTTCAAGGATCTCAGAACCTATAAGAGCCAGAGCAACCAAATTTGGTATCCACACTCCTGTGATATCGGACCTTGACCGTTTCGTGTCCAAATTTCGCCACACTCCCTTCCGCCCCCCCAAAGGACGAAAATCTGGGGCATCCACAAATCTCAGAGACTATTAAGGCTAGAGTAACCAAATTTGGTATCCGCACTTCTGTTAGATCTCACTATAAAACGTATATCTCAGAATTTCGCCCCACCCCCTTCCGCCCCCACAAAGGACGAGAATCTGTTGCATCCACAGTATTGCAGATACGATAAAACTAACAACGCAGAATCATAGATAACAACCATATCTATCAGATTGCTGAATCTGGATCAGATCGAATCATTTTTGTAGCCAAAAGCAAGAAATCAATTTGCAGTGGCTACGCAGCGCCCGACGTCACGCTCAGACTGATTTTCTGTCTCTCTCGCACGCACTCTTTGTCGTGTCGTTTAAGATTAGCGGCGTCTGCCGGAGGAGAGCCATACTGACTTAGTATCGGGTATAACTGTAGAGTTGCGGTGTCCGCAGCAACTCACAACGTACCCCCTCGTTTTTTTAGGTTTTTTGGGAGTGAGTTTAGGGGGTGTCTTTAGCGTGGATGAGGTTTTTGAATATTTTGCCTGTTAGAAAATCTCGCTTGTGTTCCAAGGAGTGTAAGTTGGCTTCGGATATAAGGTTGTTAGTGGGTGTGGTGCGGAATGCACCCAGGGCGGCTCTTGTTTCTGCATTAATCGTAGTTTTCAGGCGGTTAAGAAGTCTACTCTGGATATGATTAGCGATTTCATAATTTTTACAAGTGTTGAGGTGTGGCAGTTGTATTTTAAGGACGAGAGGTGTTTGATAATGCCCAGGTGCTTGGCAAGGTCTATTTTGAGTTTATTGATGTACGAATTCCAGTTGTATCTGTAGTTGAGTGTGAGGCCTAGTAGTCTGAGTGAGCTGTTTTGGTTGATGGATGTGTTGCCAGTAAAAAATTTTGGTTTGCAGTTATGTTTGCGACATATGTGTAGGAGTTGGCTTTTGTCTTTGGAGAGGTCTGCTCCTGACTGAGTGCACCAATTGTTTATTTGGTTGAGGATTGTTTGGATGTCGGTTGTGGGGCTTTTCCTTTTGCTGTGTTGGATGATAAGGAGGAAGTCGTCGGCGCATGCACTGAATTTGATCTGCTTGTGAAAGGATAAGATTTCGGAGAGTGGGTTGTACGCTAAAAGAAAAAGGATTACTGAGATGGGGGAGCCTTGGGGTATGCCGTTGGGGAGTGGGACGGTGTTCGAGCCACTTTTCACGAGGATTTTCCCGTTTGACATGAAGTTTATGACATATTGTAACATTCGTGGACCTACTTTCCATTTTTTTAGTTGTTGAATGATGGAGTGGATTCCTATTTTGTCGAAAGCTTTGGTGAAGTCAAGGGATATTAAGGTTAGATGTTTTTTTTGGGCAATGGCATTGGTAGCTAGGTGGTCTACGTAGAGTAGACTATCTAGTACCGATTTGCCTCTTTTAAAACCTAGTTGGCTGTTGTGAATTAGTTTGTTGTTCAAAACAAAACACCATAACCTTTTTGCCACTATCTTATCGAGCGTTTTGGCTAGGCATGAGTTAAGTGATATAGGTCTGTAGGATTTTATGTCTGTTAGTGGTTTTTGTGGTTTTAGAATCGGGAGGACTAGGCTGAGTTTGAGCGATTGAGGGATGTATGAGTCGAGTATTTTGTTAAAGTGGTTTATTATTCTGGTTTTAAGGGAGAGGGGTGCGTTTTTTATCATTGAGTAGGAGATGCGGTCGAGGCCGGGGGTGTTTTCTTTCAGGGAGTATAGTGCTGATGAGAATTCTATGAGTGTAATGTCCTTTTCGATTTCTAATGCTGGTGGAGTTGGGGTGTAGTTTATAAGGGAGTCTGTGTGGGATTTGTTTGTCCGGAATGTTGCGGAGAAATTACGATCGTGAGCTTCTTCTGACCACGTGTGGGCGAAGGAGTTGGCTATTTCGGTTTGGTTGGCTGTGTTTGTTTGGGTGTGTGGGTTAAAGATATTGTGAATTTTTTTGACAGGGTAAAGTCCGCATAGTCGTCTGATGTTAGACCATGTTGAGGATGTGTCTGAGGTAGGGTGTATTTGGGCTGTGAAATCAAGAATCGATTTCTGTTTAGCTTCCCTGATTGCTCTTTTGAATTTGGCATTTGCTTTTTTATATTCTATGTAGGAGGTGTTTTTTATGTCTCGTTTGAGTTTACTCCATTTAGTGGTTGTTTGAGATGCCAAGCTTTTTTGGCACCTATGTGTTTCAAAATGAAAAGAGATTTTTGGGTTAAACTTTATAATTCGTATTTAATCTTGGTGGCTTAGCGGAAGCCGATTGCTTGCTATTGCCAGATAAACTTTATGCGAGATCGATATGCAACCAATGCGCAGAGGGGTTAGCATAGAACTAAACTATAGACGACGGCGTTAGATCAAAGTGATTGCCGAAGTGGCGGCAGCAGATCAAAGTAATTGCCGAAGTGGCGGCGGCAGAGAGCCCCTTTAGCGGGAGAGCGCAGCAGCTCTGCAGAACGTCAACGTTTTACAACATAGGCGGCTCTCTCTGCTCATACAATAATAATGTTAAAGTTACGGTTATTCTTCAGCGGCTGGCCCGAACATACTCCCCCCGTTGGGAGCTAGTCTCTCAACAGATTCCTTAAGGGGCAGCAAACATAGCCGAGTGACGGCCCTCCTGATGTTTCCTGAGGATGTCTTCAGGTCAGCGACGCGACACACTCCGTCCTTGCCCAAAACGACATCGACCACTCCAGCCAGTGGCCAACGCATTGGAGGAAGATTTTCGTCCTTCACCAGAACGAGGTCGTTCTTGCAGATTTTTTGCGCGGGGGTACGCCACTTCGCGTGCTCTTGCAAAAGAGTGAGATACTCTTCGCGCCAACGGCTCCAAAATATTTGCTGTAGTTGGGTGACCCGCTGCCAGCCATCCAGACGATTGTAGTTCAGCTTCGTTAGGTCAGGCTCGAGGATTTGCTCATGGGGGCCGCCTAAAAGCAGATGAGCAGGAGTCAAAACGTCTAAATCATCAGGATTTTCTGAAAGCGAGAGCAAAGGGCGAGAGTTAACAATTGCAGTGATCTGACAGATCAGAGTGCGCAGCTCGTCGAAGCTAAGCACAGATGGTCCAACTGAGCGGTACAGGTGATATTTTGCGGTCTTCACGGCCGTTTCCCACAACCCGCCAAAATGCGGAGAGCGAGGTGGGATGAAACGCCAGTCGATCGAGTCAGCCAAGCAGGATTTGTGGACCTCCTTCATATGCGGTTCGCTCAGACAAAGCTTCTTTAGCTCCAGAAGCTCGTTCTTGGCCCCAACGAAGTTTGTCGCATTGTCCGACCAAATTTGACTTGGCCTTCCTCGAGTGGAAGTAAAACGCTTTAGTGCGCCTAGAAACGATGCGGTGGTCAAATTCTTTACGAGCTCCATGTGTATAGCCTTAGAAGTGAAACAGATGAATACGCTAATGTAGCACTTGATCGGAGGCCTCGTGCGGATTTCTGATCGGTAGAAAAAAGGTCCACAGTAATCTACTCCAGTGACTTCAAAAGCTCGAGATCCTTCCAAACGTTCCTTAGGTAGGTCTCCCATGATGTGTTCGACCATGCGCGGCCTAGTCCTGAAGCATCTCACACATCTGCTGACGACCCTTGACACTGCCTTAACACCTCCAATGGGCCAATATTCCAGCCGAATTTTGGATAGCAAGGCGCGAGGTCCGGCATGGAGGTTTCTTTCATGATAACATCTTATCAGCGCAAAGGTAATGGAATGTCCCTTTGGCAGAATGAGCGGGTGCTGAGCGTCAAATCCTAGCGATGAGTTGCCAAGACGACCTCCAACTCTAAGTAGTCCAGAATGATCGATGAACGGGTTGAGCGAACTAATAGAACTGGATTTCATGACTTGACCATTGCGCCGAATCTCCTTTATGTCCATCCACAAATTGGCCAGCTGAATGTGTCGAATTAGAAGATGCGTTCCTTGCCGAATATCAGAAACGGTGAGTCCTGGATGCCTAAGACGATGTATAAATTTATGCATGTAGGCGAATGTGCGCTGCATGCGAAAGAATGAATTCGCAAATTTGCATTCGGACGTGAGATCGGCATGTGGAGACGTGATTAGCAATCCTCTCTTGCGAAGCTCCAAAGTTGCTATGTTGTTAGATGGAGATACAGGCCACTTATCCTTGGAGCCTAGCAAAAAGGATGGGCCGTGAAACCATAGCTCTGACTGGATAAGATGGTTGGGAAGCGAGCCTCTCGAGAGAATATCAGCAGGATTTAAAGATGTGGGAACATAGCGCCATTCCATGGCTGCCGTCAACTCCTGAATTGATGCCACTCGATTTGCCACGAAAACTTGAAATTTAGCTGGCTCGTCCCTAATCCAAGATAATGCTGTTGACGAATCCGACCAGCAATAGAACCGACCTGTAAAGATTCCCATGTCCTTTACATTCTGCGTGATTTTCGCAAGCAAATGGGCTCCACTTAATTCCAGCTTAGGAATCGATATAGTCTTTAGCGGCGCCACTCGCGACTTTGAGCACAAAACGTGGCTCAAAGACTGGGCTTCCCTGGACACGACATACACGCAAGCGCCATATGCTTCTAAGCTGGCATCACAGAATCCGTGAACTTATGTAGCCACACTAGAACGAAGAACCAAGCGAGGAAATGAGATCCGAGAAATGCTTGCCAAACTATTTCTCAAGTCCATCCAAGTTGAATGCAACGCTGAGGGTAGGCTTTCATCCCAATCCAAATTTTCTCTCCAAAGCTGCTGAAGGAAGATTTTGCACCTGAGAATGACTGGATTTATCAATCCAAGAGGGTCGTAGAACCGCGCAATCGTAGATAAAACCGACCGCTTTGATGGCTTTGAGTTTGTGTCCAGTGCGGACAAGGCAAAAAGCAGCTGATCCGAAGCAGGGTCCCACGCTAAGCCGAGAGTTTTGGCAATGTCGCTTCCATCATTAAACTTTAGGAACTTCTCTATGTCATCTTCAGGGGTTCCCTCAAGTACTTCCTGGTGACTGGAGCACCATTTCCTAAGTCTAAAATTACCGCCCGAAATAAGGTCATCCACGTAAAACTCCTGCCGCAGAGCAGCTGAGCCAAGAGGGTAGGACTCACCCTCGTCGATGGCCAGCTGGTGCATTGCGCGGACCGCTAAAAATGATGCAGCCCTCGTCCCGTATGTGACGGTGTCTAATGTGTAGACTTGAACCTCGGACTCGATGGAATCTCGCCATAGGATGCACTGATACAAATTGTCGGGTGGAGACACTCGTACGCAGCGGTACATTTTACAAATGTCCCCAGTGAGAGCGACTGGATATGTTCGAAAGCGAATCAATATGTTAAACAATGCAGACTGAATAACAGGGCCTGTCATCATCACATCATTTAGAGAATATCCAGTTGATGTAGCTGCGGATCCATCGAAAACGAAACGGAGTTTTGTCGTCGTACTGTCCTCCTTTAGGACACAGTGATGAGGCAAGAAATATTTGCAGAGACTACGGGAATCAGGGTTGACTTGGTGCATGTGATGCAAATCAATGTACTCCCTCATAAAGGCGGAATACCGCTCCTTGAGTGTAGGATTACGCTCCAGTTTTCGCTCCAGACTGATGAACCGTCGATAAGCCTGAGCATAAGATTCTCCTAAACGATCAGTATTGTTATTTAGCGGCAGACGAACTGCATACTCCCCGGATGGCAACCGTGAAAGGTGGCTTACGAAATGTGCTTCACAATCGTCTTCTTCTTTGGTATTCAAACCAGCCTCCACACAATTCTCGACTTCCCAAAACATACGAAGAGTTTTATCCAACCTTGCTTCCATCTCAGCTATCGAATCTGGACAATTGTGCGTAGCCAAAAGCGCCGAGCTTGATACCTTCTGTCCACCGCCAGATACGATCCATCGGTGAGTTTGATTTGCCCTACGCAGAGGAGATCATAAAAAACGCTCGCACCAATGAGAAGATCAACCCGTTGAGGATTGAAAAATGCAGGATCAGCGAGCTGAATGTTAGATGGAATACGCCAATCGGATACATTTACTGTCATACTTGGTTGAGAATCGGTAATCGTGGGGCGATGAGAGCAGTAAGTGTAGTTGTGTAAGCAGAGGTGCGAGAATGCATACAAATGCTTATGGTGGATCCCTCAGTAGAAACGCTGGAATCGCCCAGCCCAGACACAAGTGCAGACGATTGAGTTCTCCTAAGCTGAAGCTGCTGGGCGAACCTGGATGTGACGAGATGCAGCTGCGATCCTGAATCTAAGATGGCACGACAAGGAACTAAAACGCCAGACCGATTCTTTACGAGAACCACGGCTGTAGCCAGAAGCACGACATCAGAGTGAAGACCTTGGGCAGCAAGAGAGGTAGACGAAGGTAGAGACGAGCTGCTAGCAGAATTTTGAGCAACGGAAAGAGTGTCCGGTTGAACGGCCAGATCGGGAGGAGTAATACCTGGGCAGCCTTGTGTTGTGGGCTGTATACTATCGAAGTGCAACAAACTATGATGCCTACCGCCGCATACTCGACATTTTCCACTATTGCATGCGAGGGTCCGGTGCCCCGGCTTTAGGCAATTGAAGCATAGGGAAAGCTTCTTCACTTCTTTGTGGCGCAGCAACGGTGAGAGATTTCCGAATATCTTGCACGAGTATATTCCATGGCCCGCTGAGTGGCAAAAGACGCATACAGACGGGTTGGCGGAAGAGTTGGAAGCTACAAACGTTTTCTTAACCTGCGTATAGGAATGGTTTTTTCCCACCTGATCGCTACTAGCGTGTGTCGCTGTAGCATATTCCAACCGCTCCATTTTCTGGCAGCGTTGCTGCAAGAATTCGAAGAATTCCTCTGCGGTAGGTATAGCATCCGACGATGTGTGCTCCTCCCATTTGGTTTGCGTCTTCGAATCCAACTTCTGCAGCAGCATGTTGATGACCATGAATCCTGAAATCTCCTCAGCAGTTCCCAATGTCTGCAACGCTCGCATGTGTAAATTGACTGCATCCGAAAACTCCCGAAGCGTTTTAGCAGAAGGCGAGTCTACCCTCTTTAGCCCAAGAATCTTCTTGATGTGTGCCTGGAAAACAAGTCTTTTGTTATTAAAGCGTTTATTAAGTATATCCAGAGCCGCACGATAATTGGCACTGGAGAGCTCTAACGATCGAACCGAATCCAAAGCCGCATCAGCGAGGCAAGAGCGAAGGTGCTGGAATTTCTCGATGTCACTGAGATCCGCATCCGCTTCAATCACCGATTTGAACATTGCCATAAAATCCGAGAACTCGACGTATCCACCAGAAAACTTAGGCACCTTCAGCTCAGGAAGTCGCTGCTTGTGAGCCATGATGATAGTCCTATGTCCGGAATGGCTTGGCAGAGTCGTAGAATGGGCAGCGGCGTGTGACTGGCTTACTTCAACAGCAGCCAGCAACTCAGCTTTCAACGATATGAAAAGAGTATCGAAGATTTCGCGCAGCTCACTCCCAATCTCGTTTTGATCGAGAGCCTCCAACTCATTATGGGCCTTATTGAATTCCTATCGAATTTCTGCCAACATATCAAGGCGCACCTCGACTTCCGCGGCGGTCAGCTTATCGATTTTATTCCCCGCGAAGGATTCGCCAAGCCTGTGCAATCGATCATATAATGACTGACTTTTACGCTTATACAGACTCAGTCTGGAATCAGCCACCACAATATTTCCGCCCGCGCCTGTATTCGGATCGTTGTCCATGTTAACCGTTGTGCAATTCGACACAACAACGGAAAATGAAATACCGCTTAAGCGACGATGTATAGACGCGAGAGCGAGAATGCAAGACACGAAAAGTCAAGAACCGCGGCTGCAGCTGCGCAGAGAATGAGAGATTCGACGCTTAAAGTACCGGAATTTGTCTATAAATATTCCAGCCGCACTCTCACTGAATTTGCACTTTAAACTGTTTTTCAACGTGCACCCAAATGTATTTGTTGGTAGTTAAACTACCCAACAACAAAATATTGTATAAATAATAAGTGTTTTAACGGAACGCGATTAAGAAATGGTTTTATATCACGTCGGGGTCACCAATGTTTGAGATGCCAAGCTTTTTTGGCACCTATGTGTTTCAAAATGAAAAGAGATTTTTGGGTTCAACTTTATAATTCGTATTTAATCTTGGTGGCTTAGCGGAAGCCGATTGCTTGCTATTGCCAGATAAACTTTATGCGAGATCGATATGCAACCAATGCGCAGAGGGGTTGGCATAGAACTAAACTATAGACGACGGCGTTAGATCAAAGTGATTGCCGAAGTGGCGGCAGCAGATCAAAGTAGTTGCCGAAGTGGCGGCGGCAGAGAGCCCCTTTAGCGGGAGAGCAGAACGTCAACGTTTTACAACATAGGCGGCTCTCTCTGCTCATACAATAATAATGTTAAAGTTACGGTTATTCTTCAGCGGCTGGCCCGAACAGTGGTTTTTGAACTTTTAAGGATTGCTAGTTCTTTGTTCCACCAGGGAACGGTACGGGGGAGGGAGAAAGTGGTGTTTTGGGGGATGGAAAGATGGGCGCTTTGGATTATTATTTTTTTTAATTAGAGCGTTTCCCTGTTGACGTTGTCGCTTGTTTGGGTAGTGAAGTTGAGTTTATGGATGTGTTTTTGGTAGAGGTCCCAGTCGGCTCTTTTCAGTTTGAAGGACGGTTTAGAGGTAAATTTTGGGAGGGATGGGTTAGAGAGGGAGTGAGAGAGATTAGTATGGGGAAGTAGTCGCTACCGTGGAGGTCGTCTATTACTTCCCAGAGGAGTTCTGGAGCAATAGTTGCTGATGCTAGGGAGAGGTCAATGTGGGTGAATGTCTTGTGTGTTGAGAAGTGGGTGGGGGATTTGTCGTTTAGGGTGATGTAGTTGGAATGGGCTAGGAAGGAGGCTAAAGTTTTCCCTCTTAGGTTGGTTTTAGGTGAGCCCCAGTAGGGGTGCCAGCTGTTAAAGTCTAGGACTAGAGTGGGGTCGTTTGTGGTTAGGGTTAGGACGTTATGTAGATTGCGGGAGTTGAAGGGTTTGTTAGGGGAGATGTATGAGGATATGATGTTGACTTTGGATTTTGATTTGATGTTGACACCCACAGCGTCAAAGTCGGAGTTGAGAGGGATTTGGGTGTGGGATATGGAGTTGTGTATGAGGATGGCTGTGCCTCCAAAAGCATTAAGCTGGTTATAGCTGCAGTATATTGAATAGTTGGTTGGGATAGGGAGATAGTTGGGGTTGGATATGTGGGTTTCTTGTAGGGCAACAATTAGGGGGTTATATGCTTTCATGAGACTTTGTAATTCAATGTAGTTGTTTTTGTAGCCGTGTATGTTCCATTGAATTATTTTAAGTTGCATACTAGTGATTGTATTTACTTCTAAGGGGCTTGAGATGAATGTTAATACTCTTGTTATTATTTAGAGATCTTCTTCGTTGTAGATTTGGTTAGAAAGGGTGTTCTTTGATAGTGACGCTAGGTTTGTAGTTTTAGTTTTTTCGGACTTATCTTTTGCCTTGAGTGGCTTGGTGACTAGGTTGAGTTTGTCCTTTTCTTTAGTCCAGCTTCGGAGTTTGCGATCGGTATCTGGGATCGTTTTGGTGTTTTTGGTTTTAGTTATTGCCTCGAGGTCTGTGTCCATGGCCATTTCTTCTTGGGTGGGTTGCTGGATTGATTTGGATGGGTGTCTGTTTGAGTCTGAGATGTCTGCGTAGTTTGTAATTGGCCTTTTGTGCTGTGTGGTCTGAGTGTTGAGTGATGATGAAGGATGTTTGGTGGTCGGTACTACTGTTTGTGTTTTTGCAGCTATCTCGGCGTATGGTGTGGATTGGTGCGTGTTGCATTGAAAATATATATTTTTTGCGGTTAAGGTACTACTGTTTGTGTTTTTGCAGCTATCTCGGCGTATGGTGTGGATTGGTGCGTGTTGCATTAAAAATATATATTTTTTGCGGTTAAGAAGTCTACTTTCTCGGAGGATTTGATAATTGCGATCTCTTTTTGCTTGAGGAATTCCGGGCATTTGGGGTCTAGTGGGCTGTGGTTGTTTTGGATGTTGGTGTTATGTTTGCAGTTGCTGCAGAATTTGGGCTTGGAGCATAGCTCCTTTTGTGTTTTGAGTTCGCTTTTGATGACTTTTATTTCTATGTTGCGTAAATCGTTGGAGTAGATGACACCTTTGGAGGAGTTAAGGGTTTTGTGATCAGATGCTTTCACGGGAAAATCGTGGAATTTTACGATTTTCCCTGATTTTTTTGACTGAGTCTACTTCACCTCCACATTGAAAGTCTATGACTTTTTTAATAATGAAGGGGACACGTTTTCGAAGGTTTTATTGTCTGTTCTGATTATTTTAATGTATTTGGGTTCGAGAAACGATGATTTGTCCCACGGTGCGTGGAATTTGGGGTCTGGTGGTCGCGACATTTCAGGTAGGCTAAGGCTGACGCCCGCTGCACTTAATGGTCTAACTGTTCGTTAGGTGTGTTTGTTTTTGGTTTTTTTTGGGAGTTTGCTTTGTGCACTTGAATGTTTTTGTGTTAGGTTTTGTGTGTTGGATTTCGGTGTGCTCGCTGCTGGTTAGATTTGGCGCGTCTTTACTTGACTGAGTATAGACTGAGACTGTCTGTCAGAGGGTATTTTAGTATATTCTCCCAAAATGTTTATGTTCTTGATCCGCAGATTTAAGCGTATAGAAATTTCCTTCGAATGATCCCAAGCGGTATCACAATGGGCCGAAACCGGCCTAAGTGTGTATCTATCGTAACCTCCTTCTATGCATATGGTCTAAGTAAATAGTAATTATCTTTGGAACGGTATTCAAGCATAACTGGAAAATAACGGTGAACACTTCTTTCCTTTGCTGTCTGGTCCCTGCCATGATGAAATCATACAAGGACCACCGCTTACTTTTTTTCTTATTTTACTGAGTCACTACTGAGTCCGCTTTGACGCCATTGATGTAAGAGCGGAGAAAAAGATAGATGTATGGATGATGTTTCGTTTTGTTTTTTTTTTATAATCCTCGCTGCTTTCCGCTGCTGTGAAATATGCAAAATCAAAAGAACAAAAATTATATTTTTTCTTACAAGTTTTTCTTTTATTACACAAAAGTTTGTAGCATTTTTCCGAACGTCCGTCACACACAATCACTCGCAACAAGCAAACGAGTCGGACTGGCCAAAATAAGACCCGAAAAGAGAGCGCGTTGCGGGAGCGGACCGCCTTGTATTAATTCATCATGGTCACTGACAAAACAGGTAAACACCACGCACTCACGCTCTCTCACTGAGTAGAACACTATTTGTCTCTTCGCTTGTGCGAAGTTGAGCTCACAGAAAATTTGTCTGTAGATGAGCAAAATTTGTCTGCGTCAAGTCTCTTTAGTTTCCTGCAAATTTTAGATCATTAGAATTGTAATATATTTTTATAGATCTGCAAATTTTCTGCAACCTAAAGAGAGGTGATGAAAAAAAGATGTAATGACTTAATTTTGCCCCAAAAATATCTAAAAAATTGATTTCAAACACTAAACGTGCACATTTTTGTGTACATATGCATATATTTTATTAATCAGAGATAAGCTTACCCTCTAACAAATAGTTCATATTTTCCGCACTTAGGGAGCAACGTTTTTATTCACATAGGCAACTGATCGTTGCCATAGGCACCACAGTACCAAGCACGTATTTCTAAAGGTGTAATTTTTATATCCATATATAGAGCCACGAAATTTCGTATCCAGACTTCTGTCATATTGCACTGCACAGTGGTTGCGCTTATATGGGGCGGGTGGCCAAAAATACTTCCCGTAAAGATAGAGCGCTGAGATTTGTTTCTGGGTATTAGAGATGAATTTAGATAGCATACAGTTAATATTTGTGAAAGAGAAACTCCACTACCCCTCCGCTCCCGCCATCATTTAAAAAAAATTCGTTTTTCAATAATATATAACAGCAAATGTAATTTAATTATAAGATAATAAAAATTACGAAAATTAAAAAGAAATAACAAAAAAGGTTAACATACATCATCCAATAAATCATATGTAGATGATATAAAAGTGGATTTGTGATTCTTTGGCAGATTTCTTTGACCTGTTATAAAAGGGTCTGACCTCAAAAGAAGCGTTTTAATAAATCTGTATTTGTCAGTATACGAGACATCTTCCGAGTATGCTGCAGACGGCACTTTTTAATTTTTTTTATTGTTTGACTCTGCAGCTTCTTCTGAGAGCTCTCCAATCGAAACCAAAGCGTGCTCTATTACCTTGGGTCCATGAATTAAAATTGTATGCACTGTTGATGGAAGATATTACCATGGATACATTTCAATTAATTTATTAGCCGTATTTAGTGCGTCTTTTTCGAATTTTTGTATATTAATTTTGTATCCTGATGCTAAGGCTTGCAATATCGTAGCGCATCGGGCAATCACTTCTTCATCAATGCCTGTAATCTGAGATGCTAAGCTTGGGTTACTGAAAAATTTCCTGGCAGCATTTCCATCGTTGTAGTTTCCTCTGCCTCCATCCTTTGGCTTATCGACAAGTAACCCCATTTTCTCGCGAAACTCCGCTTGAATTTCATTTTTTCTCTTTAACACAATAGACTTGAGTTTTACCGATTGTATTTGCCAAAGCTTTACATCCAGTTTATACGAAATGTGCAAGAAATATTCAAAGAACCGGATATATGAATGAAGTGGTGATAACCCGATGTAATTTTGTATTGCAAATTTTATGCTCAGTTGTCTTTAAGTCAGCTATTTTCTCCTTGAAGTAGAGCTCTTCTTCGACGGAAAGTGCGGCGGTCTCCTTTTTAAATTGAAGTCTGAGTGGTCTACAATATCGGGTAGACGATGGCCTGGGATTTTTCCATTTTATCTTAGAGTCGGTTACAAGCTGAAGTGGGACGTACGATGTGACAAATAAACTTTTCTCATCATCAATACAATTGGGAAACTTTTGTTTATACTCGCTGTGACCAGTGCTGCCATCGAATCCCCATTTTCCAATTAATGCTAAGGTTTTTTCTGTTTCATCCAAACGTTCTTCAATTAAAGTCTTTTGAAGCTCTAAAATACTTGAAGCCGTGTTATCTAAAAGACTTTGTAGTTCCACTTCTGCATATGTTTCGTCTATAACAATATCATTTGGATATCTCAATGTTTTAAATTTAAGAATTTTTTTTATAGCTTGGCAATAAGTTGTAGGAAACTTCTGAATTGATAAATGATCTAAAGACCAAGTATTGGTGTTTGGACAATCCAATGTCCACGAAAAGCGACAAGATTTTTTCAATTTTTATTTCAGTGGCATAAAGTTTTGACTGAGAATCAGATGAGCGCAAAACAGAAGCAGCAGACTCATCATTCTTTTGTAGCAGGGCTATTCGGCGAAGTTTCGTCCTTTTTGAGGACTCAGCAAAATCCATTTTGGGCCGTCCACGACTAGAACTCGGATCAATTTGTTGAGCACTACCAGTAGGCTTCAGGGCAATAAATTCTTTAGTTTTAAGCCATTCAGATTGGTATTGTACAACTGAACTTCTAATTCTTAAGTTCCAGCAAATTATTTATGCCTTGCATTTTTTCGACATTCGTGTCCTTTTCTTGGCACCAAAGATCAAAGATGTGCATGCGTGAAAACACACAGTTATGACAATCTCCTTTACAATGAATAGTAAAATGTCAAAAGAAGACAAAATTATAAACAATAATATTAAAAAAGTTTAATAAACAAACAGAATTGACGAAAACGACAGAAACATCAAATAAACAAAAGAATAGCAGCTGATTGCGTTTCATGTTTGTTCTTGAAAAATAGTGAGACCGCTTTAGTTTATTTAAGAATATACGCAAATCAGCAACTATCAGCAGCTAAACTTTTCATTTTTATTTCCTTAAAACATTGACAAATACAGTGATAACACTCACAATGGGGGCATCTGGGGGTAACATAACTAAAACTTTAAGTAAACAAAATAGACGTTCACAAAATACACAAAAACAGTTAAGTTGGTTAAAAGGACACAAAAAAGATTTAATTAATTATATTAATGTTACAATAATAAATTCTTTAACTAAATACCTTCAACTACAAAATCCATTTTAAATAATTAATTTTCGAACACTTTGCCAAACGTTTAATCACTTTGAAGTGAGCTTTTGTTTTGACAAAAAGCATAAAAAGCAAAAACGCGTCGCAAAAAGGAACACGTGCTCGTCATTTCAATTCTATTTTTTGAAAGTCCCGTTGCAAATCCGGTTTGCCACAAAGAAGTTTGGACATTTATGAGACGATATGGTTACATGTTGTCAAAATATTTTATAATTGATTTTTTGATTTTTGGCAACCACTGTGCACTGGAACAAGCTATATCGATCTGATCGGATGATTTTTGGTTTGACCTTGAAACCTTGGCGGGGATTTTTTTTTAAGCGCATTCCTATTCCTACTGTACATATAAGTGAACAAATTTGATTGTGTTTAAGCAGACCACTTTTTATGAGATATGCAAGGAATAATTCAAAAAGTAGAATCTCAAGAATATGGTTTAGAACGAAGGACGAAGCTTTTAATACAGTTCCAATTTGTGAATTTTTAGAATCGTTTTTCTAAAGAGTTAACCCAAAACTTTGGGTGGCTATAATATTAAATTTATTATTTATGAAAATTTGTGTGTTCGATAGTATTAAATTTCAACGAATAATCCTCTATTTTTACAATTTCATCTCTTTGCTTTGATAAGCTACGATGGCAAAGCGGTTCTAATTCGTCAAGAGCGAGGAAGCGAGCGGTCCCGCTTAGCCCTAGCCTAACTTACACTACTATAAAGTATTGGGGTATTTACTCATCAATTATAAGATTACTTAACAATAAAGATTAACCTCTCAGCGCAAGAGAGTTTACAATATTCTTGGTTAGTCCGTCTTTAGCCAACACAAACAAACTGGATGGTTTTCCCACATGCGAACATGCCACATATAGTTGTCCGTGGGAAAAGCATGATTTTTCCAAATTTAAGCCACATACAGACAATGTCTGGCCTTGTGACTTATTGATCGTCATAGCGAATGTCAATCTAATTAGGAATTGATTACGTTTGAATTCAATTGACACATCTGTATTAACCATAGGGATTCGTGGCAGCAACACATTTTCGCCTTGAAACTTTCCATTCAAAATGATGGCTTCAATAACGTTTCTCATTAGTTTTTTAATGACTAATCGTTTGTCATTACACAGCCGTGGTGGGTTCAAGTTACGAAGCAAATTGATCGGAGATCTAACCTTCAATTGTAAATGGTGGGGCATGCCTGGCAAATCCAATGAATTTAAAAACTCTATTGGATAATTCACAGTTCGGTTGGTATTGCAAACTGCATCGATAGATTTGTATGACACCAAGTCCCCAGGCAACAACGTCCACATTTTTTGCTACCAAGAGCTACTAAGAGCTAATACTAGCCCATTTCCATATACTTTTGTCCCGGTATTATTTTCTAAATTGAATGAAACTTAACTAATTTAACTAATGAAAACCAATTAAAATAAGCAAAAAAATTTTTTTTTGCTATTTTTAAAGTAAAAAAAAATGCATGGAAAAATTGTGGTTTTGCGACCGGTACTTCAAGCTTAAAAATACCAATTGAGATAATTTATTGTGTAAGTACTCAATAGAAACCTACATTTATCCTCTTTTAAAATAAATTAAAATAAAATATTTTTTTAAATAAATTTAAGTAATCAGCTGCCCAGGGTCAGTAGAATGTCGGTATATGGCACGGCGATTTATCGTCTGGCTCGCGTGAGGTTGGGCTCCGACTTAGAACGTCCTGTTGGGTAGGTCCGCTGGGTGAATCTTGGCAACCCTACGCCGGTGTCTTATGCTTGCATCTCTCCTCAACAGTCGAGCCAAAAGGGAATTGAAAGATCATGCGATGCGACGTTCCAATGCAAAACGGTACACATCGCTTTAGCTATACGTGTGAGAACGTTACAGCTATGTTTTGGACACAAGCATTAACAACACAGCTATGCGCCTAAAAATAGTTACTTAAGCGGTGCAATACAATCATGAGCATATGAATAGGGCAGTTGTAATATAAATGAACAATGAACTAAAACTACGCGTCTAATTTCTCAACATACCGGCTTCCCTGAACGACTGTTCAGAACAAGGAAAGCACAGCAACTTTGGTAATAGTTCTCTTGTAAACTCTTCGGGTTGTTTTTACGGTGACCACTCGAACCCTCTCGTCTTGGCCACGGTTATGTTGGTGGACTCATGCTGCGATTTTGTGCGAGGTTGCAAGGAAGCAAGATATTCAAGACTCCGTGTCCAGAATCCTTGAACCTTGGCTTGCAATTGTCTCAAACGCTGCAGTCTGTTAATGTTGACGTCTAACAAGGACGGCTCCGGCACCGACATGTGAGCTTGAACTGTAAGAAAATGAGCGCGGGTAAGGGGATCCAAGCTTTGATCGCTGGGCGTACACAGTGGGCGAGAGTTGAGTAAACCTTCAATATGGGTTTAAATTGTTGAATATTCCTCGAAAGTCAACGCACTGCTACGAATTACTCAGCGCAGGTGGAGCTTGGTAGATCGTACGCCGGTCTCCCAAATACCTCCAAAATGCGGGGCAGACGGCGGAATGAAGTGCCAGTTGATTTCCTGACTCGTCAGAAAATTATCAATTTCCTCGTCCTGACTTTGAGATACAGCTATCCGTTGCATCTCCGTTAGTTCCTTTCTGGCTCCATGGAATGTTGTGCCATTGTCTGAGTAAAAATCGGATATAGGGCCACGTCGAGACAATAACCGTTTGAAAGCGGCGATAAATGCAGGAGTGGTCAAATCACTGATGAGCTCTATATGAATTTCTTTGGTGGACAGACAAACAAAGATGGCGAACCAAGCTTTGCCAAGCTTCGGTGTCCAACCTACTGATGTCTTGATGGTAACTGGTCCAGCGTAATCCAATCCAGAATGTAGAAAGCAGCGGGAGGGCTGAACGCGAAAGGCGGGAAGATCAGCCATGAGTTGTGTGCTCATACCTTTGCGCTGGAGGAAACAAATCTTGCAGTTCAATACAATTTTGCGGACTATGTTACGGGCTCCAAGGATCCAATACTTCTGTCTCAACGTGTGGAACATAAGTTCGACTCCAAGGTGTAGCGATGTGACGTGCTGGTGTCTAGCTAGTAAAATAGCGTCTGGTGATTCCTTTGGAAGAAGTATGGGATGTTTTGCATCATAGGTTGCCATCGAATTGCCAATGAGTCCTCCTACGCGCAGAATTCCTTGGTCGTCAACAAAGGGAGTATAGCGAATCAACTTTCATTTTTGAGAAAGTGCTTGTCCAGTGCTCAGCTGTTTGTACTCCACTTGGAAGAACTCCATCTGGACATGTTTGATTACCCTAGAGCGGGCATATTGAAGCTCCCATGACGATAAAAACGATGACAGGCGGTCCTTGCAACGAAGTCGATGTACAAAGCGAAAACAATAGCTAATTGTCCGCAAGAGATGTGACCAGGAGGAAGCTTTGTTGATCATACAATCAAGATAATTTTCTTCATCGGAAATGTGTATATTAACTTGAGTCTCACGCGACTGTAGATGACAGCGGCGTGTGCCGGTAAATGATCTTCAGCTACAAACTGTTGCCAACGTGCACATAACTGCGCTGGTAGTGATTCGTTCAATTCGACCGAGCTCAGCCAACTATTTTGAAGGAGAACATTTAGAATTACAGTTGTGGGGGCAAGCAACCCCGGTGAATCGTAGATCTTTGCAAGCTCAGACAGCAAAATCCATTTTGTCATAGCACTTGGGGCGTCAGGTCAACTTGAAGGAAAGCTCGTCTACAGCCGTGTCCCAGCGTATTTCAAGAACCTTGACATATTAAGTTGGACTTTCTTCCTCTAGAGCTTCAAGCGGATACTCACAAATTTTCTCTGAAAAATGTACGTATAGAAAAATTTCGTTACTAATCACGTCTGATTGCATTGATACTTCAGTTTCTAGCTGCTTGTGAGCTGTATGTGTTTTTATTTTAAGCCGTGCTGAATGGAATAAAATCGTTTAAAAAAATTTAAAAAATTTTCTTTTCTAGCCGTGTTATTTCCAAACCGTATATAAAAAGAGCGTGTAAAAACGGAATTAGGTGTGCTAGTTTTTATTTAAATATACAGGTATGGCTTGCGAAGTCTTTGTTAAAGTTAGCAGCACTGGCGCCTAGTGCTCAGAGACTATAAGAGCTAGAACAACCACATTTTGTATCCAGATTTCTGTAATATGTCAGGTGTTACAAGTGTTTTTCCCCTTCCGCCCCCACAAAGGACGAAAATCTGTGGCATCCACAATTTTAAAGAGAAAATATCTTTTAGACTGCAGAATCTGAACCATCGTATCATTATTATAGCCTAAATGAAGGAAAAATTGCATTCTATCTCGCTCTGTCTCTCTTTAACACACACGTTTCAGAGAATATAAGAGCTAGAGCAACCAAATTTGATATCCACAGTCCTGTGGTATCGAAGCTGCACAAGTGTATTTCAACTTGGTGACTTCAACTTGCCAGGAACTGTTTGGTCTTCGGTAAACGAGTCTAAAAATCTATTGGCCATGTCACGACATGACTTTGTTGACGGCTTGCTTGACCTGTCTCTGTTTGATTTATTCTTTGTATCGGATCCGACCATCGTGTTGTTAACTCGAGCCCTTCCGCTCACTTTACCTGAAGACACCTACCATCCTACTTTCGAAGTATCGCTTGATATTGAACCAACTGTATTGGATCGAACTCGTAGGCTAGTTGAGCGTGTCCACTGCTTTTGTAAAGCCAAGTTTACGAAGCCTTATAACTTCATTAGATAATTTGATTAGTCCGCTTCTCTACTGACGCAGCACTGTTGCGTGAGGTGGCAACGGGGGCACCTGCCCCGGGCGCCTAAATATTCGTCTAACTTCCTGAGATGGATTTCTAGCTATCCTTGTTCCCGGTCTCAAAGAGTCCTCTTTAGAAACTCCGTCTCTTCACCAGTTAAGGTTACTTCTAGAGTACCTCAGGACAGCCATCTAGGCCCCTTACACTTCACACTCTTTATTAATGACTTGCCTTCGGTATTAGCATACTCTCGAGTACTAATGTATCCGGATGATGTTAAGCTCTATGTTCAGTGTAAGGATACTTCACTTCAATCCGGTTTGCAATCCGATCGCAGAAACTTTCAGCCATGGTGTTGTGCTTTATGGTAATTCTCTTGGGAGAATTACCAAAGGTGATGGTCTTGGTCATATTAGACACCAAGCTAAAGTTTTCTGTACACATTTCTACCATGGTAAATAAGACCATAGGAGTGCTTGGGTTTATAAAGATGTGGTCAAAGGAATTTGACGACCCCTATATAACAAAGGCTCTCTATACCTCGCGAGCTCGTCCGATCTTGGAATACGGCTCCTGTGTATGGTGCGCTCAGTACAAAATACACCAGGACCGTATAGAATCAGTCCAGAAAAACTTTTTTCTCCTTTCTCTACGGGACCTCAACTCGGATGCGGGTATGAGAATGCCATCTTACTCTAGTAGATTAGTATTAGTAAACCACCCATGCTAACTTAACCGTAGAATAATGCTTATTGTGATTTTTATGCACAACTTGATCAAAGGTGATCAAAGGATAAACTTTACGATTCATATTAGATACACCAAAAGCTCTATACCGTTTTGTAGATCGCATTATTCCTTGCATGAACCGTTTAGGGTCTTATGCTCGGATTATAATTCCTTCTACTAGGTTATATCCAACCTTTTCCTTATTAAATTACTCATACTCACATACCTTTTTCGTAATTAGTAATTGTGGTGATATTTGTATTTTGAACGCATCCTAGTTTTTTAATAAGTCTAGTTATATTTTTCCTCGTAAACTGCATTCCTGCCTGGATCCGCGCGTAACAGCCTTCTGCTGGTAAAATGTATGATACAACTTTTTATTTTATTTTTTTTATTTTTTTTTTTTTATCGACACTTGAATACGACACACTAATGTTCACTTGAGGCACTAATATTTTTGGCACAATCCAAAGAAATCGTGGAATTTGAATTTTCATAAAAATCTTTATTCAATTTAGCATAAATTTAAAAAGAAAGAACGAGGGGTAACGTTGTGAGTTGCTGCGGCGACCGCAACTCTGCATTTATACCCGTTATATAGTCAGTATGGCTACATTGAGCGACAATGTGTGCGTGCGGGAGAGACAGAAAACATGTCTGAACATGTCGTCGGGCGCTGCGTATCCACTGCAAATTAATGTGTTCCTTTTGGCTATAAAAATGTTCAAATTTTATCCAGATTCAGCAATCTTATAGATACGGTCATTCTCAATGATTGTTAGTTTTCTCGTATCTTCAATATTGTGGATGCCCCATATTTTCGTCCTTTGCGAGGGCGGAAGGGGGTGTGCCGAAATTTTGAAACTAACTTGTCAAGGAACTAACTTGTGCCAATATTACAGGAGTGTGGATCAAAAATTTGGTTGTTCTAGCTTTTATAGTCTCTGAGATCTAGGAACTCATAATTTGCAATAGGCAAAGCCGACCATGAAACCTGTGTGTTAGAGAGAGACAGAGCGAGAGAGAATGAAATTGTTTTCATCATTCTAGCAAAGATTAATACGATCTGAATCAGATTCTTCAGTCTAGAAGATATAGTCAGTTTCTACGATTCTGCATTTTTGGTTTTCTTGTATCTTTGAAATTGAGGATGCCACAGATTTTCGTCATTTGTGGTGGTGGAAGGGGGCGGGGTGAAGTTTTGAAATACACTTTTAACAGTGACATATCACAGAAATCTGGATACAAAATGTCGTTGCTCTAGCTCTTATAGTCTCTGAACACTAGGCGCTCATAGTGACGGACAGACTGACGGACGGACGGACGGACGGACAGACAGACATGGCTCAATCGACTCGGCTATTGATGCTGATCAAGAACATATGTATGTACTTAATGGGGTCGGAAACGCTTCCTTCTGGACGTTACACACATCCACTTTCACCACAAATCTAATCTAATCTTCTTGCAAGGCGCTTCTACCCTCGAGCCAGGAAGCTGCAGCGGATAGAAGCGCCTTGCAGGAAGGCTCCGACGCCCAAGGCCTGTGCCCGAAATGCTCACAGAGCACTCGGAGCGTAGACAAGGAGCAGCAGACAACGACCGTCTGGAGGAAAGATGCCGCGGCGCAAACTGAACCGTGGCGTACACTTAGCGAGCCATCCGTGGCAGAAGGTCTATTGGTGGAGCCGGGAACCCCAATTACGCGCCAAAGGCAGCCAAAAGGAGCCATCGCAACCAAGAGGATCCTTAGGAAGGCCCCGTTGAGGACACACGGAGACGTGGCGACGCCCAGCGCCATGAGGCAGCCCAAGAGCCCCGAATCCCGGACAGCGGATGGAGCGTGGTTCCCAAGAGGCCGAGAGCAGCACGCCGTGTTCGCCCAGACGCGGTCATAGTTCAGGTCTCCGGGAAGTCGTACAGCGAGGTGCTGGCAATGGTCACCAGACGAGACGACAACCAGCTTTCGGACCTGGGAAGCTGTGTCTCCAAGGTACGCCGCATCATTTACGGCAACCTTCTGCTGGAGGTGGCAAAAGATAGCGTGGAAAGTGCTGAGGGCATGAAGGATAGCATCGCACGGGTCCTCGGCGATGGAGCGTCAGTGCGCGCAATGATGGAAGAATCGAAGGTTGTCGTATTGGAGATACGAGACATCGACTCCCTCGCGACGGAGCAGGAGATCCGTGCCGCTCTAGCTCGCCAATTCAAGTTTGACGAGGGACGAGTAAGAGTCCGAAGTCTGCGCCGCGGATACGGGGAGTCCCAGCTGGCGGTGGTAAGCTTGCCCTTTCTTCCTGGGCAAAGCGGTCCTGAAAGGCGGCGAGTTGAGGATCGGCTGGACCATCTGTAGGATCCGGGAAAGAGATGGACTCCCAAGGTGCTACCGATGCCTGGAACCTGGGCATATTGCGAGGATCTGCAAGAGCACAGTGGAAAGGAGGGGCTGCTGCATCCAATGCGGTGAGAAGGGGCTCAAAGTTGCTGAGTGTACCAAAGAGCCGGCATGTTTCATCTGCTCAGCAGCTGGAAAGAAGGAGGTCAGGCACCAGGCAGGCACTAAAAACTGCCCGGCCACACGAAGCGGGGTCGGAAAATCCAGGACGACATGCAGTTGATTAAACTCAACTTGAATCACTGCAGGGCCGCACAGGATCCCCTGACGCAGACGGTGCGCGAGCTTGGCTCTGAGGTGGCAGTCCTCAGCGAACCACATAAGGTGGGCAGCAGCAGCGATTGGGCCACGGCCCTCACTGGCAAAGCGGCCCTGTGGCTCTGTGGCGTTGACGCGCCACAATTGCGCGACACCAAGTCGGCAGACGTGTTCGTTCGAGGGAACGTAGGTGGCATAAGGTTCTACAGCTGCTACCTGGCACCCAGCCTCTCACTCGAGACCTTCAGCCGCATTATGGGTTGCGCAGCTGAGTTGCGATCTGCGAGGACGGAACAACGTCGTAGTCCGGGGCGATCACTGTTGAAAGTTTATTTGAAAATTTCAAAATTTCAACCCACCCCCTTCCGCTCGACAAAGGACAAAGGCAAATCACAGATTTATCCACAATTTTGAAGATACGAGAAAATTAAAAACGCTCAATCATAGAGAATGACCATATCTACCAGATTGTATCTTATTGATCAAAAAAGAATACAAATTGAGCACTTTACATAGGAAAATATGCACCGGCAACAAATTTGAACTTTAACTCTTTATTGTGAAGCTTTTACACATTGTAGCATAAAGTTGTTAAGCAGATTAAATTTTGAATTTTTCTTTTAAATGCAGTTTGTTTCATGAAGATATCCTTATTTGTTCTTTATTGAAACGGCGAAATGCCCCACTGTGCGGCGTTAATTTTGAACGACACCACAAAGAGTGCATGCGAGTGAGACAGAAGATCAGTCTGAGCGTGACGTCGGGCGCTGCGTAGTCACTGCAAATTGATTTGTTCCTTTTGGCTATAAAAATATTTCGATCTAATCCAGATTCAGCAACCGGATAGATATGGTCATTCTCCATGATTGCGCGTTTTTAGTTTTCTCGAATCTGCAATATTGTGGATGCAACAGTTTTTAGTTCTTTGTGGGGGCGGAAGGGGGTGGGGCGAAATTTTGAGATATACGTTTTATAGTGAGATCTAACAGGAGTGCGGATACCAAATTTGGTTGCTCTAGCCTTAATAGTTTCTGAGATCCTTGAACTCACATTTTGCAATTGGCAACACCGACCACTGTGTGATAGAGAGAGTGACAGAGCGAGAAAGAATGAAATTGTTTTCTTGATTCAGGCTGTAACAATTATACGATCTGGTTCAGATTTTGCATTCAGGAAGATATAGTCATTCTCTACGATTCGGTGTTTTCTGTTTTCTCGTATCTTTGAAATTGTAGATGGCACAGATTTTCGCCTTTTGTGGCGGCGGAAGTGGGCGGGGCAAAGTTTTAAAATATTCTTTTGCAGATTCGATATCACAGGAGTGTGGCTACCAAATTTTGTTGCTCTAGCCTTATTAGGCTCTGAGAACTGAGGATGCCACACATTTTCGGCCTTTGTGGGGCCGGAAGTGGGCGGGGCGAAGTTTTGAAATATACTTGTAGCAGTGACATATCACAGAAGTCTGGATATAATAAGTCGTTGCTCTAGCTCTTATAGTCTTTGAGCACTAGGCTCTAATAGGGACGGACATACGGACGGATGGACAGACAGACAGGGCTCAATCGACTAAATATTTTATGGGGTCGGAAACGATTCCTTCTGAACGTTACACACGTCCATTTTCACCACAAATCTAATAAACCCCAATACCCATTTTGAGTATCGGGTATAAAAAGGCGATTAAAGAAAAAAATTTAATTGAAATTACAAAAATTTCCGTTCTTAAAAAGTGCGACGCTTGAATACGACACTCAGGTTGAAGTTGTTTTTTGTTTTTTGATGTGGCCGCGACCGGACATCGAAAAATTTCTCAAAAGTGAATTAGAGTGTCATTATTATGAAAAAGAAATTTTGGTTATGGTAATTCTTTTTCAAAGGACGAAAAATCGAAAATAAAAACATCGTAGGAAGTAGGATCATCAATAATAAAAATAAGCAAGCAAATTGGTAAAACTAGGTGTGTTCTGAGTGATTTCATTAAGAACGGCTCAAATTATGGCAGAAACATAAAAAACCGCACCAAAATACACGACTTAAACTCGATTTAAAAATCTAAAATTGTACTTTAAGCTAGAGCTAAAATAATAAAACGTGTTTTTTCGAGGACTCCACACCTAAAGGGACTGTAATCAGTAAAAAAAAACCTCAACGATCTCCGCCATTCCTGTCATCGGGTCTCTCTCTCTCGGACGGCCGCTGCTGCTCCGTCTGATTTCAGATCCATCGGTATTCGATCTCTCTCTCTCGCTCTTGTTCATTTTTGGGGGGCTGCTGCTTTTTGTGGCTCTGTTACTCGCTATTTGCTATTGCCCTTTTTTACTGCTGCACACTAATAACAACTCTAATAGGCTATTCACACTGACGACTATCCACCATCCATTTTGGGTTGATCCGTAAGTTTTTGCCGTTACGAAAATGTCCCAGTTATTCCACCATTCATCTGGGATGTTCCAAAAAAGTAATTCGAAAAACAAAGTGTCGTGAGGGGCTGACCAGAGTATCATATCCCTATGTATTTTGCATTATTACGTAAAGTTTTTTTCTAACCTCAAAAAACCAATATGTTTGAAATATGGTGGAAACTTATTTGAAAAATTTATCGGAATTGCTTGAAACTTGTTGCTTGGGGGTTTTGGTATCGCTGATTACGAACTTGAAGTCATTTTTTTACTTTTCCTGAGATCCTGAAAAATGCCGCAAAAAAGGATCAATTTTGAATTTGAAAGCTTAATTTTTTCCAAACGTAAAGCTTAACCTACAAAGTGTTCCGATAGGATTTATAGCTGCTTTTATCAGATTTTCAAAATTGTAAAAGTAGACACAACCAGATGTAAGATATTTAAGATATGTGAAAAAAGAAGCACTACCTCTAAAAAATATTAAAAAAAAAAACCAGTTTTTAGAAATGAAAAAAAAAACTTCACCATAGAAACAAAACAGGGTTTCAGGGTTTCGATTGCCCCAGGTTCATCACATTTCCTACAACTGTCTCTGTTGGTGGTGCGAAGCATTGTTGCATGTGCAGCAGCCAAACAGTGACCTGTTAGTATTCCCACTAACAATCTACAGTCCTTTCGTGGGAGGTGCAGTAGGTAGTGGCTGAGTTTCTCGTTGCGTTATTTGCACATGATTTTCGAGGTTCTGCAGGGGGTGGTACTCCTCCACCTACTTTCGGTTTGTGATTTGGCCTGCTTTTCTAAAATCGCTTTGCAGCGTTCTACGGGAGACAGGCACGCTCTCGGTTCTCCTATACTCCAGTCCGACGCCTTCTTTAGCTAGTACGTCCGGTGCCTCGTTTCCTTCGATGCCTTGGTGGCCGGGAACCCAATAGATCCGCACTGACTTTGTCGTGCTTAGGGTGTCTAGTGCCTCCCTGCTCACCAGGAAACTTCTGGAGCTGACAGCGGACGCCTGCATGGATCTAATTGCCGCTTGGCTGTCGACGGATAGATTGATCGCATCGTGTGCTCGCTCTATAAGCTGAACGACCTGCTTTCCGAAAACTTCCGCCTGGAATATGTTGCATCGGTCCGGTTGCTTATACGACAGCCTTATCTCAGGGTGTGTGCAGAATAAGCCCGTCCTACTCCTCCGTCCATCTTGGAGCCGTCCGTATATATGTTGAGGTGTTCAACTTGGTCCCTTCTCTTTTTCCCGTCTTCGGGTCCAAGAGATGAGACAGTTTTGATGTCGAGGCAAGTTTGGGGGATCATGTAATTAGTACATCTGGTCATGTCCGTGCCAATTGAACTGTGCCCGTATCCTTGTGGCGACATATTCTTGATGCGATTAGGGGCTGTGCTGCCTTTCCATATCGGTACCTTGTACCTCTTGATAAAGAGGTCCTTCTTGTCCGCGTTGATACTGATACCGATACTACCTCTTCCGCCCACTCACGTATCTCCCTGAGTGTACGTTCCATACACCCCATGAGGGTCGATGGACATACACCCGTAATAAGTATGCTTATGTCATCTGCATAAGCTGTTATTTTTGGGGCCTTCCTTTCAAATCTCTTTTTGAAGTCGTCGACCACCAGATTCCACAGTAGTGGCGACAGGACTCCACCCTGAGGTGCGCCTCTGTGTGCCCCTCTTACCATGGAAGCAGTGCCCCCACTCCGATTGCACCCGTCTACAACTTAGGAGGTTCTTGATCCAAAGGTTGATTGCTGGGTGTATGTTATTCGCTTCTAGGCGACTTGTTATTGCGGTTTTGGCCACGTTATTGAATGCTCCGGATATGTCAACAAATCCTCCCAGTAAATACTTTTTATTGTAAAGGCCGCTCTCGATGGTGGCTACTAACGAGTGTAGTGCCGTTTCCCTTAGGTGTGGGCATGTTGGTTTGTTGACATCAGTCCCCCTACCTCATTCCTGATGTGTAAATCCAACAGCTTTTTCAGTGTTCTAAGTAGAAAGGAGGTAAGGCTTATTGGTCTGTAATCCTTGGGACTCACGTGGCTGCACTTTTCTGCCTTTGGGAGCAAGACAACTGTCAAGGTTCTCCATTGGATAGGGATATAGCCCATACTTACACATGCTGAGTATATTGCTGAGAGCCATGGGGTGATAACCTTTTTGGTCAACTGTATCATGGCTGGGAATATCCCGTCCAGTCCTGGTTCTTTTATGTCCGCGAAGGAGTTTATGGACCAGTGGATTCTCTTAGTGGTTAACAGACCTCTTGGGGGGTGCTGTTCCTCGGTTGCTAGGTCCTGATGCTCTTTGGCGTCAGTGACCTCGGTGCATTTAGGGAAATGCGCCTCCAATTAGAAGTTGGAGATTTTTGAAACCGGCTTCTGTCACCAGACTCCTAAGTTCTTCCGGTGGTGCGGGCCTGTCGTGTGCCATGTAGCAGGAAGCTGCCATAAGGCGCATTTGCTCGCTCTTCAGCATCGCTACCGTCAGGTCATCCGTACTGTAATGAGTCATAAGATGAGCATGGACTTTAGTCCGGTCAATCCACGGCTCCTGGACTAAAGCGATGTCAGCGGGCCCTTGCTCCATGGTAATGAGTAGCTCCGCCGACGCTATCTTGCTCTTATGGAAGTTGAGCTGCAGCACCCTTAGTGTCATGGGTGGCTAACTCAACCTCACACGACGGGTTGACTATGATCGTCAGGTCACCGTCCTCCTCCTCCTCCGAGTCGTCCAGCGCAAGACCCTGGGCGGCCTCCACTATGGTCTCGAGACCTAGGTCTTTTTCGACCTCGCCTGCCTGGAGGGTGTGCGCATCTTTGTCCTCGGGGTGGCACTTTTTCAATCGTAGGTATACGCTACCTACGCCCCACGCCATCTTCCCGAACTTGGAATACAGAATGTCCTCTGCCTCCTTGCTGATCTGGAGGATCACATGCTGGCCCCCCTCGTTATGTAATGGGTTACCACCATGTAGAACCTTCCAGTCAGCCGTTGGCACGGCCTCTGCAGCAGCTTCAGTGCTTGCTCTCCTTGGACAGCAATGGGAAAGAGCACCTTCGCCTTTGGTAAAGACGGGATCAACTCCCTGTCTACCACATCCAGCTTGGGAACCTCCCACAGAGCTTCCAGTTGGGGCACCTTCTGCACCAGTCACTGCCGCGTTGGGTCGTCGTTGCATTTGAGGATCTTTACCCCGTTCAGCCATCCCGCTCCATCACTGCGCCGCCGTCATCTTCCCATTCTCGTCGCTCATGGCCTTCTGTCTAGGCTTCCTCGTCTTCGGCTGGGGGGTGGCCACCTTTGGCACGCGTTGCCGCTTGCTCGCCGGAGTGTCTTTGGCAGCACTCTTGATCGAGCGTTGCCTCTTAGTGGCCAACATTTCCTCCACCTTATTAGCGAATCCACCGTTTGCTGCCTTCACCTGGGGCAGCTGCGCGTAGTGTTGGATTTCTCCTCTTGAGAGATATCCGCCTTGCTCTGGAGCTGGCTCAGTAGCTTGAGAGCCGTCTTATACTGTGTTTTGCCTTCATCCCCTCCTTGGAACGCTTCGACACTTTCCTACGCAGGGAGCTGGTGCCTGGTTCCGGCGAGCGGAGAAGGCTTTCTTCTTCGGTCTTGCTCGGCTCACCCTGCAACGCGTCGTTTTTGTGGCAGTAGTATTGCAACTGACATGGCCTGTTCCCGCCTTTCCCGAGGTGTGACTGCTGGCGACACGCAGAGAGGACTGCTCCTCCCCGTGCCCGCCGGTGGTAGCAGTTACGCTTCCCACCGACATTTGGGTTGACATCCCAACCCGTGTTTGCTCCTTCTTTGCCTCCATAGTTGGCCCGAGGGTCTATACCGGTTAATATTTTTCGGGGGAACCACCCCCTAGCGTTTTAGGCCTGACCGCCAGGCACCTCTAGCCATGGCCCTGGTTCAGTTCCCCCGACTTTAGATCGGGAAGACGCTGGACCATTGCCTTAGCTAGACACTGCATTACCCCGGACAGAGCAGGCGACAAAGCATTACACTCGCCCGGGATAATGCAGTGTCCATTGCCCAGCCGGCACCCTCGTGGAGGGTTCAGCTAGAGGGTTTTTTCTGGCCAATTTAATATTATTAGGTAATATACATTTTACACCACAACGGACCTTCTACAGGTCCAAGTGAGCTTGGGAGGGTTTCATCACTCCCCCAGGCTACCGCCTGAACCTAATATACATTTTCTACATGAATTTAACATAGTTAATATGTGGCACAAGGTGGTACGAAAAAAGATGTTGATCACGTATTGGTTAAGCTTTCTCTAACTATGGCATCAATCAAAAAATCAAAAATCAAAAAAACAAAAAAACCAACTAACAAATGTGAACGAAATCTTCTTTATATAGACAGTCACATATCCCGTCCTTTCTGATCCATGTTCGAACATCTCACTTCGAAAGTATCAAACATTTCAGGGCTGCATTTGAATCAAAAATATAAATGTAGTTTTCTTAGCTAGGCTATGCATTGGGATAACGGATCATTCAAAAAAAGGTTTTGTTTCCATGATATATTTCAATTAATGGCAGAAAATCGGCCAGAAAATTAAAAAACCTAATATATTTTTAAAGTAATTATACGTAAAAGCCAGAATTGGTATTACAATTGGGTGGGATCCTCAAATTTTGCTCCAACTTGTCTTGAGAGATGGTAAACAGAGAAGAACACCGTTAGTTATAGTCTAATGTTAATTGTTTAACTTCGTTTATCATCTTCCCACCTAATTACCCATTTGATCAGAATGATAGAATATTTTGTCTTTTTCCATTTTTTTTTAAACTTCTTTTTTACATCTGACTCCCTTCTTTACCCAACAAAAACCGCGCCCATCCGCAAGAGGGCGCACATTGCACCAAGAAGAGTGTGTGAGAGCGAAAAATAATTAGTAAGCGCGAGGCCGGGGTAGCGCAGCTACTATAATTTCATTTAACTATATATTCCTTTTGGCTATATTAAAGGCCCGGTCTAAACCTGATTCGGCAATCTGGTAGGTGCAGTAATTTCATATAGCTCTGCTTTTTCGGTTTCTTCGTATATTCAAAATTGTGGATGCATCAGAAGAGGCGGGGAGAGTTTTGAAATACACTCGTAACAGTGTGATGTCACAGGACCTGCAGTTTTATCTGTTCCGGTCGACATTAACAGAATTATTTCGGGTCACAACAAATCCGTAGCATTATCATGCCAAATGTTTACAGCGAGATTTTCCATCTATGCAGTCCATTTCGGCATGCACGTATTGTTTTTTTTATTTAATGGTTTAAAAATACTAATCATAAAAAAAACCAATACATACATACATACATTTGTTTACTTATTAACACTTATTTCTGGTTTCTCCATTTAGTATTGTGTCTGTGGTAATTTTTATACCCGATACTCAAAATGAGTATTGGGGTATATTAAATCTGTGGTAAAAGTGGATGTGTGTAACGTCCAGAAGGAATCGTTTCCGACCCCATAAAGTATATATATTCTTGATCAGCATCAATAGCCGAGTCGATTGAGCTCAAAGACTATAAGAGCTAGAGCAACGATGTTTTGGATCCAGACTTCTGTGATATGTCACTGCTCCAAGAATATTTCAAAACTTCGCCCCGCCTACTTTTGCCTCCACAAAGGACGAAAATCTGTGGCATCCACAATTTTAAAGATACAAGAAAACCAAAAATGCAGAATCGTAGAGACTGACTATATCTTCTAGACTGAAGAATCTGATTCAGATCGTATTAATCTTTGCTAGAATGATGAAAACAATTTCATTCTCTCTCGCTCTGTCTCTCTCTAACACACAGGTTTCATGGTCGGCTTTGCCTATTGCAAATTATGAGTTCCTAGATCTCAGAGACTATAAAAGCTAGAACAACCAAATTTTTGATCCACACTCCTGTAATATTGGCACAAGTTAGTTCCTTGACAAGTTAGTTTCAAAATTTCGCCACACCCCCTTCCGCCCCCGCAAAGGACGGAAATCTGGGGGTGTCCACAAATCTCAGAGACTATTAACGCTAGAGTAACCAAATTTGGTATCCGCACTTCTGTTAGATCTCACTATAAAACGTATATCTCAAAATTTCGCCCCACCCCCTTCCGCCACCACAAAAGACGAAAATCTGTTGCATTCACAATATTGCAGATTCGAGAAAACTAAAAATGCACAATCATAGAGAATATCTATCCGGTTGCTGAATCTGGTTCAGATCGGATCATTTTTATAGCCAAAAGGAACAAATCAAATTGCAGTGGCTACGCAGCGCCCGACGACATGTTCAGACATGTTCAGACATGTTCAGACTGATTTTCTGTCTCTCTCGCACGCAATCTTTGTCGTGTCGTTTAATATTAGCGGCGTCTGCCGGAGGAGAGCCATACTGAATAAGTATCGGGTATAAATGTAGAGTTGCGGTCTCCGCAGCAACTCACAACGTTCCCCCTCGTTTCTTTTTTAGACGTGAAAGAATTTTATATTCATTATTTTTTTTCGGGTTGCATTTGTAAACTAGCTGCCAAATATCGCATAAAACGTGCGGTTCGGGAACATCCCAGATGGATAGTGGAAATTTTTAGGAACGTTAAAACCTTAAGGACCATCCCAAAATGGATGGTGAATGGACGCCTGTAGGAATAGGTCCTTTAGGGCTGCAAACTTTTCAGGTCAGCATTTTAATAAGAAATATTAAGCATTTTTCCTAGCAAGGGTATGTACCATAATAACTTATTATTTTAAAAAGATTTTATTTCCATGACCTTTCGAATTTATGCCAAAATATCGGCCGTCTGACTACGAAAATTCAACCACCAGCAACAGGCCAAGCCGTAACAGAATGTCATGCTTATTTTTGGTACGTTAAACAGGCCACCTCCGGTTTTTACTTACTTTTGCGGATTACGTTTTCATTCAAAACGTTTCGTTTTTGTTTTGAGGTGCTCCCAAAAGGTGCTGCAAAACGACGGTAGAAAGTTCACGATTTAAGAAGATCAAGACATCTTAGATGCAGCACCAGTGTATTTGATTTGTCTGACGAACTGCGAGTAGGTTAGGTTAGGTTAAGGCGATAGCCGGAGAGGGAGGATATAACCATCCCCTCCAAGCTTACTTGGACCTATAAGAGGTCCATTGTGTTGCCGCATGGCCGTGTGCCCCTTCTCGTTGCCTGAAACCGTGAGAGCAGACTACTGCAGGTTAAGGGCAGTCCCATCCGGAGGCTTGGATGAATTTGGACAAGGTTCCTAGTTTGATTTCGGACAGGTCCGAAATGTCCGTGAGGAAAGGGGCCACGAGAAGCCGAAGACGACAATTTCCAAGGGTCGGGCAATGGCAGAAGAAGTGGGGGACTGATTCCTCCTCTACCTCGTCGCGACAACTCCTGCAGGGCGTGAGTGCCGATCTGCCAGTTTCCCGTGATGGCTCGAGTAACTGCAGAGCACTGTGCTCTGTTGAGTCTATACAGCTCTGCCGAGCGCTTCTTCGATCGATATGCCCATACCAATCTCAAGACTTTACAGGAAACGGTTTGCTGTCACTGGTTTGCCTGAGACTGGGCGGAATACTCGCCGTGAGATGCAGCCCCAGAAGCCGTTTCATCGTCTTCAGAAGGAAAGACGATAGACTAATGGATCTGAAATCTTTTGGGGCAGTGTGCAGACAAGCTGCCTTGGGATTAAAAACGACTTTGGTCTGAAGCCAGGCGTCAGGGACGCACCCGTGGGAGAAGGGAGTCTTCTCGTAAATTATTTTGAGCCAATTAATGGCTTTTTGTCCCGCGTGAATCAGTTGGGCAGGGATAATGCCGTCTGGTCCCGCAGATTTGTATGGTTTAATGTTTTTTATCGCCCAGGAAATGTTCTCCTGGCTTAGCAGGTTCATCATGGCATTTAAGATGACAGAAGGAGGCGCAAAGTAGTTGGGTCTGTTTTCATCGCAGTCGCTGGACGTGGTCCAAGATGGTTCGGCGTTCTTCAGGTGGGTAGTGGGGGCGAAGGAAGGGTGTTGTCTTCGAGAGAACTCTGCGCAGGCGCGAGGCTTCTGAGTTGTTCTCGATTTCGCTACAGAGCTTACGCCAAGAGGCGCGTTTGGCTTTCCTAAGTTCTTTGTTGTAGGTCGGCAGACTGCCGTTGTAATCTGCCTAGTTCTGCTCAATGTTTTCAGCCTTAGCTTTATTGAAGAGTCTCCGGGAGATTTCTTCCGGCCTCTGTTCGTGCCAGAGGGGCAGGATTTATCGAGCGCCTTTTTACAGGCGTCAGTGAAAATTTTAACACCCCCTCAGGTGGGGACTCAGGGAGAAAACGACAAAGGTAGTCAGAGTAACGAGTCCAGTTTGTCCGCCTGAGGTTCCGGAATTGAACTGGTTTCGGTAATGAAAAGGAGAGTAAAGTTTCCACGTACCTGTGATCCGAGAAGGTCCGAAAAACACTTGTTCTTCCAGGACCTTCAAGGATACAAATTTTCCCTGTATCTCATGAGAGGAAAGCGTAAAGTTAAAGAACCTCCTCGCGGTTTTGAATAGTAAAATTAGGGTCACTCCCCCGGTTCAATAAAACCATCTGAGTGGTCAGAAAGTAACTAAAGAGGTACTCACCCCTTTCGTTTGTGTCAGTGATTCCCCACTGGCAGTGATGTGCGTTTGCGTCGAACCCCACAATTAATTCGATGTTCTTGGCCGCACATTCTGACCTGAAATTTGGGAACAAAAATGAGTGCAACTCTCTTTTTGCAAGAATTCAGGTACGAATTTTACCTACAGTTTCAGCTACGTATAGCTTATAGTCTGGAGTCCTCAGACCGGAGACCCTGTTTCCGAGGAACTAGGGCTCCTGAATGAGGACTATGTCTGCTCCACCCTTGGCTAGATGGAGCAGTAGGACAGCGCATGCTGCCTCCCTCCACCAGGTACCCCTGGTTCCCCTCCACCATTGTCTTTTCAAGGTCGCTATCGGCGGACTCCAAGTCCTCCCAGACATCAATCAGACTATGACTAGCTCGCTCTCGTCGGACACGTAGCCATCCAAGATGTCGTCCGACACCATGGACGCTGCATCCGACGCCGGGTTGGCTCCCCCTTCGGGATCTCCGGAAGCTCCAGGTCTGGCTCGACTTCCTCTTGCGGTCGGATTTTTAGGGTGATATGGTTATTTTCTTATAGCCATAGTCTACTACTCCATCCGTTTGCGCGAGGAGCTATAGGCACTCTTCATTTAGGACGTAGATGATCTGACGCCTCTGCCCTTGGATATCCTCCGTCTTGGCCACCTTCCAACCGGCCGTAGGAAGGTGGGGTTTGCAGACCAGATCTTCTCAGGCTCTGCAGGCTTAGCCGAGACCCATGCTCTGGCTCTCGGTCAACTGGGGACTTCTTCCCATTTCACGTCCTCTAGCTTGGCCCTTGGGTGGACCTCCTCGAGGGCAACCACCGCTTTCAAGTAGAGGGCCGCAGAGGGAGCGTCTTGGCAGGCGATGGCTTTCACCTTGCCTTGATGCCATCCTGCATCCTCAAACTTTGGCGGTGGTCCGTCGTTCTCCTCCAGTTCCTGTAGGAACCGGTCTTGAAGATTATTTTCAACCAGCTGCCACTTGTGCAGAGGAACATGGTCGTCCTCGGCGCCCCTGTCCAGGTCGCCAATTAGGGTCTTGCCACTCGCTACCTCAGCGAACGATCGGTTTCTGAGGTGGATTTTTACCCGCTTGGCTTGCAGAGCTTGGCCAGGCTTACTAGCGTGATTCTCCGTTGAGCGTTGCCGCTTATTGGGGGCCTTGGCTGCGCCCTTTCCGGCTTTGGATGGCTGGAAGTCTAGCGGCCCATATCCTCTGCTCAATCCCTTCGACTGACGACCTGTAGTTAGGGTCCTCGTTGGCCAGGATGAAAGCCGCTCGTCTCCTGTACTGTTACGACGGCTTTCCTCCCCGTGGTGCAGAGACGCTGCCCGCGGGGTTTCTATGGGTTCTTGGGTGCCGGTAAGCCAGCCGCGATTACGCTCTGCTTGGCAGCGTTGATTTAGAGGGATGGTCTTGTCTCTCCGGTTCTTAAAAGGAGTTCCGAGCTCCTTTGCGGAGTTTTTTTATACCCGATACTCAAAATGAGTATTGGGGTATATTAGATTTGTGGTAAAAGTGGATGTGTGTAACGTCCAAAAGGAATCGTTTCCGACCCCATAAAGTATATATATTCTTGATCAGCATCAATAACCGAGTCGATTGAGCCATGTCTGTCTGTCCGTCTGTCCGTCCGTCCGTCTGTCCGTCTGTCCGTCCCCTTCAGCGCCTATTGCTCAAAGACTATAAGAGCGAGAGCAACGATGTTTTGGATCCAGACTTCTGTGATATGTCACTGCTACAAAAATATTTCAAAACTTTGCCCCGCCCACTTCCGCCCCCACAAAGGGCGAAAATCTGTGGCATCCACAATTTTAAAGATATGAGAAAACCAAAAACGTAGAATTGTAGAGAATGACCATATATATCAGATTGCTAAATCTGGATCAGATCAGATCATTTTTATAGCCAAAAGGAACAAATCAATTTGCACTGGCTACGCAGCACCCGACGTCACGCTCAGACTGATTTTCTGTCTCTCTCGCACGCACTCTTTGTCGTGTCGTTTAATATAAGCGGCGTCTGCCGGAGGAGAGCCATACTGACTAAGTATCGGGTATAAATGTAGAGTTGCGGTATCCGCAGCAACTCACAACGTTCCCCCTCGTTTTTATTAGTATTTGTTTTTGTCGTCATAATCTAGGTTATTAATTAATATTGTTAAAAATAGGTAAATAAGAAAATATAATATGAATATAATATGAAAGTTAAAGTGTAGCTATGAGTGAATCGAAAACGGTAGTTGGTTGGGACGAGAGCGAGAAGAATTCAAAAAGTGCCGCCCATGGAAGGGAGGAACCTCGCAAGGGATAAGAAGGGAGTGCCAACGAGGACAGGTCTGGTCGAAAGGTTAGTTTTGTTATACCCGATACTCAAAATGAGTATTGGGGTATATTAGATTTGTGGTAAAAGTGGATGTGTGTAACGTCCAGAAGGAATCGTTTCCGACCCCATAAAGTATATATATTCTTGATCAGCATCAATAGCCGAGTCGATTGGGCCCTGTCTGTCTGTCTGTCCGTCTGTCCGTCTGTCCGTCCGTCCGTCTGTCCGTCTGTCCGTCCCCTTCAGCGCCTAGTGCTCAAAGACTATAAGAGCTAGAGCAACGATGTTTTGGATCCAGACTTCTGTGATATGTCACTGCTACAAAAATATTTCAAAACTTCGCCCCGCCCACTTCCACCCCCACAAAGGACGAAAATCTGTGGCATCCACAATTTTAAAGATATGAGAAAACCAAAAACGTAGAATTGTAGAGAATGACCATATATATCAGATTGCTAAATCTGGATCAGATCAGACCATTTTTATAGCCAAAAGGAACAAATCAATTTGCACTGGCTACGCAGCACCCGACGTCACGCTCAGACTGATTTTCTGTCTCTCTCGCACGCACTCTTTGTCGTGTCGTTTAATATAAGCGGCGTCTGCCGGAGGAGAGCCATACTGACTAAGTATCGGGTATAAATGTAGAGTTGCGGTATCCGCAGCAACTCACAACGTTCCCCCTCGTTTTTATTAGTATTTGTTTTTGTCGTCATAATCTAGGTTATTAATTAATATTGTTAAAAATAGGTAAATAAGAAAATATAATATGAATATAATATGAAAGTTAAAGTGTAGCTATGAGTGAATCGAAAACGGTAGTTGGTTGGGACGAGAGCGAGAAGAATTCAAAAAGTGCCGCCCATGGAAGGGAGGAACCTCGCAAGGGATAAGAAGGGAGTGCCAACGAGGACAGGTCTGGTCGAAAGGTTAGTTTTGTTATACCCGATACTCAAAATGAGTATTGGGGTATATTAGATTTGTGGTAAAAGTGGATGTGTGTAACGTCCAGAAGGAATCGTTTCCGACCCCATAAAGTATATATATTCTTGATCAGCATCAATAGCCGAGTCGATTGGGCCCTGTCTGTCTGTCTGTCCGTCTGTCCGTCTGTCCGTCTGTCCGTCCGTCCGTCTGTCCGTCCCCTTCAGCGCCTATTGCTCAAAGACTATAAGAGCTAGAGCAACGATGTTTTGGATCCAGACTTCTGTGATATGTCACTGCTACAAAAATATTTCAAAACTTCGCCCCGCCCACTTCCGCCCCCACAAAGGACGAAAATCTGTGGCATCCACAATTTTAAAGATATGAGAAAACCAAAAACGTAGAATTGTAGAGAATGACCATATCTTTAAGACTGCGGAATCTGAATTGGATCGTATTATTATTATCGCCAGCATCAAGAAAACAATTTCATTTTTTCTCGCCCTGTCTCTCTCTAACACACACGTAGCATAGGCGGCTTTGCTTAGAGTAAAACATTAGCGCCTAGATCTCAGAGACTACAAAAGCTAGAGCAACCAAATTTGGTATCCACACTCCTAATATATCGGACCGAGACGAGTTTGTTTCAAAATTTCGCCACACCCCCTTCCGCCCCCGCAAAGGACGAAAATCTGGGGATATTCAAAAATCTCAGAGACTATTAAGGCTAGAGTAATCAAATTTGGTATCCGCACTCCTGTTAGATCTTACTATAAAACGTGTATCTCACAATTTCGCCCCACCCCCTTCCGCCCACACAAAGGACGAAAATCTGTGGCATCCACAATTTTAAAGATATGAGAAAACCAAAAACGTAGAATTGTAGAGAATGACCATATCTTTAAGACTGCGGAATCTGAATTGGATCGTATTATTATTATCGCCAGCATCAAGAAAACAATTTCATTTTTTCTCGCCCTGTCTCTCTCTAACACACACGTAGCATAGGCGGCTTTGCTTAGAGTAAAACATTAGCGCCTAGATCTCAGAGACTACAAAAGCTAGAGCAACCAAATTTGGTATCCACACTCCTAATATATCGGACCGAGACGAGTTTGTTTCAAAATTTCGCCACACCCCCTTCCGCCCCCGCAAAGGACGAAAATCTGGGGATATTCAAAAATCTCAGAGACTATTAAGGCTAGAGTAATCAAATTTGGTATCCGCACTCCTGTTAGATCTTACTATAAAACGTATATCTCAAAATGTCGCCCCACCCCCTTCCGCCCCCACACGGAAGAAAATCTGTTGCATCCATAATATTGAGGATACGAGAAAACTAAAAACGCAGAATCATAGATAATGATCATATATATCAGATTGCTGAATCTGGATCAGATCAGATCATTTTTATAGCCAATAGGAACAAATCAATTTGCAGTGGCTACGCAGCGCCCGACGTCACGCTCAGACTGATTTTCTGTCTCTCTCGCACGCACTCTTTGTCGTGTCGTTCAATATTAGCGGCGTCTGCCGGAGCAGAGCCATACTGACTTAGTATCGGGTATAACCGTAGAGTTGCGGTGTCCGCAGCAACTCACAACGTTCCCCCTCGTTTTATTATTTGAAGTAGTGTAGTTAACATAGGCGAATAGGCGGGAAGGGGTCGGTCCCCCGAGGCATAGCCCGGGAAGCCTGATTTAAAATGGAGGTCGGCAGGTATCCAGAGTTCGCAAATTATCGACCGAGCACCCCCTTGGCCATGCATCCCTCGGCATATACGAGTAACAGTGTCACCTTGGCTTGGCGTAATTTAACTTTTTTCTTCGCTCCGCCAGCATCCTGGCACAGACATGACTGTACCAGGACCTGTTTCCAGCCGCCCTCACGGGGTGAATATAGTCGCACTTCCCCCGGTGTGTACAGTTACGTCGGGTGACGGTTCGCTCGCAACCCTCTGTATCCTAGGGGTTTAGGGCACAGACAGTCTCGGGTACAGGGGTAGAGAGACTGTTGAGAAAGTGAAAAAAAATATTATTAAACAAATTTAAAACTGTTAACATAAAAAAAATAAAAATTAAATAGTCCGTAACTACTTTTTTATATTCTTCATGATGAATTCATATGATTAGAATTAAAGATATTTTGCAGATCACATTTGCTTCTTTAAAGTCTATCAGATAATTTAATTAATAGGTAAAACTATAAAAAACATAAACTAAAGCAGGAGGCCAGGGGACATATTTGGTGCTCGCCATATAGACTTCTTGGACATTTCGCAGATGTTGTTGTTATTCACCTCTTAGTAGACACAAAAATCGCGCAAATCTAGATTTTTAATTTTGTGATGGACCTATTTCAGGCTGAGGTAAGCTCAGTCCCGTCCAGGGGTCAATCCACAAGAAATTTGTAGAAATGGGATGGAACCTTAAGGGCGGCGTCAGGGGGGCGGCCTGTCGTAGAGAGGTGGATCGGGGCTAGAATGGGCGTCGCTCGTCGTGTATACGAAACGGCTGCGTAGACTCGGGGTGGCGTGGCGTCGGTGCCTCGACTTATTGGGGTGAACTTACGCAATCGGGGGTTTTTACTTTGATAATTCGACACTTTTTTGTAATTCTTGGCGGTTTAAATGAACTTATTTTAATTGGTCGCCAATGTCTTCTTGTGAGTTCCGGGTACCGCGTCTGTACTCCGGACCGGGTCTCTGCGTAAGTTTTTGGTACCACGTCCGTACTTTGAGCCGGGTTTCTGCGTAAGTTGCCCTTTGGTTCTCGTCGCCGTCTTTTTATAGGCCCGTATTGCTGGGTCGGCGGGTTTGACAAATGCACTTCCGCGTCGGGGTGCACTTTGCCGTTCTTGGTGATCGTCGCAGATTTTCACGGCGTCGACTTTCCTCCGTCGATGAACCCGGAAGACCGCACTTGGCCGATGGCTTGGCCTGGAGTGGGGAAAGTTCGCGTGACCTGATGTCTTTGGTCATCGTTATGGAGTTGGCGCGTGTTGATCGGTGGTTGCGTGCGGAGAGGGGGCGTTGGTTGTGAGGTGCGGTGCGATGCGCTCATTATAGGTCGGGGGACGGATTGTATCGAACCCTTTTAGGTTCGTTACACCCTTTCTTCCCCGGCGAGAGTTACGAAGACTCGTGCGTTGGGTGCGCGGCGGTGGATGAATCTTTGACTGAGGGTTGCTGGCTCGGACGACTTCGTCTTCTCTTAGTGAGAGTGCACTTATCGATGTGGGCCAGCGCTGCGGCTATTTAAACCATTCTTTGGGGCTGTACTTGCGGAGCGCGCTCTTCTTTTCGCTTCCGTGTTGCACCGGGGGTGCGTTTTGGGATCGCCTGCCGCTTTGCTATCATCTCGTTTCTTGCCCCGTCGGCGGGTCTGCGTTGGGGTTTCCGCGTTCTCTTCGCTTCGTCAGCGGGTTTGTGGGGCGCGCGGTCGTGAGCGTTACGTTACTTCTCTCGCTGGCGTCAGCGCTGTTCGATTAATTGGTGGTCGCGCGGTTCGCTGCGCTTGCATTCTCGGCGGTATTATGCCATCGGGCTCGTTTTTTTGCCGGTACTGTCTTTGGCCGGGTGTCCCGGGTTTTGCTGACTCAGCGGTGCCGTGGTTGGGGCGTCGGGTTGAGGTCTCGTTGCTTTCTTCGTCGATGTCAGCATTCTCGAGTAGGTCAGTGGGTTCTTCGGACTCGTGATTGTGGAACTCTCTCAGGTCGTTGATATTGGCGGTTTTGTGTTTTCGGCTTTCGCAGTGTTGTAATTTGGCGATGTTTGGCGATGGAAAACTCTTGACCCGGTAGGGGCCGTCGAACTTCGGGGCTAGCTTTGAAGCAAAGCCCTCGGCGGCGTTTGAGAGGTGGTGTTGGCGTAGTAGTACCAGTGATCCGACGGCGGGGCGCCATAGTCGCCGGCGGAGGTTGTAATGTCTCCCTTGTTCTTGACTGGCTCTCTGGATGTTGTTCCGGACGATGGCGAATACTTCTTTCAGCCTCGTCGCTTTGCTGGTGGCCGTCTCTGGCGTACTCCCTGTCCCGGGCGTGACTTCGTCGTAGAGGGCGCCGGGGAGTCGGGGCTCTCTTCCTTGCAGGAGGAAGGCGGGGCTGAATCCGGTCGTCTCAGAGACGCTGGAGTTGATCGCCAATGTCATCTCGGGTAGGAGCTCGTCCCATGTATTCTGGTGGTCGTCGACGTACTGGGCGATCATCGTTTTCACAGTCCGATTGGCTGTCTCCGTCGGGTTTTCTTGGGGGCAATACGGGGCTGTGCGTTGCAGCTCCACGCCTGCGCTTTGCATGAATGTTCTGAACGATCGGCTGGTGAACTGGGTTCCGTTGTCGCAGACGAATAGTTTCGGTACGCCGAAGCTGCTCAGTATTCGTTCTCTGAAGGCTCGTTCGAGGTTCGCCGTTGTCGCTTTCTTGAGGGGTACCAGTTCGACCCACTTGGAGAAGGTGTCGAAGAATACCAGTAAGATGGTGTTCCCGTGCTTGGACCGGGGTAATGGTCCGACGAAGTCGGCACACAGGGTGGCGAAGGGTTCTTCGGCCTTGCGTGTGAGCATCCTGCCCACGGCCTTGCGCTGCGTGGCTTTGAACTTCTGACAGCTTACGCAGCTCTGCACGTACCGTCGCACGTCTCGGTGTAGTCCTGGCCAGTAGTATCGTTGTGTTGTCCTCAGGATGGTTTTCCGGACGCCAAGGTGTCCTGCCGTTGGTTCGTCATGGCATTCGCGGAGTACTCTCGTCCGGCCGTTTTTGGGCACGCATAGTTTCCACGGTATGTGGTCGTCGTCGTCGGCTCCATGTCCTAGATAGCGGTATAGCTGCCCATTTTCGTACGTGTAGTCTGGGTACTTCTGGGGTTCGTCTTGGACTTGTTGGATCCTTTGTTTAAGCCAGGTACATGGTGTGTCGTCTTCCTCAATGCGGGAGAGGGTCTCCAGTGGTTGTCTTGACAGTGCGTCTGCGACTACGTTCTGGTTGCCGGCCCGATAGTGCACGTCGTATTGGTATTGCTGTAGTACGAGCGCCCATCTTGCTACTCTACCGTAAGGGCTCTCGAGGGTATTCAGCCACTTTAGTGCGAGATGATCGGTTATGACGTCGAATCGGTAGCCTTCGAGATAGCATCGCAGTTTTCGGATCGCCCAGATGACGGCGAGGCATTCCTTGTCGGTGGCCGAGTAGTTTTCTTCTGCCTTGTTGAGGCGTCGACTGATGTATGCGATGACCCGCTCTTTCCCTTCGATCTCTTGGGTGAGGACCGCGCCTACTCCAAGGTTGCTTGCGTCCGTCTGCAGGGAAAATTTGACGTTGAAGTCTGGGCAGGCGAGTACCGGTGCGGTGGTAAGCAGTGTTTTCAGCTCGTCGAAGGCGTCTTGTTGTTCTTGACCCCATGTCCATGCTTTCCCTTTCTTCAGCAGCAGTGACATTGGTTGGACTACGGTGGCAAAGTTTGGGACAAATCTGCGGTACCACCCGGCCATGCCTACGCATTGTCGTAGCTCCTTCAGGTTGGTCGGCGGCCTCAGATCCTTTACGGCTGCGATTTTGTCGGGGTCCGTGTGGATACCTTCTTCGCTGATGATGTGGCCCAGGTATTTTATTCGGCGTTGGAAGAAGGCGCACTTGTCCGTGTTGACCCGTAGGTTTGCCTTCCGCAGTCGTGCGAAAACTTCTTTCACGTTGTTCAGGTGTTCCTGGAAGCTTTTCCCGACGATGACGATGTCGTCGAGATATGCGAACGCGAATGGTTCCATGTCTGCGCCGATAACGGCGTCGAGGGTCCGTTGAAACGTGGCTCCCGCGGAGTGTAAACCGAAAGGCATTACTTTCCATTGGTATAATCCTCGGCCGGGTATCGTGAATGCCGTGGCTTCCCGGCTGTCGCGGGCCATTGGTATCTGCCAATACCCGTTTTTCAGGTCTAGGGTCGTGATGAAGTGGGCATTTCGGAGTCGCTCTAGTATGTAGTTGATCCTGGGCAGCGGGTACGCGTCCGGGATGGAACGCTCGTTTAGCTGCCGATAATCTACACACATGCGCCATCTCCCGTCCTTTTTGCGGACCAGGACGATTGGCGCGCTGTGGGGGCTCCGGGATGGTTCGATTAGGTCCTCAGCTATCAGTTGGTCCTGTTCATCGATGATCCGCCGCATGGCTGGGTTTTTCGGGTAGTACCGTTGTTTTATGGGTCGGTTGTCCCTCATGACGATGGTGTGTTCCGTTAGGCCCGTCGTCCCTCGGAGGCCCGCGAGTGTTGGCAGTTCCTCGTCTAGGAATTTCCGTATTTTCGGCGCGATGTCGGGAGGCCATGGGTCGGAGATTCGTTCCGAATCGTCCTCGGGTGGGTCGTCGATTCCTGGTTCGCAAGTGTGGTCGGGGTTCTCGGGGAGTATTGTTGTGTCGAATGCGCTTGGTGGTTCGACTTCGCGAGTGTATTCGCTTATGCTGGCGACGATGGCGGGTGCCTCGATCATGAGTAGGGGGCTCGTGTGTGTCCTGGGGAGTGCTTGCGCGACGTTGTACTCAGCGTGATGTACGAACGTGCGGGTCTCGATGGCGATTGTAGCGTTTGACCGACGGCTAGTTTGGGCGGTGAGGTTCACCGACATGGCTCCAGGCGTGGTGCTGGGCCGCATGTCGGCGCCGTACGAGGTGTTGCCCGGGAGGCGTTCCATGATGTCGGGGACGATCGATGGTGCGTCGGCTCCAGGTGCGTCGGGGTTCCGATGGGTGCCTCGTGTGGCAGTGATCGCCTTTCCCGGTTCCTGCCTGAGAGGACGCGGGAGTAGCGGGTCGGTCGGTGTCGTAGGGGTCGTTTTCGCGTCGAGGGCGGTGTCGACGCGTTCGTGGGCCAGGGTGGCGGTCGGAGGTGGTACCTCGAGCGCCTGGCTGCTGCGTGGCGGCTGTCGTTGCTGGGGCCGAATTGTCTTCTGGAGGGGCGTCCTGTGTTCCTTTCCCTTCGTTGGTGGAACCGCGTCGGTGCCCTCGGGAGACCGGCTCGCTTTCTTCGTGGCTTTGCTTAGTTTAGGGTGCCTCGTCGTGGCCACGGGTTCTGTGTTCCTTGTTCCTTGTGCTCTTGTCTCGTGTCGTGGCGGGGAATTCGTTGGCGGCGGAGGTCTCGAGTTCGTGGGTCCGGGGGCGTGTACTTGGCTAGCGGTGATCGTCGGCGTGTTTGGGGTGGGGCGTCGGGAGCCTTGGAGATGGAGGTGTGTGGCGCCACATTGTATTGTGGTTTCAATGGCGCACAGGAAATCCATCCCTATGATGGCTTGCTTTACCATATTGGGTAGTACCAAGAGTGGCATCTGTATCTCTTGTTCTTCTAGTTTGACGCGCGCTAGCAAGATCTGAGTTATCTCGCGAGCTGAGCCGTCGGCTAGGCGTATCGGGACGCAGGCAGCTCGCAGGTCGTTATCGCGGCCGAGTTTGCGGGCGAGGTCGGCGTTGATGAAGCTTCGGGACGCCCCGGTGTCGACCGTGGCTTCCGTGCGCCGTCCTCCGATGGTCACTCTCGCCATTATCCGGCCGTCATGTACTTGTAGCGGGCTCTTTAGTTTGTTGTCTGAGGAAGTGTCGTGCCCGGCTGTTCCCATGTCAGCTGGGGACGCGAGTCGTTTCCCGACGGGTCCCGGCGGCAACAGCCCACGGTGCGCGTTCCGCGCTTGCCGCATTCCCAACAGAAGAGGATCGATGGGTTGGTGCAGTCCCGAGAAACATGTCCAGCTTCTCCGCAGCGTTGACAGGCTGCATGCGGGTTGGCGATGGGGGTGGTAATCATTCGATGTGCCGCTTCCTGTGCTGGAGCGCCGGCTTGGTGCGGCTTCCTTGCGGGTTCCGAGGTGTCCCAGTGAGGTTTTCGGAATTGGGCCCGATTCGTCCCGCTTTCGTTTTGTTGTGCCGTTGGCCGCGTGTACCTGGGTGGTTGTCGAGGGGGGATGATTGTCGCTGGTACGTTTCGTTCCTGGATACTCTCGAGCTCTGTGGCCAACCTTGTTAATTGCGTCAGACCTTGAATGGCTCGCCCACCGCTTGTTTGCGGTCCCTGATCTGGTCTTCCAATTGCTCGAAGTACCGGGGAGGCAGGAAAAAGGCTAGGAATTCCTGGCGGAAATCGGCCCAAGAGTCTCTGGAGTCGGCTGGTGCGGAACCAACGGTTGCCTCGGTCGGTGAGGAGCTCTGCCATGGCTCGCGGCACGTAGTTCATGTCTACCCCGTACGAGAGGGCACGCTCTTCCAGTAGTTCGACGAACGACAGTGGGTCGTCCTGCCCGTCGAACTGGATTCCCCACTTTCGGATCCGTTCCGCCATCTGTGCGGCGTGACTGTAGTAATGACCGTCCGTGGGGCCATTTCCTCCTGCTGTCGGCAAGATCCTTCTCATGGGCGAAGGCCTTGGCTCCGGGGGCGGGGGCTTCGGTAGATCTTCGACGGTTATCGATGTCGGTGAGGTGCTGGCTTTGCCCTCCATGACTCCTGGAACTTGTAGGCTGAGTTTGGGGTCCGTCTTTCGCTTCTCTGTTAGTGCTGAGATGTCGGGCTGGGGCGATCTGGCTCGTCCTGGCGATCTGGCGTACTGCCGCTCGAGCTCTGCCAACCTGACCCAGGCATCGTGTTCGAGGGGCCCGGCGACTAGTTCGGCGAAATTTCTCCGCAAATCTTCCAAGTTACCCTCGCGGCTGAATCCGAATTCCTCCGCGAAGGACTCCAGCTCCTCTCGGCGGCGTTTGTGTATCCAGCCGGTACTCACCCCTGGGTTGGCGACGAATTCTCAAGGGTAATACCCACTGGGCTGTTCCTTGTATGGGATTCCATCGCTTCGATTGTTACTCGAGTTGGCTGTTTCGCTGGGCTTGCGCTTTTCCTTCACTAGGGCACTGTGTCGAGCTTCGCGGCTGACGCTTCGAATTTCTTCTCGGGGGTGACGGCACTGTTCGCGTTTCTCTGTCGCTGTGTCGCGCTTTCGTCTGCTCGTTGCGCAACTCTTGCCGTTGGTATTGTGCGAGGTCGGGGTTTTCTTTGGGTTGTTCTCTTGTGTTCTTCTCTAGTGGCCGTGGGGTTTTATTCCACAAACGCTCGCTGACGCTCCCTTGGGTCCCTGCTCGGGCGCCACTTGTGATGGACCTATTTCAGGCTGAGGTAAGCTCAGTCCCGTCCAGGGGTCAATCCACAAGAAATTTGTAGAAATGGGATGGAACCTTAAGGGCGGCGGCCTGTCGTAGAGAGGTGGATCGGGGCTAGAATGGGCGTCGCTCGTCGTGTATACGAAACGGCTGCGTAGACTCGGGGTGGGGTGGCGTCGGTGCCTCGACTAATTGGGGTGAACTTACGCAATCGGGGGTTTTTACTTTGATAATTCGACACTTTTTTGTAATTCTTGGCGGTTTAAATGAACTTATTTTAATTGGTCGCCAATGTCTTCTTGTGAGTTCCGGGTACCGCGTCTGTACTCCGGACCGGGTCTCTGCGTAAGTTTTTGGTACCACGTCCGTACTCTGAGCCGGGTTTCTGCGTAAGTTGCCCTTTGGTTCTCGTCGCCGTCTTTTTATAGGCCCGTATTGCTGGGTCGGCGGGTTTGACAAATGCACTTCCGCGTCGGGGTGCACTTTGCCGTTCTTGGTGATCGTCGCAGATTTTCACGGCGTCGACTTTCCTCCGTCGATGAACCCGGAAGACCGCACTTGGCCGATGGCTTGGCCTGGAGTGGGGAAAGTTCGCGTGACCTGATGTCTTTGGTCATCGTTATGGAGTTGGCGCGTGTTGATCGGTGGTTGCGTGCGGAGAGGGGGCGTTGGTTGTGAGGTGCGGTGCGATGCGCTCATTATAGGTCGGGGGACGGATTGTATCGAACCCTTTTAGGTTCGTTACAATTTTAATTTCATTTTTATTTAAATTAATGTACATGAGATATTTTCTAGAACTTCAGCTGGTCAAGTAACTCTACTCAACCAATTAATAAATACTCTTTCGCAAGCTTTGAGCATAAACCATAAACAACATTGTGACATCTTTTTGTTTTTAGTCCTATCTGGAATATTTTATATCAATTTAAAATTTAAACAGGCCAAATCTAACATTATAAAAAGGACCAACAGACATTGGTCAATATTTTGCCAATTTGTTTGCCCAAAAGAGATTTATTGTCGCCAGAAGTCTTAACCGCAAAATCGAATCCAGGATCCCCCAGCAATTGTTCAATGCTAAATTAGCTTACATTTTTTTTATATAATATAATGTATTATAATTTCATGATACGTGTCATGACTGAAAAAGTTTCGACAGATTAATTGTGGAGCTAGGGTATTCCGATTATAATCGAAGTCTAAGTTTCAAAAAAATATACCGCAAAAAAATCTCAATTTTGAATTTGAAAGCTTAATATTTTCCAGACGGTAAGCTTAAACTACAAAGTGTTGGTTCCGATTTACAGCAGCGGTACACCTAGAAAGAACAAAAATTTTGAAACATTTGTAAGGCTCAAAATCTATCATAAACTGTCGGTTTGTTTCACAGCGGAAATGTGGTGTTGCGTATTGTAATAATTCATGTTAAGGCCACAAAAAAAACCACAGCATGATTACCTAATACTTAAAATTATTTCTTGAAATAGGTTTTGGACTTGCATACTCAACAAAATTTGGCGCTGATCAATATGATCATAGTTCAGCAAATGGTGACAGTAGCCATGGCGATCTATATTTAGGCACGGTTCCAATAAATAAGTCCGGACGTCAGGATTTGTTACAGCAGACACAACTGCGTTTGGCAGGCAAGACAGCTTATCTAGGAAACGATGAGGAATTTGATGAAAATAAGTTGGCAAAAAATTTTCCTAAAAATGGGGATAAACTTAGCTCCATTTCTGACTACGCACCATATCAAAACCACAAAGAGTACAACAAGGAAAGCGAACATGATGGCACAGGATTTTATGATCCCACCTTTACCTTGGAAACTGTTGTCCCACATAAAACAGGTAGTTCAGGCAACTTCAACACAGGCGATATTCCAAAGTTTCGCAATATTGGTGCGCAGAAAAGTAGGACTGAAGTAATTGGCTCACGGGAAGGTGATCGAAAAATTAATTCACGTGGTCGTGAAAGCTTTCTTGGTGGACCCAATAATAAACAGAAACCCTTTAGAGTAAATTTGGCAGTGCTTGTCCAGGATGATCCCAGTCAAATGGTTGAAACCGTTACCAGCTGTCAGAATCACAGTGATGGGTCTAGCGAGAATACCTGCAAAAATCATGAAGATATGGTCCCCAAATTGCAAATGGATTGTGAAAAAAGTGGCGTACACGTAATGTGTCCAAGAACTTTTCGATGTATCTTTAAGTACTGGCTTTGCGACGGCGATGATGATTGTGGTGATTACTCGGATGAAACACATTGCGGAGCATACACTAACTGTACGGATGATCAATTTCAGTGCCAGAACGGCTTTTGCATTCCACGAACATGGCTCTGCGATGGTGAAAATGATTGCAAAGACTTCTCAGACGAAATGCACTGTAATCGTTCTAGCTGTACTGAAGAGCATTTCACTTGCAATGACGGATATTGCATTTCATTGGCGTTTCGGTGTGATGGCGAGCGCGATTGCAATGATAACTCAGACGAGTTTAAATGTGCGGCAGTGATTAACATCTGCCCTGAAGGCGAATTTAAGTGTCGCGGTGGTTTGGGTGGCGCTGGAGGCCCTAGCGGACAATGTATACTCAATCGTTTTCGCTGTGATGGTGATAATGATTGCGGAGATTGGAGTGATGAAGAAAATTGCCCACAAAAACCATCATTGTGTACATCAAATGAATACAAATGCTCAGATGGAACGTGCATTCCAAAACGCTGGAAATGTGATAAAGAGCAGGATTGTGATGGAGGTGAAGATGAAAATGACTGTGGGTTAGTTGAGCATTCATTGACTTGCGGATCTGACGAGTTTTCCTGCAACAATGGACGCTGCATTCTGGTAACATATTATTTCTATGTAGTTTAATCTGTATATATATACTAAAGTTTGTAAATTTTATGCAATATCTTAGCGAACATGGCTTTGTGATGGATATGCAGACTGTTCTTCAGCTGAGGATGAGGTTGACTGCCATCTACAGTGCGACCCTGGGCAATTTTTATGTCCAACAAAGCAAAACGTCACTAACCTTAAGTCAGTAAAATTTAAAAACTATCTGCATTCATAGAATAATAGTTGATTGTAATCGTTTTCAGAATATGTGTGCATCAAAAACACGTCTGCGATGGCCATAGCGACTGCCCTTCTGGTGAAGATGAATTGAACTGTCCTGAGGAGCAGAGCTGTTTCGAACCTAAACAGTGTGAACAACTTTGTATAAAAACAAAAAAAGGTTCTGATGAGTGTGCCTGTCGACTTGGTTACCTTATGGATAAAAACAAAGTGAAGTAAGTGTTAAGGATACAAAATTTCGACCATATTTCTAAAGACAGTATTATTTGATTAGCTGCACCGATATAGATGAGTGCCAGTACCTGACTAGTCCTGTCTGCTCGCAAAAATGCCAAAATACACTAGGCTCATTTATATGCTCATGTGAAATGGGTTACATACTTCGACCAGATTTAAGATCTTGCAAAGCGTTAGGTGGCGCCATGACTCTGCTGGTAGCCAATCGTTGGGATATACGACGTGTTACGCTAAGCAATAATCGCTATACAGCTGTAGTTAAGGGATTGCACAACGCGATTGCATTAGATTTTCATTATCGCAGGGCTCTGATGTTTTGGTCGGATGTGTCTACTGATGTCATAAAAATGGTATACATGAACGGAACACGAGTTCGCGACGTCATTAAATGGGGCTTAGAGTCTCCTGGCGGAATAGCTGTAGACTGGATTCATGACTTACTATTTTGGACTGATTCAGGTACTCGACGAGTCGAGGTATCCAATTTTCAAGGCAATTTACGCACTGTAATCGCTTCCAATGATTTGGATAAGCCTCGTGCCATTGTTATCCATCCAGGCGAGGCATTAGCATTCTGGAGCGACTGGGGACCGAATCCAAAAATTGAGCGCGCTAATATGGATGGATCACAACGACAAGTGATTATATCAAATGGTGTAACCTGGCCAAATGGTCTAGCAATAGACTACCCGAATCGAAAAATTTATTGGGCCGACGCAAAGCAGCATGCGATAGAATGCTCAAATCTGGATGGCACTGATCGGATTAAAATTCTTAGCACCCATCTACCACACCCGTTTGCTTTGACCATCTTCGAAGACACCATGTACTGGACAGACTGGAACACAAAGACAGTATCTGCAGCTAACAAAATAACTGGAAGTGAATTCAGAGCAGTTCATGAAAATTTTCATTTTCCCATGGATATTCATGCCTATCACCCTGCGCGTCAACCTGAATACCCAGACCGTTGCCAAAAAGACCGAAGAGGCATGCGTGGTGGCTGTTCTCATTTGTGTTTGCCAAACCAAACGTCACGCCGGTGTGGTTGTCCCATCGGCCTTTCATTGAAGGATGATGGCAAGACTTGCAAAAGTACAGCAGATAAATTGGTTCTGGTAGCACGCCGTAAGGATATACGCTTAAGACAACTTAAAAACAATCAAGCAGAGCTAAGTGAGGTTGATATGATTGTTCCACTGGACAACCTTAAGCACGCCGTTGCATTAGATTGGTGCAGTGATACAGACTTCATTTATTGGACGGATGTAGAGCGTAGTACAATTAATAAGGCGCATATAAACGGCAGCTACCAACAGCGTGTGGTGCACTCAAACTTAGTTTCGCCTGTAGGGTTAGCCTTAGATTGGATTACTGATAAACTTTATTGGACAGACCCATCCACAAATCGTATTGAAGTGGCTACAACAAATGGGAAAATGCGTACGTTACTTATATGGGAAAAATTATACAAGCCCAGAGATATTGTCGTCAATCCCATAGGTGAGTTGAATAAAGTCAATTAATATTATATGTAACCTTTATTTCTTTTTTGTACCCAATGGTCGTGAAATAAAAAGTATTTGTGAAGCAGAAATTAATAGAAAAAACCAAAACTTTACATATATCTAAAAGTGAAATCTAACCATATGTATGGTTCAATCTGACAGTGTCCCTTGATCTCTCGGGTAACTGCCGAGCGTTATAGTCTCTGTATGAGTCGGATAAAGCCTGAATAAATTGGCCGAGCATTTCTTGGATGGCAAAATAAGTGGTCATATCGATCGTGAAATTCTACATGTGATGGTTTGCTCCCAACGCCTGTTTGTCTTTAGCTGGGATATTTCATGCTTAAGAAGCCTACATATGGCACAGCGGCATCGTTCCTATCGATGTTCCTATATCCGATTGAGTTCGTTGAGCTCAACGATATTGAGCCTAGTGTTTTAATCGTTTCTTGGCAGTTCGAGAAGAGTCCAAAGATAGTTTGGAGATAGTAGAGATGGCTTTTCTGATTTCTGCCGTCTAATTTTGAGTCATCAGGGTAGATTTGTACCGCAGTTGTAGGTCCTGGGTCGTACATGTCCCATTCTTAGCTTAGTGGGATAGATACCTGGAAGGTCATTGAGAGGTGTTCATTATGGATGCAGTAATCTTCCTTCTCGTGTATTTTCGGGAATCTTGCCAGGATTCTCGGGTGTCCAAGCGAGGATGGCTCTCATTTTTAGTTTCTCTCACTCAGAGAGAAGTTACAACCTTCTCCTTATGAGATCTACGGGGATAAGGTGTCCTGAGGTTGCGATGCGCTGACCTCGACTAAGCTTGCTTGGAAAAAACTTTCTAAGAGCTGTTTGCCATATCATCAATGCCTAAAGCAAGAATGGCCAAATACAATTGGTGAATAGTCACCGTTCTTTGTTCTATTTCAGTCCGATGTCTTTCCCATAGATGCAGAAGGCCACTGTGGACGTCTTTACCCTGTCCTCGGTGCTCAATTTCCAATCAAGTTTTCTTTCAAGGACTAGGTGTTGCTAAACACTTCCCTGCAGGGTCCATAATCGTGTGTAGCTTCAAACAAATTGTTTGGGTCCTATTTATAGCTGCATTTATTAGCTTTTCAGAATTACAAAGTTCGATACAACCAGATTTGAAATATTTAAGATATCACCATATAAAAAACGTAATAGCTCATTAAAAAATGCTGAGGCCCCAAATCTATCTGGAAAAGCCGGCTAAGTTCGAAACGTTCATAAAAGGTTCAATTTGGTTGCCTAATGTCTTGGTGGTCAGTATATAACTAAAAATATTCATTGTTGATCTTTGCTAAGTCGCTCTCGTCAGACACACAGCAGTCCAAGATATTATCCGATACCACAGAGCCTATGTCCGACATCGCGGTTTTCACTTCCGTCTGTGCAATTTACGGCCTGGCTCGATCTTGGCTGGCTTGCCATTGTAGTCAGGATTGTAGAAAACTATAGCAACTGGTTGTATGTCGTAAATGTCCTCGTTATAATCAGATTCCGAGTTGGATTCGTTTTCATATGAATATTTTTTTCGGTACCTGGAAACTCCAGAAGACTTAATACTTTTTTCGAAATAGGTCTTTGCTTTTTTCTTTAATTTATTTCAAACAGACTCTCAAGAGTAACGGATCCGAGAAATCTATCGCTCTGTGAAAAAGATCAGTCATAGTATTTATTCGACCACTTTTCCTTGCATTCCGTGCTTCTGAAGCTTTTTTACCTTAGCATCCAAGTGAAACCAACGTCGAATTGTTTATTTAAAAACTGTGGATCCACTACTTTACGAATCGTCTGGCAAACTGAGTAGCTCGAATAATTATGCATTTTTGGTAAATTGCTATTAATATAATGTGAACATATATTTAAAACTTTTTGCTTTGCTGAAGTTGGTAAAGGACGATACTAGTTTACTCTTTGCAAAAGCTCCTTTTTTCATCTTTATTCGTAGCCCTTATCATTCCAAATCCTTTCCTGAATATATTTTTTCCATATGCTCATTTTAATCTTATCATCTCCTTTCATATTCTATTTTTTTTATCTCTATGCTGTATAGGTACGTTCAGGAAAAATTCTAGAAACCGGATCCATGCATGTAGTGGACTTACCCCAAATTTCAATGCCTTAAGCTGAACTAAAATCGATCATTTCCAATATTTTTGTTGTGGAGGCACCACAGATTCGACAACATTGAGTAGGTTTAGTTCCAGCTAATATGTTTAGAACTTTCACATCTATAAGTGTCATATTCTTTTAATATGTCACTGCTATGTCACTGCTTCTCATCCAATTTATAAAAAAACGGTTTAAGTTTGTTAATTTAAAATCTAAATGATTTTTTTTTTTATTCATCAAGATGTTCCGATGAAAGGAGTCTATAGTTTGTGTGGGTTACAAATACTGAGTGATCCGAATGCTGTCCACAAGGTGTTGTATTTTAAAAGTTTGTTCAATACAAATTGGGAAATATAAGTATTTTCTGATATCGCTAAATACGAATAAAATATGTATTTTTTGTGTATTCCATGTTGCCGTAACATATTTCACTCACATTGATTTATTTAGTTAATGTTGGCATTAATATCTCTTATTTGAGGTCTCTGTTAAAAACCATGAAATCCATAGCTGCAAATTAATTTGATTTCAGAACTAGCCGGACACTGCTTGAAAACATCAAATTACAATTTAAATTTTCGATGTGCAGTATAAACCAAAAGATTTTGTAATTACACTGGAGCTGTAGTTTCCATTCCGTCTGTACTCACGGGCCTCCACTATAATTTGTCATTCATTACATGATTCAAGTTGGGATATATGTTGCTGTAATGACTTTTATTCAAAAGCCTGGTGTTCTAGTTTAAAGCAAGGGTAAGGCTAAGGTAGGCTAAAATTTCGATTCAGTTGATGTTGTCGTTTCTTTAAGGGTTTGCCACATCCTTCCTGCATCGTTTTGTAGAAAAAATTGCTCCAGCATGCATAAGAAGATTCGTGTTAAGATTATTTTTATTTTCAAGCTCAGACGCCAGTTTCCTTTTTTAATCTTATCCCTGCATTTGCGTTCCTGCGTCCCATTTTCTGTGGTATCTTAAAATTTTCATCAACAGTAATTGATATTTTAGACGCCAGCCATTTAGCATTCGATACAAATCGTACCAACATTTTATTGGATTTCGGAAGATTTCTTTTAATGACTGATTTGTTGTTGAATTTACTGTACATTTAACCTGAGACAGAATTTTTTGTAGATTTTTGCTGCGATTGATGAAGTTGCTATGAGAAAACTCAAACTTGAATAATTATTAAAAAATTGACAAAAAACGAAGGGGAACGTTGTGAGTTAATGCTGTGACCGCAACTCTACATTTATACCCGACACATAGTCAGTATGGCTACATTGAGCGCCAAAAAGTGTATGCGAGAGAGACAGAAAACATGTCTGAACGTGTCGTTGGGCACTGCGTAGCCACTGCAAATTGATTTGTTCCTTTGGCTATAAAAATGATCCGATCTGATCCAGATTCAGCAATCTGATAGATTTTCATTTTCTATGATTGTGCGTTTTTAGTTTCTCGAATCTTCAATATTGTGGATGCCACAGATTTTCGTCTTTTGTGGGGCGGAAGGGGGTGGGGCAAAATTTTGAAATACACTTGAGCAGGTTCGTTATCACAGGAGTGTGGATACCAAATGTGGTTGCTCTAGGTCTTATAGTCTCTGAGATATATAGGTTAGGTTGACCCGGACGGCCCTCAGCGGAGCCCCACATAGGCCAATATGGCCCTTAGTTGTCCAGATAGGGGGGTATGAACCGTCGCGGCAGTGTTTATGGGATTTTTTAAAGTCCTCGAGAATCGAGGTATTTTTCGCATAGGCCTGTAGTTGCTGTGGCGTCCTCTTGGAGGCATCTTCCGGTGATGCCAGCACCGGTGCGATCTGGTTCAGATTCTGCAGTCTAGAAGATATATTCATTCTCTACGATTCTGCGTTTTTGGTTTTTTTTTTTTCTTGGACGTTGACATGCAATGACTGCATCTTTCAAAAGGCGATGCAGTTACTGCACCGTCAAGTGGCCCGTGTGAAACCAGCAGAAGGCTGTTACGCGTGGATCCCAGGCAAAACGCAGCCCTCCTCCCGCCCAACCGACCGAGGGGCGCTGCCGCATGACGCACGGTGCGTAGCCGAACCGACCGCGAACATGCAAGAAAGATAGCTATTAGACTAACATTCGAGGAAAATTAGCGCTAAACTTACTAAGAAACTAAGCATGCAATCAAAATACAAATACCACTACAATTACTAATTACTAGAAAGGTGTGTAATGATTAGTAATTTAATAAGAGGAAGAGAATTAGTGGTGGATATAATATGGTAGAGGGAATTATAATCCGAGCATAAGACCCTAAACGGTTCATGCAGGGAGTAATTCGATCTACAAAGTGGAAGGAACAACGGTATAAAATTTCTAGTCAGTCTAATAGGAATCGTGAAGTTTTTGCGGCTCAACAGATCAGGGCTGTCTATGTCACCCCTGATCAAGTTGTGCATAAAAATCACACCAAGCATTTTTCAACGGTTAACTAAGAATGGGAGGGTTACTGCTAACATAACACCAAGATCATCCACCAGAGTAATTCTCTCAAGAGAACCTCCAAATAGGGTATAGGGAGCCAACAAGGAGCTAGAACGGTGAAATGTCATAACATTGCATTTCGAGGCATTAAGGTGTAACAAGTTTGCACATCACCATGACTGAAAGTTATTGAGATCGGATTGCAAGCGAGAATGAAATGAAATGTCCTTGTACTGGACACAGAGTTTAACATCATCCGCATACATAAGTACTCGAGAGTATGTTAATACCGAAGGCAAGTCAAGAGTGTGAAAAGTAAGGGGCCTAGATGGCTGCCCTACGGTACTCTAGAAGTAATCTTGACTGGTGAAGAGAGGAAGTTTTTGAAGAGGACTCAACTTCTCCACCTTCAAGTCTGCGGCTTTTATTCTGACTTATATAAAAGCATCTAGCCGGGAGACAAAAACCCACCATTGGTTTTGTGTGGTACCGGAACGGAACGTCCTTGGGGGCGGAAGGGGGTGGGGCGAAATTTTGAAATACACTTGTGCACCACAGGACTGTGGATACCAAATTTGGTTGCTCTAGCTCTTATATGTAGTCTCTGAGATCTGCTAAAAGTAGTAGGCAAAGCCGACCATGAAACGTGAGTGTTAAAGAGAGACAGAGCGAGATAGAGCAATTTTTCCTTCATTTAGGCTATAATAATGATACGATCTGGTTCAGATTCTGCAGTCTAAAAGATATTTTCTCTTTAAAATTGTGGATGCCACAGATTTTCGTCCTTTGTGGGGGCGGAAGGGGAAAAACACTTGTAACACCTGACATATTACAGAAATCTGGATACAAAATGTGGTTGTTCTAGCTCTTATAGTCTCTGAGCACTAGGCGCCAGTGCTGCTAACTTTAACAAAGACTTCGCAAGCCATACCTGTATATTTAAATAAAAACTAGTACACCTAATTCCGTTTTTACACGCTCTTTTTATATACGGTTTGGAAATAACACGGCTAGAAAATAAAATTTTTTAAATTTTTTAAACGATTTTATTCAATTCAGCACGGTTTAAAATAAAAACACATACAGCTCACAAGCAGCTAGAAACTGAAGTATCAATGCAATCAGACGTGATTAGTAAAGAAATTTTTCTATACGTACATTTTTCAGAGAAAATTTGTGAGTATCCGCTTGAAGCTCTAGAGGAAGAAAGTCCAACTTAATATGTCAAGGTTCTTGAAATACGCTGGGACACGGCTGTAGACGAGCTTTCCTTCAAGTTGACCTGACGCCCCAAGTGCTATGACAAAATGGATTTTGCTGTCTGAGCTTGCCAAGATCTACGATCCACCGGGGTTGCTTGCCCCCACAACTGTAATTCTAAATGTTCTCCTTCAAAATAGTTGGCTGAGCTCGGTCGAATGGAACGAATCACTACCAGCGCAGTTATGTGCACGTTGGCAACAGTTTGTAGCTGAAGATAATTTACCGGCACACGCCGCTCTAGGGTAATCAAACATGTCCAGATGGAGTTCTTCCAAATGGAGTACAAACAGCTGAGCACTGGACAAGCACTTTCTCAAAAATCCTAGTTGATTCGCTATGCTCCATTTGTTGACGACCAAGGAATTCTGCACGTAGGAGGACTCATTGGCAATTCGATGGCAACCTATGATGCAAAACATCCCATACTTCTTCCAAAGGAATCACCAGTCGCTATTTTACTAGCTAGACACCAGCACGTCACATCGCTACACGTTGGAGTCGAACTTATGTTCCACACGTTGAGACAGAAGTATCGGATCCTTGTGGCAGTCTGCCACGGTGGCCGTGTTCGAGTAAATCGCACTTAGTGATTTTGGTGCACCTTGGCTGTCGCTATTAATGTTTAGCTGGGTTGGCATAACGGAAACTGCTTGAAGGCAGCTCAGAGCCTCCCTGATTGCTATTACTTCCGCTTGGAAGAAGCTACAGTGATCTGGGAGTCTGAAGTAGTGCCTTCTGTTTAGCTATTCAGAGTAGATTTTTCCTCCGACCCTGCCGTCCAGCTTCGAGCCATCCGTGAAGATGTTTATGGCCCCATCTGGGCCTGAGAGTCGCTGGAGCCATTCGTCTCTGTGAGGGATGATTTTTTTGAAAGGAGTATCTGTGTATTCTCTTAGAACTTGGTAGTCCGTTTTGGCTGGGACGATATTGCTGTTGTTTGGATGGATGAGTGGCCTATGTGCACCCATTGTTCGGAGTCTCTTAGACGAATTGCTGCTGCTTCTGCCCGTTCCTTTCCTGCGAGGTCAAGGCTCTGGAGGCATAGGATGGCATTCAGCGCATCATTTGGGGTGGTGCGAAGAGCTCCGCTGATGCATAGGGCGGCAGTTCGCTAAACTTTGCCCAGTTGCTGTGATCACCCTTTTTGATAGGGCCGGCCACCACACCGTAACTCCGTAGAGTATTATTGGTCTAACTATAGCTAGATATATCTATTGGACTATGGTTGGGTTCTAACCCCATCTTAGCACAATAGCTTTTTTGCTTGTGTAGAGTGCAGTCGTTGCCTTCTTCACTCTATCTTTGACGTTCAGGTTCCAATTAAGCTTTTTGTCAATTACCAACCCTAAGTAACTGGAACCGCAACTGAAGGAGAGCCTGCATCCATTTAAAAAGGGGGGTTGAAAGGTTGAGACTTTATATTTATTTGGGAATAACACGATTTCGCGCAAGTTTGGGGGTATTTCCTCCAGAAGATAATTGCAACGTCGTCCACGTTGCAACTACCTTGCGAGGTGCCTCTGTTCCTGTTCCCTCCCCCAGGTCAGTCAGGGCTTGCGTAATGGCACCCTGTACGACGTTGTTAAAGGCTCCCCTCGATAACGAGAAAAGTTATAAATGAGTTTTCATTAGTTAAAGTTATTATTAATTTCTTGAAATGCAGAGATTTCTCTACCACTGAGCTTCCTTCATGAAGTGCCGTTTAAACGATAAACTGATTGGTCTAAAGTCGTTTAGGATTGAGGCTTTCCCTTCTTTGGGGATGAAGACTATCTTTGTCTTAAGCCACGCTTGTGGTATTGTACCCACTGCCAGTATCTTCCTGAAGATACATTGTAGCCAGTTTATGGCTATGTCCCCGGCCTTTTCCCCTTTTTCCCCGGCCGGACCTGGCGATTAGAACGGGTTGCGGTGTACTAATCAAAGTTACCAAAAGGGTTGTGCCGGCTCGATGGTTGTACACCCGAGGAAATGAGTATCGAGTAAAATGTGTATGGATTCCTCACTGGAGTTACTCTACGTGCCGTCATTCTTTTTAAGGTACGCCACCGAGGGAGTAGTTGTCGAAAGGATCTTGCGTAGCCTTGCGGCCTTTCACGTTTCCTTGATTTCAGAGCAAAATTTTTGCCAAAAGGCCCTTTTTGCTTTCGTAGATTCTTTTTTATACAGTGCCAGACTGATTTTATAGTCTTCCCAGTGCTTCTCCTCGTTATCGCTTTTAGCTCTGTTGAAGAGAGTCCTGCAGCTTTTACGTACTATATCTATTTTTTTTGACCACCAAGGGGGTTCCTTTTTTCCCCTAGGTTTATTTGTGGGACATGCTGCCGTGAAGGCTTTGTTGCATGCTTCCGTGAACCTGTTCACTAGACGATCTAGGTCGTCCATTGTGTCCGGGCCTGCCGTCAGAGAAGGAATGGTCCTCCAGGACTTTCCAAATCTTGACTATGTCTCACTAAGGTGAGGTCAATAATCTGCTGTCGATTTTTAATTCTAAAAGTAAGGTCGTTGCCCTGATTACAAATACAAAAATTTTAGTTTAGGATGAAGCTGAAAAGTGAGTCACTTCTTACATTTGTGTCCGAGCTTGGGTGTAGTGAGCGTTGGCATCGCAACCTTTTAGTAGGGGAGTCTCCGACCCCTCGCTGTAGCTGGCTAGCTTGCGAACGGGGTCATTAGGAGGATCACTTTTCTTATGGGCCATGTAGGACGACAACAGCCTTAGATGTGACCCTTGCAGCTTTAGGCTTGTCGCCGTGTAGTCGCCATCGAGCATCAGCTCTGTGTCCGACGAGACACCTTCTGGAGCCGGCTCCTGCTCGACTGGGTTATCGACAGGATGCGCCTTGCGCTTGTATATCTTAATGGTGCCTGAGCTTAAACCAAATTTCAGTCTTTTGGCAGCCTCTATCGGGGCCAGCGACTTCTTTATTAACTTGGGCAAGTCATCCCCCGCCACCTTACCAGAAGTTCGGGCAAGTTCGCAATATTGCTTAACTTCCTCTCCAAGGTGTCCTCTCCGAGGTGCTTTGCCACCCACCCCGGATTCGGGATGGGACTTCCTCGGGATCCCACAGTTACTTTCCACCTTTCCATGCTTAGGATTCATTGTTCACGAGTATAGGATATAAATATAGAGTTGCGGCCGTAGCAGCAACTCACAACGTTCCCCCTCGTTTAAAATCGGACTAACAATATATGTACATATAGAGAGTCTTGATAGTAAAATTTCTTTCACTACCTTTTTCTAGAAATTATTTTAGAAAAGGTAGAAATTATTATTACTTGTGTGTCAGTTAATTTGTTACTATTTTGTATTTAATATGCGTAACATTGCACTAAAAATTTCAATATTTTTATATTTCAGTATTTTTACTTTTCTAATAAAAAAACAAATATGATGCACATATAATTCTTTGTATGAGAGTATGAGCTTCCCTGCCTGACCCAGTTGTTATAATATCGCCCGACACTTTGAAGGTAGGAAATTAGTCGTTCAGGTATAGTGAGAGAAAGGGCTCGGGTTAATAATACAATTGTCGGATCCGATATAAAACACAGATATAGAGCACAGATGGTTGACTGTAGACAAGGACAAGGACAGGCAAGCCGTCAATAAAGTCATGTCGTGACATGGGTACTAAGCTATTACCTTCGATTACCGAAAACCCAACAGCACCTAGTGAGTTAAAATCAGTACGAACAATCACACATTTTTATCTGATAGCAATGAAGAAATGGTTTTTATGGCACACAAGTTCTGTTCGTATATCGTGATACCAGAAGACTGTGGAATATACAAAGAAGTGATGATGCCAGGAAGAATCAATTTAACAAGAGAACTGAAATTCTTTTTGAACAGGGAGGGACATATTTTCCGACGTGAAACTGAATCCGAACATTTTTCAACTTAAAGATAAACTCTCATACCTATACGTCAAGTACTGTCCTGTACTGCAAGGTAAAAATTCCCGGAACGCCTATTTATTGGTAGTGTGGGACTTAATGCTAAGACAGATCCAGCAAACGGAAACAGACAAGATAGAATAATTCTGGTGGTAATGTCTGAACCAAAGTCACACACTCGGCATCCGAATATGCAGTATCATCAGCGTTCTTTACCGCCAGAATAGAAAACGAGATAATTTTCTAATCAATCGGAGTTGAGCTTTCTGCTACCGGCTTGTAAGGGAAATTAGCACTAACAAGTCCCGCAGAGTCAACTTTTTGCGTCGGGGTGACCTGTGAGAAAAACCGTTTTGATGGTATTTATTGTGTAAGCTCTAACAACTAGCTTAAGCCAATCGTATTTTTCACACATGCATTTTTCTGCTTTTTTAAAAACAATCCAACCAAAATGATATCAATTGGTATTCAATACCCAATCTAATATAATACTTTTCGGTGGCAATAGAAGGCGCTGGCGATCCACCGACTCTGATCGCCGCTCTGTTTCACTAGGGCCTCTATCTCGATCCGGAGATCTGGGTTCTGCAGCAATACTCGTCTTATCCGTGGATCCAAGTAGATACTGCAAACGATTGCATCGCACCGATTTTTTTTGATCAAGAATAATGATTAAGTCTAAGTTTTATCAAATTACTCAAAAATAATGATTATCTGTGAAGAAAATCGTAAAAAATTGAAATATGTTCATTACCAAGTAATTTTTATTACATAACTTATAATGATTACGGTCCCTGCAAAATACGCTTCCACAGCTCTTATGAAATCATCATTTGATGAATAACGTTTTCCAGGCATGTATTTTTTTAGGTTTGGAAACAGATGGAAGTCGCTATGGTCTGGTCTGGCAAATACGGTGAATGCTCCAACAATTCAAACTTTAATTCATAGATTTTAGCCATTGTCAAAGTGCTTTCGTGACACGGTAGATAGATGAAGAAGAATTTTTTCTTCTGAAAACCGGTTCTTTTCTCACGAATTTTTTCCTTCAGCTGGTCTCAAAGGACACAGCCATATTACGAATTTATTATTTTACCAGTTTGCAAACAAAATTATTTTTGTATTTGAAAAAACTGATTCTAACAACTTCTTGACCGATTTCTGGACACTTACTCGTCTTAGTGATGAATCGTCGCACATAATCCACTGTATCCTTTCGATAACGGTGTAAATGTTGCTGAGAAAGTTTTTTTTCAATTTTTAGCGAATGTTGCACACATTTTGCACACAGCTCCCTGAAACTCAAACTTCAGTCAAAATAATCCATATACTGCCCACTGAGACGCTTAGGGCTGCTACTAAATCTCTTTCAGTCACTCGACGATTTTCCAATACTTTATCCGGTTTTTTTTCTACGATTTTTAGTGTTCCTGATTTTGTACGTCCTTCACGTGGATCGTCTTTCAGATCTTGTAAAACCATGTTTAAAGTAATTAAATTAAATTAGGCTCAGAGAACTTATAAACTTTCATTGTTCGTTCATAAATTTATTTTGGTACAAAAAAAAAAAAATCTATCACTGCACGGTACTTGATTTTTTACATTGTAAAAAAGTTCTATGGCACGTAGATACTATTTGATTAAAAAAAAAGATTTAAATGAAACTACACATACGGTTATATGACGGATGTACCAATATAAAAAAAATTTGGCTAGTCATATCGACTCTCTTTTCGAACCGCAAAACTTATTGAACACCCTTGTAAATTTATCAGCGTCGGGAATGAATTGCAGTAACTCAGCAGCAAGCTCCTTCAAGGAAAGGAGCAAAGGTGCCGCGCGGTCAGCTTCCGCCTAATTACTCAAAATTTCTGTTTTCAAATTTCGATTAAGGTGTTGCCATTGCTTTAACCCCCACGTTTAAACGTATGGAATTTTGTTTGATCTCATCATCCAAACGCTGAATTGCTTCAGAGTTTTCCTGATGTTTCTTATCAGCGTTGTCCTGATGTTTCTTATCACAGATACTATAAGAGCTAGAGCAACCTCATTTTGTATTCAGACTTCTGTGATATGCCACTGTTACAAGTATATTTCAAAACTTTGCCCCGCCCACTTCCGCCCCAACAAAGGTGGAAAATCTGTGGCATACACAATTTCAAAGATACGAGAAAACAAAAAAAAAGTGTATTTCAAAAATTCGCCCCACCCCCACAATCCTGTTAGATCTCACTGTTACATGTGTATTTCAAAATTTCGCCCCACCCCCTTCCGCCCCCACAAAGAACGAAAATCTGTGGCATCCACAATATTGAAGATACGAGAAAATTAAAAACGCACAATCATAGAAAATGACCAGATCTACCAGATTGCCGAATCTGGATCAGATCGGATCATTTTTTAGCCAAAAGGAACAAATAAATTCGCAGTGGCTATGCAGCGCCCGACAACACGTTCAGACACGTTTTCTGTCTCTGACTATGTATCGGGTGTAAATGTAGATTTGCGGTCGCAGCAGCAATACACAACGTTCCTCCACGTTTTTATTTGTTTTTCTTACGGAAAGAAATCACATCCGTACAATATTAGGCAAATAGGCAATTATCTTAGTCGGAGATCAGTTCCAAACTTGAGATATTATTCTCCATCGACGAAGCAATCAATTGAGTTATTTATTTGCCTGCTATTAGATGATCAAACCTTGGACGACGTACAGTGGCGAGCACATTTCAGTTTAAACGCCTGTAAAATCTTTAAAAATGCATCAATCCTCCAAGAACAATAACTCCAATTCAAAGGGGATTCAAAAAGGATCCCCTCTTCTTAAGAGATTTTAATTTTTTCCAAAAAGTCCATGCATCCACTTTTGCACGTTTTAAATTTATTTACTTTAATAGTTTTTTTTAAATATTTGTTCCAAAATGGGCTGCGTGAAGCATGTAGGTTGAACATTCAGAGGACGGTGGGATGTAAGAACACGATATAAATAGATTTATTGAGGAGAGTCGTAGTTTAACTACTATAATTTCAATTTTGTTATGCGCTTCGACAGAAAAAAGTTGATATGTTATGTCAGAACGGACAGCAATCAGGACACCACCACCACGAGATGGACGATCCGATCTATAAATGTTAAATTTGTCAATAAGGATCTCGGAATCAGAGATTGGGGAATGAAGCCAGGTTTCGGAGAAAGCGATAATGTCGGCCTCAAAAGTTTCACTATCAGTATTTAACTTGTTGAGCTTGCTGTCAAAACCACGAACGTTCTGATAGGTAATCTTTAACGTACTAGGAGAAGCTAGTTTTTTGCTACAGAAGATGTAGCATACGAAGATGGAGTAGAAAGAATACCAAATCGATGTTCAGGGCTAGTGGGACGATTTGTAAATAGGTGACAAATCGTATGCACCGGCCAGAAAGAGGGGTCAAGCAAACTATTTACAAGCTTATCCGGGACGAGAATTTTAAAAGAGGAGATGTTTCGCTTGACTTTGAAGTTAAATTTGGTAACTACAAGACCCGCAGAACTATCTATGTTGAGCTTTGACAATATGAAGTTCCGAACCATAACCTCCGTAGCCGATGCCATTAGTCGAGAGACGAAAATAGGTTTTACAGGAGCAACCGCACTAAGAACAGATAGAGGGGTCACAGAATTATTTGTTGAGACGGGAGCAGTGGACGTAGAGGCCCTTACTCTTCACACTCTTTATTAATGACTTTCCATCAGTATAAACATACTCTCGAGTACTTATGTATGCGGATGATGTTAAACTCTGTGTCCAGTACAAGGACATTTAATTTCATTCTCGCTTGCAATCCGATCTCTTGGTGATTCCAGATGACGTCTTCAGCACAGCAACTCGGGAAACGCCATTTCGTCCAGGCAAAAGCTCGCCACTCTCGCCAGTGGCCACTTCATGGGAGGAAGATTCTCATCCTTGACAAGAACCAAATCTGCGACTGCTAAACTGGGCTTCGCAGTGCGCCACTTTGAGCGCTGATGCAGTGACGTGATGTACTCCTCCTTCCACCGGGACCAAAAGAGCTGCTGCAGGTATGAAACGCGCTGCCAGCCGTCCAGGCGATCAAAGTTGAGCTGCGCACCATTCAAGAAATGCGCTGGAGTTAGAACATCTAGATCGGCAGGGCTCTCTGAAATTGAAACTAAAGGTCTTGAATAAATCACTGCCGTGATGTGGCACAACAGCGTCCGCAGCTCGTCAAATCCAAGAACCAAGTCGCCTATCGCACGGTAGAAGTGGTACTTGGCCGTCTTCACTGCAGCCTCCCATAGACCACCAAAATGAGGAGAGCGCGGAGGAATGAAATGCCAGTCCATAGCCTCGACCAAGGAAAAATCCAGCAGTGCCTTCTGATGGTCATCGCTGAGGACCAGGCGCTTTAACTCCATCAGCTCATTCTTAGCGCCGAAAAAATTGGTTGCGTTGTCTGACCAAATTTGCCGCGGCTTTCGTCTGGTACATATGAAGCGCTTTAGTCCATGAAGAAAAGCAACTGGATAAGTCCTTTATCAGCTCCAGATGAACAGCCTTGGTAGCGAAACAAATGAAGACGCAGACGTAGCACTTGATTGGAGCCTTGTTGCGTGCCTTCGGTTTGTAGAAAAACGGCCCACAAAAGTCTACGCCTGTGATCTCAAAGGCATGAGAACCATCGAGCCGCTCCTTTGGAAGATCCGCCATAATATGCTCCAATACCCTGAGCTTCAGTCGAAAGTATCTTATGCACTTGTTTACTGCCTTGTTTACCGCCTTCCTCCCCACAATAGGCCAACATTGGGATCGAATTAGTCCAAGAAAAGCTCGAGGACCAGCGTGCAGATTCCGCTCATGAAAATGGGAGATTATTGCAAGAGTCAGTGGATGGCTGCTGGGCAAGATGATTGGATGACGGCCATCAAAATCCAACGAAGAGTTTTTCAGTCGACCATCTACCCTGAAAGGTCCAAACTGATCCATGAATGGCGACAACGATGCAGTCGAGCTCGATGAGGAGACTGCTCCCCTTGCCTGCAGTGACTTCATGTCCGCCCATAGCTGGGTACGCTGGACTAGTCGGAGCAATACCTGGGTTCCATGTTCAATGTCTGAGAAAGTGAGTCCAGGGTGCCGAATTCGGTTGCAAAACTTGTGAATGTATCCGAAAACGCGTTGCAAAGAAGCAAATGAATTCGCATACTTGGAATCAGCAACAATGTCCATATAGGGCGATTTAACCAGAAGAGCCTTCCGACGAAGTTCAAGGGCTGGCTTATCAGGTAGCACAGTGGGTGGCCAGTCATCTGAGGAGCCGCAAAGAAATGGAGGACCATGAGCCCAAAGAGGTGACTCATTCAGCTCAGTCGGATGACCCCCTCGAGACAGAATGTCGGCTGGGTTTAAAGCTGTAGGAACATAGCGCCATTCCATTTTTTCGGTCATTTCCTGAATCGTTGACACTCTATTTGCAACAAATATATTAAATCTTGACGGCTCGTCCCGAATCCAAGAGAGCTTAACGGCAGAATCACACCAACAGTAACACCTTCCCTTGAAGACATTCATTCCAGCTATCTCAGATATGAGCCGAGCCAGCAACTCCGCTCCACAAAGCTCCAATTTTGATACTGTAAGTGTCTTTAAAGGAGCCACACGAGATTTGGCACAAAGAAAGTGACTGCTGGAGTGCCGACCCTTGGACACGACATAAATGCATGCACCATAAGCCTCGATGCTGGCATCGCAAAATCCGTGAATTTCCAGCGTAGAGTCTGGAAGGAGTACAAGCCGAGGAAATTCAAGTCGACGACCAAAACTGACCAAAACTGGTGCATATTTCCTGCCACTCGGTGTTCAGTGCGACTGGAAGGCTTTCATCCCAGGACAACTTCTCTTGGCACAAACGCTGGTGAAAGATTTTGGATTAAGTAATTACGGGACCAGCTAGTCCGAGAGGATCGTAGAATCGCGCTATAGATGACAAAACAGAGCGCCTGCAAGAATTCGAAGAAGATTGTAGGGCCGAGAACGAAAAGAACAGTGGATCAGAAACCGGATCCCAAGCAAGTCCTAAAGTTATAGTCACATTGCTGTCATCGTCGAACTTCAAAAATGTTTCCTTGTCCTCTTCCAGAACTCCATCCAGTACAGCAGGCACGTTCGAGCACCATTTCCTCAATCTGAACTGACCTCTAGACTAAATTCCAGTAGTTTGCTTCAGAATTCGGATAGCCTCTTTCTGAGAGCTGGTTCCAGATATCAAGTCATCCACGTAGAAGTCACGGCGAAGGATTTCAGCTCCAACTGGAAACGCCATCTGCTCGTCCATTGCCAACTGATGCATCGCTCGCACAGATAAATAGGAGGCAGGCTTCGTCCCATAAGTAACGGTGTCCAATTGAAACACACGCAAGTCTTCTTCCCTGGAGTTTCTCCACAGAATACACTGCAAGTTGCTATCCTCGGTCGAGACTCTTACACAACGATACATCTTACAGATATCTCCCGTAATCGCAACGGCGTATGACCGAAATCGAGCAAGAATATGAAACAGTTTGGGTTGGATTACGGGACCAGCCATTAAAACGTCGTTCAGGGAATATCCAGATGAGGTTGAAGCGAATCCATCAAAAACGACGCGAAGCTTGGTCGTAGAACTATCTTCCTTCATGACGCAATGGTGAGGCAAAAAATATCGGCAGTTGCTGATTGACTGGGTAGGAACCTGAGACATATGGCCTAAATCAAGGTACTCCTTTATAAATGCTGCATACTGAGATTTAACATCAGGGCGACGATCTAACTTTCTCTCAAGGGTCAGGAATCTACGAAGCGCTTGATTGTAAGATTCTCCCGAAATCCAAATTATATTTAGCTGGCAGACGAGCACAATAATCGGGAACAAAGTGTGCTTCACAATCTAGCTCTTCTTTGGTAGACTTTACTATTGGTTCGATGCAATTTTCTACCTCCCAAAACCTCCGAAGAAACACCTCAAGCCGATCCTCTGAACTATTATCCTCAGCTGCTACGGCCCGAACGCGAGAGACCATCAAAGAAGAACCTTTTAAACGAGAACAACCTCCAGACACGACCCATCCCAAGCGCGTTTTCTGAATTGAAGGCAATCCTGGCAGTAGTTTGACCTGACCAGCACAAAGGAGTTCGTAAAACAGGCTTGCGCCAATTAACAGATCGACGCGCTGCGGCCTAAGAAACTCCGGTATGCTAATGGTATGTTCGATGGAATGTTCCAGTTTTGAGTGTCAATTCCAAAGCTTGGCTGACGATCGGTTATGCTAGAGGCTACAATAGCAGTGATGAGAGTTGATTATTGCGATGAGCAAGAGTGCAGGCTAAGGTTGACCGAAGATCCATCCGTGACGAAGCTAGAGTCGCCTATTCCCGAGACTGCCGTCAATGATTTCATTTTTCGAAGCTGAAGCTGATTCGCGAAACGAGAAGTTATTAGATGCAACTGGAACTAAAACTCCGGAAGGATTTTTGACCAAGGCCGTGGCCGTGGCAAGTAGAACAACATCATTACTGAGATCTTGGGCAATAGGGGCAGACGAGGTAGACGCTGAAGTAGAGGGCTCAGTGGTATGCTCAGACGGCGTAGACTCAGACAGCGCAGACTAAGATGGAGTATACGGCGCTGATTTCCCTTGGACTGCAGTATGTTCAGGGCTACCAAAATGAAGGAGGGTATGGTGTCTACCCCCGCAGGTACGACAGTTGCTCGAGGTGCACTGTAGTAATCGATGCCCTGTTCTGAGACAATTTATACACAACGAAAGCCGCTTGGCTTCTTTATGGCGATTTGTGGGGGACAGCGCTTTAAACTTCTGACAGTGCTGGACCTCGTGAGCAACATCGTTGCACAGCGCGCAGCGTGCTACGGTTTGGTTCGTTTTAACCAATGTGGACCTAGAATTATTCTGCTTTCTACTTCTGCCCACCTGACTGCTCAACGCATAGCTTGCCATAGAAAAGTCCATCGTCTCCAATGATCTGCATCGCTGCTCCAAGAACGAGGCCATAGACTCCCACGACGGAATTAATTTTGCGAATGCGTGGTCGTTGAATCGTTCCTCCCACTTCTCTTGGCTCGCTGGATCCAGTTTTCGGAGAAGCTCCTGCACGACGATGCATCCTGCGATCTGCTCAGTGGTGCCCAAACCCTGGAGCGCGCGCATATGTGAATTGAACTTGCCTGAAAGCTCCCGAAGCATGACCACTGACCCAGGTTCCACAGCCTGGAGCGCCAAGACCTCATTAATGTGTGCCTGAAAGACCAATCGCCGATTATTGAATCTGTTTTCCAATAAATCTAATGCCACAGCATAATTGCCATCTGAGATTTCCAGCGACCGAACAGTCTCCAATGCCGGATCCCGCAGACAGGAACGCAAATGCTGGAGCTTTTCTATGATTGTTAAGTCCGGATGGCTGTCGATGATGGTGGCAAACATTGAATAGAAGTCCGTCCAGTTCGCATACCCGCCGCTAAACGTCGGCAATTGTATAGGAGGCAGGGATGGTACTTGTCTACGGTGAGGTAGAAATTGCGAGCCGGCAAACTCAACCGTAGTGTTTCCTCCAGCCAAGGTAGAATGAAACGGCATGCGGCCGCTACTCTTAGCCATTTCCCTCATAATCGCCGCCTTCAGCGAGCTGGCAAGTGACTCAAAAATGTCACACAAGCCACTGTGAATTTCGCTTCGATCCAATTCCTCAAGCTCGCCGTGAAACATCTCAAATTTGCTGATCAACTTCTCGACTTTCTCTTGCTTTACCACGAGCATGTAGTAGTCACAGTCCGACGACTCATTCTGCCAAGCGGTAGCTAACCTTTTCATTTTCTCGCATAGTTCCGTTGACTAAAGCTTCAAAAAAGACACCCTGTTTTGCTCACTGGTCATTGGAATTTCGTTAGCAGCATTAATTTCCATGGTAGCGACAGCGTTAGCCGAAAGACCAACGTCTCTAGCGGGAAGATGATCGCAAAAAGTAACACGAGCAATAGACGACAATAACCGAGCACAGCAAGCGAACAGCTATGTACAAACCGTATGTACAAAGGCAGCCGGTGTAAGAAACGTTTCTTGCGGGAAGATGACCGAAAAGAGAAGCGCAAGCAGCTACGTGCACTACCGAATATGCTGGGGAGGCCGGTGTATATATGTATGAATAACTTATGTGGTCGATGACACTGGTTGAGATGGCAATTAGCTTAGATCTTTGAATGCTATATTAGTTTGTGATTTCACTGATGGATTATTTATTGCACAATCACGTCGGGGTCACCAAATGTTAAGCTATTAAGCGTTTTTAATAACTGTTGCAATTTTTGAAGTTAATGAAAGTCGAGAGGTTCTATATAATTCACAATTCATTTGCATAGGTAAACCAACTTATCGCGTATGTACAATATGGGGATGATTGGGCGAACGATTGATGCGACGATGTTAATCTAATAGCTGCGACGATTAACTCAAGACTGACAATGCAAGGACTGACGGGCCAAATTGCCGGGCCCTATGCAGCAAGCTTAGACGCGAGCGAGAGAGTAGGATAGCCCGAGAGCGTTAGAGCTGCTCGGGACCGCTGTTAAGCCGAGTACGAGAGATTGCGATATAAAGAGACGAAAGAATTCCGCTGCATGTGCATATGCGGTAGCAAATGATCTTTACAGTGGGGGCATTGGAAATGACAACAACAAAATGCATTTCCTTTGGGCCGCACCACTGACAATAATTTACAATATTTAAGCTGCTTGACCCGACAATATGGTAAAGGCAATTATAATCCGAGCATAAGACCCTAAACGGTTCATGCAAGGAATAATTCGATGTACAAAGTGGAAGGAACAACGGTATAAAATTTATAGTAAGGAATCGTGAAGCTTATGCGGCTCAACAGATCAGGGCTGTATATGTCACCCCTGATCAAGTTGTGCATAAAAATCACACCAAGCATTTTTCTACGGTTAACTAAGGATAGGAGGTTTACTAATAGCAGTCTACTAGAGTAAGATGGGAGTCTCACACCTGCATCCCAGTTAAGGCCCCGCAGAGCAAAGAGTAAAAAGTTTTTCTGTACTGATTCTATACTGTCCTGGTGTACTTTGTACTGAGGGAACCATACACAGGAGCCGTATTCTAAGATCGGGCGAACAAGCAAGGTATAGAGAGTCTTTGTTATATAGGGGTCGTCAAATTCCTTTGACCACCTCTTTATAAACCCAAGCACGCCCATGGCCTTACTTACCATGGTAGAAATGTGTTCGGAAAAGTTTAGCTTTGGGTCTAACATAACACCCAGATCATCCACCAGGGTAATTCTCTCAAGAGAACCACCAAATAGGGTATAGGGAGCCAACAAAGGGCTAGAACGATGAAATGTCATAACTTTGCATTTCGAGGCATTAAGGTGTAACAAGTTTGCACAACACCATGACTGAAAGTTATTGAGATCGGACTGCAAGCGAGAATGAAATGAAATGTCCTTGTACTGGACACAGAGTTTAACATCATCCGCATACATAAGTACTCGAGAGTATGTTAATACTGAAGGTAAGTCATTAATAAAGAGTGTGAAGAGTAAGGGGCCTAGATGGCTGCCTTGTGGTACTCCCGAAGAAACCTTTACTGGGAAAGAGAGGGAGTTTTTGAAGAGGACTCTTTGAGACCTAGAACAAAGATAGCTAGAAATCCATCTCAGGAGGTTGGGCGGAAACCCTAAAAGGTGTAGTTTATGCGCTAAAAGGGAATGGTTTACAGAGTCGAATGCTTTACTAAAGTCGGTGTAAATAACATCCGTCTGTAAGTTACCTTGAAAGCCTTTAATAATGAAAGAGGTAAACTCTAACAAGTACGTGGTGGTTGATCGGCGCCTTATAAATCCATGCTGAGTTGGAGATATAAGTGACTTGCAGAGATGTTGCAAGTGCGGAGTTAAAACCTTCTACAACATTTTGGGAATAGCGGATAACTTTGCTATACCTCTATAATTTTTTGCATCAGACTTGCCACCTTTTTTATGGAGAGGAATTATAAACGACTCCTACCAGATCGGGGGGGAAGCAAGAAGAATCGATGGATGAATAATTAAAATTAGATTAGTGAATAGTTTAAGCAAGGGTCCACACAGAGCCTCGGCGCAGTACCTGAGAACACAACCTGAAACCCCGTCTGGACCCGGTGAAAACACCGGCTTAACTAGTCAACGATCATGAAGTAAAGAACATTCACTTAACAAGGGACTGAAAATGCCATTCGACCTCGGTAAACCGTATGGGTACGGATGATCAGAGTAGAGCTTTCCTCAGAATGGGTGGTTTGGAAAAATTGGGCAAAAAAATCGGCAATTGCCTGATCATTATTTTCCGACGTATTACAAAATGATAGCGAGGATGGGTGTGCGGACGTTCTACGCTTACTGTTTACGAAGCAGTAAAAATGTTTAGGGTCCTGAGAAAAACGTATCCTGCATCGAGATAGGTAGTTCTTATAGCATTGTGCATTAAGAACTGAAAAGTTTGACCGAGCTGTTACATAGAGAGAGTGAGAAGTAGGAGAACCAACTTCTTGAAATTTTATATAAAGTCTAGATTTTAAGTTTTTTAGGCTGGATAACTCTTTGGTAAACCAAGGGGGTTTTCCAGATCTTATCGGACAAGAAAGCGGGACACAAGAATCAAAAAATGTGCCAAGAGCATTATAAAAAATGTTTGTGCCTTTTATGACATCAGTGCACAAGTACAAAGCGGACCAATCAAAATCCCTAATGAGTTTATTAAGCTTCGTAAGCTCGGCTTTACGAAAGCAACGGACACGTTCAGGTGGCCTACTCGACCGATCCAATACAGTTTGTCCAATATCTAGCGATACTTCTAAAGTAGGATGGTAGGCGTCTTCAGGTATAGTGAGCGGAAGGGCTCAAGATCAAGCAATCGACCAAAGGAATTTTTCACATGGTTGACTTGAGACAGGGACAGGTCAAGCAAGCCGACAACAAAGTCATGTCATGACATGGGCACTAGGTTACTAGACTCGTTTACCGAAAACCAAACAGTTCCTGGCAAGTTGAAGTCACCAAGAACTATCATATGATCTTTATCTGATAGCGAGGAAGAAACAGCGGTTAAAGCGGACAAGTGCTGCTCATATACGAAATATACGAGCAAGTAATGAATATAGTGCAAGCGGGAAGAATCAGGAATTCCAGTTCCGGTTGAACCTGGACTGTGAAGTGTTTCGACGTGAAGATAGAGTCCACTGCAATCAGAGCCCCTTCTGCACGTCGAGACGAACGGTCCTTTCTAAAAGTTGTGTACCGACCTGCCAAAACCTCGGAACTAAGAATGTCCGGCTTTAACCAGGATTCAGTAAACACAATAACGTGGGAAGCAAATGCAACACTATCCCGGAAAATAATGCTGAGTTTACTACGTAAACCTCTAATATTCTGATAAGTTACTAAAAGAGAAGTTAGTTTTTTGGATGGGTGGAAGCAGGACGGGACGATGAGGAAGAGAAAGATGAGGTTGAGGATGGCACACTGGAATGATTTGTAACAGTTATGTGGGGCCTATTCTTCTTCTTAGCCTTAAACTACTTCACCACCAAATGCTTTGGCCAAAATTTGGCGGAGCAAATGGTGTCAAATTGAGTTGGGGAGATGCTTATCTTAAACGAGGCTATCTCCCTGGCATAAGAGAAGTTAAATTTCTCCACCTTTAATCCCACGGCTTTTATTTTGCTTTGAATAAAAGCAATTACATCATTAGATGTGAAGTCAGGGGCCAGCCGTGAAACAAAAACCTGTCGTTTTGGTGGGACTCCCACCAGTGGTTTAGTCACTACAGGCCTAATACCTGTAGTGGCAATATCCGGAGGTCCGGAACTTCTGATCACTGGTGGGATCGGAATAGACGGGACAGCTAGCGAGCTTGCGGACACCACGGACACGGACGCTGCAGACGTTCTTGGCTGCACGTTCTCCGAAGCGATAAATTCGGCTACCGAATCTGCATCGCCAGCAGCTGTCGTTGCCCTTGGAGTGGCAAACGAGATCAACTGCTGCATACTTGGAGTGGTCGGAGTCAGTTTTTCAGCCGCGAACGGCTGAGTGACGGCTGGTACTTGCAGATCTCGCGGAGTGACCCTTTTACGCCTCATTCAGACTCATTCAGCAGTTGCAGACTGCCAAATTGAGATTCCATGGCTAGGAGCCGATCGTTCTGCTTTTTAAAGCCAACGGTCAGCTCCTTAAAGCCCTTCCGCGTTGGCCTCATAATAGCCACCATATCATTATCCACCGCACGGCATGCCTCGCAACTGTAATGCAACCCATTACGTTTGGCTATAGCATCACTCACGAGGCCAGAAAATCCAGCGCATTTTGCGTGCACTACGCCGTCGCAGAGCCAGCAGGGGACATTCGGCTGATCGTGGGTCATCTGCTTCTTACAAGTTTTTTTAGCGCAGACCACAGCGTATTCCATTTTTATACCCGATACTCAAAATGAGTATTGGGGTATATTAGATTTGTGGTAAAAGTGGATGTGTGTAACGTCCAGAAGGAATCGTTTCCGACCCCATAAAGTATATATATTCTTGATCAGCATCAATAGCCGAGTCGATTGAGCCATGTCTGTCTGTCCGTCTGTCCGTCTGTCCGTCCGTCCGTCTGTCCGTCTGTCCGTCCCCTTCAGCGCCTAGTGCTCAAAGACTATAAGAGCTATAGACTATATAAGTATCGGGTATAACTGTAGAGTTGCGGTGTCCGCAGCAACTCACAACGTTCCCCCTCGTTATTTTTTATTTATTTAAAAATTTGCAACAAAAAAATTTCAAACAAATCGGTATCAGACCAATGTGGCAGACAACGCTCAAGAGCAGGTTGGAGAGCGGTTATAGCGAGAGCTACTAAACAGAGAGCGCTATTGCTCAGAAAGTTTAAAGAGTGAGTTTATTGAGTGATATCGTTGAACGTTGTTCGTCATGAAAGCCTTAGTTCATCGTCTAATTTAGCAATGTGGTGCCTGCAAATCCCAAATAGCTCGCGTAGCTGCGGAGGCTCGGGAGTTTGTACAGTCATGTGCTTCTGGGCAAACATTAGAGAATAAGTTGGACTGACTGGTTGCAACTTTCAACAGCTTTTTGGAGCTCTCTGAGAAGTTGAGCAAACACTGTGGAACGCATATTTGGTGGAAAAACTCAACTTCTGGAGAAGATTCGGGATACAGCAGTAACAGCAAAGCTGCATATTGAAAAAATACACATTCCGACGTTTTCGGGCAGATACGAGGATTGGTGTCAGTTTAGTGAATTGTTCGGATGGCATGGGAGAAGCTCGATAATCGTTATAAGATATAATTACTGATTTCTCGTTTGTTCATTCAAAATTTTCTTTCGTTGCCAACCACAGAGGGTTCAAACATCGCCAAGTTGCGTAAAATAGTCGACAACGCTGAGGAAAGTATACATGGTCTACAAGCGCCAAAATGCCACAGCCGCAATATGTGCCTCATCCACATCTTGCTTTCACCCTGAATGCAAAAAAGCTTGGGCAACCTCCAGTGAATCGTGCAAAGAAAATGTGACCATATATGACCTGTTCGGCTTTGTCTTCGCACGTTGCGATGCCCTTGAGTCTTGTCAGATCCAAAGCTAATCTATGATACACACACGGTGCTTTCATCATCGCATAATTTATTTATTTATTATTCGCCAACGGAATCAAAAAATCCTTAACTGGCTAGGCTAACTTATTTCTATCTTAACAAATAACAAAAAATAACATTAATAAATTAATTATGTAGCAGGAAGAAATCCACAAGCAACCGTCTGACGGCTCCCTTCCGCTGGCAAAAGTCAAAGCGCATCCCAGCTGGCAGCGCATTGTGCTGCCGAAGCGCCCTACTGATGGGCTCATGAAAGCCATAATTGGTCCGGTGAAGATCAACTGCAAAGGGTGCATGGGTCCTGGGCTCCTGGCGGGCGTAGTGAAGCTAATCCTACTAAGTAGGTCAGGGCAATCGATATTACCCACTAGAAGGTCAAAAATAAATATTTGAGCCGCAATGGTCCTTCGATCCTCGAGAGAGGAGAGATGCACGAGGCGACATCTGCACTCATAGGACGGCATCGGAATGGAAAATGGCAGAGGCTGGAGTGCAAATTTCAGAAACTTTCTTTGGAGTCCTTCGATGCGCGAAATTTGGACGACCCCGGTGGGATTCCAGACCATGGAAGCGTACTCAAGGAGCGAGCGCACAAGGAATGCGTACAGACTGAGCCTTGTATATGGGTCCTTGAATTGGGATGAATTGCGCTTAACAAAGCCGAACATTGCATAGGCTTTTGGCAATATTAAATTCATATGCCCTGCAAACAGAAATCTAGAGTCAAATAAGACCCCGAGGTCAAGTATCTCCGTCTGCTTTAAGAGAGGATGGCCATCTATTGAATATGAGGCCAGCACATTAAAGACACGCTTGCTAAAAGAAACAAAGTAACATTTACTAATGTTGAGTGGGAGCGAATTAAGTCTGGACCAACGAGCAACTCTATCCAGGTCGCGCTGCAGAAGGATACTATCGCCTAAGGTTTTGACAGATCGGAAGATTTTAAGATCATCAGCATAAAGCAGATGCTCAGAAGCTTGAATGCTGAGACATATGTCGTTAATAAAAATTAAGAACAGAAGTGGACCAAGTGCACTTCCCTGTGGAAGGCCGGAAGTAGCCAAGAATGGGTCCGAAGGCTTTCCATTTATCAATACGACATGCTCTCGCCGCTCAAGATACGACCTAAACCAACTGAGCAGGCAGGAATGAATCCCCAACCGATGCAGCTTGGCTATTAAAGCACAGTGGGAGACTTTGTCAAAGGCTTTAGCAAAGTCAGTATACACAACGTCGACTTGAGAGTGCATTTCAAAGACACGAGTGCAGAAATTACTGAAAGCAATGAGATTAGTGGTTGTTGATCTACCCGGCATAAAACCATGCTGATTTGGGCTAATGTACGATTTCATGAGGAAGGTGATCCTTCTGGCAATGATTCGCTCTAGAAATTTTGAAACATTGCTGAGTTTGGCAATTGGTCTATAATTAGAAATGAGATTTTTGGTACCTCTCTTAAAAATTGGCGTAATCGTGGCAGCTTTCCACTTACCAATAAACTGACCCGTTAACAGCGAATTTGTGAATAGAATTTTGAGAGGTTCACAGAACGCTACAACACAGTTGCGAAGCAGGAAGGCAGAAATGCCATCACAGTCGGGTTTATTAGAATTATCGAATTCATCAATTGCCACCAAAATGTCCTCTTCCGATACATCGAGTGTACCAATATTGACCACCGAGGGGATAGAGTTTAAGCCTTCGAAACTGTGCCAAGCTGCGTATGGCTCAAAATTTGAGCTAAAGAAAGAAGCAAAAAGGTTTGCTATACCATTATCCGTATTAGCGCTCAAGCTGCCCAGGTTCATAACGGAAGGAAGAGAGCTCGTTGACCTTTTGGACTTTATAAAATGCCAAAAAGACCTGGGATTGACTTTAAGTTCCCTCTCAACGTCGGCAATATATTGGTTATACAAAAATTTTCCTAAAAAAGCAAACTCCCTCTTATGTTGCACATACCTTGCCCAATCTACAGGGTCCCGGGTCTTACCAAATCGTTTAAAGTACTTATTACGAAGATTCTTATATTTCATAAGACCCTTCGTATACCACGGCAGTCTATAGGAGCCATGCACCCTTTTGGAAGCATTGTTACCAATAATACGACGGACCGTATGCAGGAAAACATTATAGGACGTGTCTACACTAGAATGCGAGAGAACAGAAGCCAAATTAACATTTAACATACTAGGTTAGGTTAGGTTAAGGCGGTAGCCGGGAGGGGGGGGATAAGAGCCTCCCGCCCCCAAGCTCACTTGGACCTATAAAAGGTCCGTTGTGTTGCCGCATGGGCATGTGCCCCTTCGCGTTGCCCGAACCGTGAGAGCATACTACTGCAGGTTAAGGGCAGTCCCATCCGGTGGCTTGGATGTATTTGGACAAGGTCCCTGGTTTGATTACGGACAGGTCCGAAATGTCCGTGAGGAAAGCGGCCCCGAGAATACGAAGACGACGATTTCCAAGGGCTGGGCAGTGGCAGAAGAAGTGGGGGACCGATTCCTCCTCCTCCTCGTCGCGACAACTCCTGCAGAAGTCGTTATGAGTGATTGACAGTCTAGAGGCGTGAGTGCCGATCTGCCAGTGTCCCGTAATGGCTCTAGTAACTGCAGAGCACTGTGCTCTGCTGAGTTTATACAGCTCTGCTGAGCGCTTCTTCGATCGATATGGCCATATCAATCTTGAGACTTTACAGGAAACGGTTTGCTGCCATCTCCTATTGGCATTTTGCTCGAACAATTCGTGCGTTAGGAGCCTGCACGTAGCCAAGGGCATCGCTACTTGCTCCCTCTCCGGTAGGAGAGGAATCGTAGTACCCTGCCTGGCTAGCTCGTCGGCGGCGTCGTTCCCCTCGATGTCCCTGTGGCCGGGGACCCATATAAGGAAGAGATCTAACTGCTCTGCGATCTCGTGCAGAGACCTGCGGCAGTCATTTACAGTCGCTGAGTTCGACGATATTGAGCCTAGAGCTTTGATAGCTGCTTGGCTGTCCGAGAAGACGCACACTAAGTGCGTATCTAGAAGTAATTTGGAGACGATCAAAATGGCCTCCTTGATGGCTTCAACCTCCGCTTGGAACACACTACAGTGATCCGGGAGCCTGAAGCAATGACTGATGTTCAGCTCGCTGCAGTAGACTCCGCCTCCCACGCGGCCGTCTAGCTTTGAGCCATCAGTGTAGAAGTGGACCGCATTTGCAGGTCCTGGTTCGCCCATCTCCCAGTCCTCCCTAGATGGGATTGATACCTGGAAGGGCGTCGAGAGGTGATCACTGGGGATACAGTAATCTGTCCTCTCTGGTAATTGCGGGAGTCTCATCAGGATTCCCGAGTGCCCAACCGCGGATGCTTTCCACAGTCTGGCTTCTCTCATTCTGAGGGCGGAAAGTGTTGCCACCTTCTTTCCCATGAGATCCACAGGGAGGAGGTCCAGCACAGTATCCAGGGCTTCCCCTGGAGTAGTGCGTAGCCCGCCAGTTATGCATAGCTCTGCCATGCGTTGAACTCTGCTGAGTTTATTGAGGCATGTCCTTCTGTCCAAGGCTGGCCACCATACCACCACTCCATAGAGCATGATTGGTCGTATGATGGCGGTGTAGAGCCACCGAACTATATAGGGGGTCATTCCCCATTTTAGTCCGATGGCTTTCCTGCAGGTATAGAGGGCCACTGTGGCCTTCTTTACTCTATCCTCTATGCTCAATTTCCAATCGAGCTTTCTATCGAGGATTAGGCCAAGATACTTGGCGTTGTTGCTGAAGACTAGCGTTTCCCCACATAGTCTTGGGGAATCAGTACCGGAACTTTGTACTTCCTAGTGAAAAGCACCAGTTCCGTTTTAGACGGGTTGACGCCTAACCCGCATTTGTCTGCCCCTTTCGACATTTTCGTGAGAGTACTTGTCATGCACTCACACAATGTCTGCGGAAATTTTCCGGAGAATGCTATGGCAACATCGTCCGCGTACGCCACCACACGGCAGCCACCCCCCTCTATCTCCCGCAGCAGTGTGTTCACTGCCACGTTCCATAGGAGGGGCGAGAGGACTCCGCCCTGCGGTGTGCCTCTGCTGACAAATCTGGTACACGTTGACGTCCCCAGTGATGCCTCAACCGTCCTGCATTGTAGCATCTGATCGATCAGGCTCACCGTCCTGGAGTCAACGCCCAGATCCGTCAGTGCGCCCGTGATGGCGGTCGGAAGGATGTTGTTAAAGGCGCCTTCTATGTCGAGGAAGGCTACTAGGGTGTACTCCTTAAAATTAAGGGATGCTTCGATGATCGATGTGATCGAGTGTAGGGCCGTTTCGGTGGATCTTCCCTTCCGATAGGCATGCTGGGAGTCTGAGATCAGACTGGACGGAATGCACGCCGTTAGATGCAGCCCCAGGAGCCGCTCCATCGCCTTTAGAAGAAAAGACGATAGACTTATGGGTCTGAAATCTTTTGGGGCAGTGTGCGAGGGCTTGCCTGCCTTGGGTATGAATACGACTTTGGTCTGAAGCCAGGTGTCAGGAATGCACCCGTGGGAGAAGATTCCCTCGTAAATTATTTTGAGCCAGTTAATGGCTTTATGTCCCGCGTGAATCAGTTGGGCAGGGAAAATGCCGTCTGGCCCCGCGGACTTGTAGGGTTTAAAGCTTCTGATCGCCCAGGAAATGTTTTCCTGGCTTAGCAGTCCCAAGATGGCATTTGAGGCGACAGAAGGAGGCGCGAGGTAGTTGGGTCTGTTTTCATCGCAGCCAGGGAAGTGGGTATTTAGGAGAAGATTTAGCGACTCCTCGCTGGACGTAGTCCACGACTGGTCGGTGTTCTTCAAGTAGCCCAGGGTGGGTGTTGTCTTCGAGAGAACTCTGCGCAAGCGTGAGGCTTCTGAGTTACTCTCGATTTCGCTGCAGAACTTACGCCAGGAGGCGCGTTTGGCTTTTCTAAGTTCTTTGTTGTAGGTTGACAGACTGGCCTTGTATTCGGCCCAGTTTTGCTCAACGTTTCCAGCCTTAGCTTTATTGAAGAGTCTCCGGGAGGCTTTCCGGAGTTCACCCAGTTTCGGATTCCACCATTCAGGTTTCTTCCGGCCTCTGTTCTTGCCAGAGGGGCATGCTTTGTCGAGCGCCTTATTGCAGGCGTCGGTAAAGATCTTAAGAAGACGAGTCGTGGCCTCCGTGGAGAACTCCTCCTCAGATGGGGGCTCAGGGAGAACACGACAGAGGTAATCAGAGTACCGAGTCCAGTTTGTCCGCCTGATGTTTCGGAATCGGACTGGCTTCGGTACTGAGAAGGAGAAGACAGTTTCCACGTACCTGTGGTCCGAGAAGGAGTGCTCTTCCAGGACCCTCCAGGATACAATGTTACGCTGTATCTCATGAGAGGCAAGCGTGAGGTCCAGGACCTCCTTGCGGTTTTTAATGATAAAGGTGGGATCACTACCCCGGTTTAGTAAGACCATCTGAGTGGTCAGTAAGTAACTGAAAAGGTACTCACCCCTTTCGTTTGTGTCAGTGCTTCCCCACTGACAGTGATGTGCATTGGCATCGCACCCCACAATTAGGCCGATGTCCTTGGCCGAGCAGTCTGCGATTAGAGCCCGGAGAGGCGCGTGTGGAGGGGGGTCTGGTTGTTCATGCCCCATGTATGCGGAGCAGATCCTCAGTGAGCGCTCCTGGCCTTCGAGGCTCACTGCGGTGTGGTCTTCATTGCTGAAATTTGGGAGCAAAAATAGGTGCAACTCTCTTTTTGCAAGAATGCAGGTACGAATTTTACCTGCGGTTTCAGCTACATATAGCTTGTAGTCAGAAGTCCTCAGACCGGAGACCCTGTTTCCGAGGATCCAGGGCTCCTGAATGAGGACTATGTCGGCTCCATCCTTGGCCAGGTGGAGCAGTAGAGCAGCGCATGCTGCCTTACAATGGTGGAGGTTTATCTGCAGGAGCGTCAACGACATTCCTGAGGCTCGCCTCCACCATTGTTACTTCTAGATCGCTGTCAGGGGACTCCGGCTCCTCCCCGACAACGATGTGGCTGAGACCTCTGGCTAGGTCGCTCTCGTCGAACGCGTAGTCGTCCAAGATATCGTCCGACATCATGGACGCCGCATCCGACGCCGGGTTGTCTTCCTCGCACGAGGCCCTCTCTTTCGGGATCTCCGGCAGCTCCGGGTCTGGCTCGACCTCCACTTGCCTGCCCTTGCGATCGGACTTGTAAGTGGATATGGTGACCTTCTTGTAGCCATAATCCACTACACCGTCCGACTTTGCGAGGAGATCAATGGATTCCTCATTTAGGACGAGGATAACCTGGCGCCTCTGCCCTTGGATATCCTCCACCTTTGCCACCTTCCAATCGGCTGTAGGAAGGTGGGGGTTGCGGACCTGCAGTAACCTGAGGATCTTCTCAGGCTCTGCAGGCTTAGCCGAGACCCACGCTCTGGCTCTCGGGCGACTAGGGACATCTTCCCACTTCACGGCCTCCAGTTTCGCCCCTGGATAGACCTCTTTTAGGGCCGCCACCGCCTTCATGTAGAGGGCCGCAGAGCGAGCGTCTTGGCAGGCGATGGCTTTCACCTTGCCTTGATGCCACCCTGCGTCCTCACACTTTGGCGGTGGTCCGCCGTTCTCCTCCAGTTCCAGTAGGAACCGGTCCTGGAGCTCGTTCTCCACCAGGTGCCACTTATCGCGAGGGACATGGCCGTCCTCGGCGCCCCTGTCCAGGACACCGATCAGGGTCCTGCCCCTCGCCACCTCAGCGAACGACCGGTTCGTGAGGTGGGTCTTCACCCGCTTGGCTTGCTGGGCTTGGCCTGGCTGATTTGCGGGGTCCTCCGCTGAGCGTTGCCGCTTGTTGGCGGCCTTGGCTGCGCCCTTTCCGGCTTTGGCTGGCTGGAACAGTGGAAGGATTGAGCAGGCCCACAGCCTCTGCTCCTTTCCTTCGGCTGACGCCTTGAAGTTCGGGTCTTCGTTGGACAGGATGAAAGCCGCTCGTCTCCTGTCCTGGTACGACGGCTTTCCACCCCGTGGTGCAGAGACGCTGCCCGCCGGGGCTCCCATGGGTTCTTCGGTCCCGGTGCGCTCACCAGCCGCGATTACGCTCTGCTTGGCAGCCACCCCGGTATCCGCTTCGCCCTTGGAGCCACCCGACTTGGAAGGACCCGATTGGCTTTTCGGGCCCCACCTCACTGCGGCTGCTGCCTGAAGACGGTGGACCGACTCAGTCTCCTTCCCCGTCTTCTTTGGACCCGGTTTCCCAGGCGCTGGTGCAGAGGGATTGGCTTGTCCCTCCGGTACTTTAAGAGGAGTACCGAGCTCCTTTGCGGCTTTGTTGGTTTTTATTTGTTTATTATTTGGCATAGTAGTTCCCACGAGTAGGCGGGAAGGGGATGGTCACCCGAGGCATAGCCCGCTTGCCCCGGGAAGCCTGATTTAAACTGGAGGTCGGCAGGTATCCAGAGTCCGCATATTAGCGACCGGGCACCCCCCCGGCCATGCATCCCTCGGCATATAACAGTGTCACCTTGGATTGGGGTAATTTCACTGAGAGTTTTCTTCTCTCCGCCCGACTACTATTCGCCAGCATCATAGCAGAGACATGACCGTGCTAGGACCTGTTTCCAGCCGCCCTCACGGGGAGAGTATAGTCGCACTTCCACCGGTGTGCACAGTTACGGCGGGTGACGGTTCGCTCGCAACCCTCTGTGTCCTAGGGGGGGGGGGGTGAGACGCAGACCGCACCGGGTATTACTAACCGGAGCGGCTGCGCCTCAGTTCCGAGTTCACAGTTGTGCGAGCCGACCCGTCATGCGTTTGTCCCCCTGTAGCACCCGATGGCTGACGGCCATCTATACTATATATACTATCCCTAATAGCATTTAGGCTTACAGTAGAAAAGAAGCATTGATAATATGGTTCCGCCCAGGGCGACTAAAAATTGAAATTGACTAAGAATTCCAACGGCATATGATGCATGTCACAATCCGCGATGGGGAGTTCGCAACATGTAACATGGCAATCTATATCCGAACTAACAAAAATTAAGTCTAGAATCTTATTTAGTTTATTAAACACATTATTTACTTGGGATAAGCCCATACTAAAACAGTCGTCTAGGAAAAGAATCTCGTTCGACAAATGAACATTACTAGGTATCATAGCCGGCGATTGCGGATCGCCGGACCATACCAACGAACCCAAATTGAAGTCGCCAACAACGCAGAGGTGCTGACGGTCTCGCAGATTGCTATAAATGTTAGCAATGTTCTGTGTGTGCGCCTTGTATATTTCATAGCTGCTATTCGGTGGAATGTAGGATGCGCTAATAAATAGCGTCTCCAACTGGCCAGCCACCGCCACACCAATCTGATCCAGAACAGAGTCTCCATCCAGGAGACAAATCCGATCGCAGCGTAGGGTGCGTCTGACGGCCACAATGACCCCACCTCCTTACGAAACACCTGGAAAAGGCTAGGATCGAAGTATTCGTTGTCGAAAAAGTTAGAATTGAGCCAGGTTTCAACCAAAATGACAATGTCGAAGTCACACGTAGAGGTAGCCACGATGACAGCCTGAGCCTTGGTGCGCATGCCCGCTATATTTTGAAAAAAAATTCGTATAGACCTGGCACCAACCATCGGCACGGTCTCAGAAAGGGGCGGTGCCGTCCTGTTATTGGCCACGGAAGATGGGTCCAGACGAGGGTCAGCCATATCCAACTGACTCCGAGGAGCGAGGCCCATGCCTAAAGCCTGCCTAAGCGTTGAAGTCCGAATCAGTAGCACACCATCCTTGTCCATAAAAGAGGGGAGGGAAGCAGCCGGGAGAGCCAATCTCTGTGACGATGCTGAAGAGAGTGTTGAAGAGAGTGTTCCACATAAGAGCGCACGACGGGCTGCTGACTCTTCCAAAATGTCGAGAGCAGCGACGGCGCAAGCATAGCATACGAAGCAATGCATTTGCATTTGTTGTTGTAATGATGACGTTAGAAGCGCACGTAGTCGGGAGAGAGCGCCAGCAAGAGCATCGTCATCTGATCCATCAGCAGCCGAGCGAATATCGCACAAAGCGCAGATCGAAAAGTCAAAGTTTTGTTGTTGTGTCGAAGAGGATTGCCAAAAATGAAACAACGGGCTGTTGCTCATAGCAAAAGGGCGAAAAAGTGCAAGTAGAATATGTTGCGGAGAAGCGGCGATCGTAAAACCAGAGGCGCCGCTCACTGTGGGTTTTTTGAAGTGGATGGAACTGGAGCTTTCTGAGTCGGCGTGGACGTCCGCAATGGCACAGCTGCACACAGATTAACTGCCGTCAAATCAGCTTCCGGCCTCTGTCTATGCACAAAGCGGGAAACCCTTACCGATACTGGCCAGAATCTATCATCAAAGACCAAGGGGAATAGAGGTTCAGGGACCCCAAGTTTGAAATTTAAGAACTTCAACGCAGATAAATCAGCATCTCGCTTGACCAATTTCACGCAAGAAATTTCCGCCTCCGGCACCTTGAGATTATCTGCAACGAATTTCACCAACGCCTCTGGACCCATTGCGGTAGAAAATTTACCAATATGCAAGTATTTACTGCTCTGCATCACACTCAGCTGTTCGCAGCTCGGAGCAACACCAACAAGCCTCGAAGCAACGAAGCTGAGCGACAGTTACGTCCGAATTGCATTCCGAGCAATAATAAAGCGACATAGCAAAAACACGACCGAACGCAGTGAGAGCTGACTAATCACTGAATCATCATGTTGACGTGCCAAATACGTCTGTTCGTGACTGCGTATATTGTCACGAGCAACACAGTCTTTATGCGTGCACTCTATATGCGTTCAAGGCTCTGGATGTTGTGGATAGCCGCAAGTTTGCAATGGATGGTTATTTGTGCTTCAATTGTCTAAGCCGATCTCATCAAGTAAAGGAGTGTAATTCCACGAACACGTGCCGTCTGTGTAAGTTGAGGCACCGCACTCTTGTTCATCCAGAGGATATACGCTCTGTCACGGCTTCCGCTGCTGTCAATACATCCGCTGACTCAACCGTCCAATTTCTCTGCTGATGCGGATCCAGCCGTGGTCAGCCGTCATACATTGGGGAGGAAACTCGTGGCCAAGAGTCAGGCCATATTGCCAAAGATTTTGACTCCTGGGGCAACGGGACAACCTGCAGGATACTGCTGGATACTGGTTCAACTATAACGATGGTCGACGAATCATTTATTCAACGAATTAAATTGCCGCGCACGCATACTCGTATACCAGTGGTTGGTCTAGGCGCAAATCCTGCTGGGGTTACTAGAGGTCGAGCCACATTCACGCTGCTCTCCCGCACAAGCTTTGTAAACCAGGCGAAATCAACGTGATTTTAGAAGCTGATTAGCTTTTGCACTTCATACTAATTTTGGTTGGATCTCAGTAGTGATGCTCACACCCACGCACTACCACGTCACGCTCACGAGGATGGAAATGGACACTTTGGTTCGATCGTACATGAACATGGAACGAGCTCAACCAAGTAACGCTTAGTTTATACGCACACCCGCAGAAACGATGGCGTGTACATCGGCCAATTCAACGATTCTGCTCTTCCGATGGGGTCCACACGGCCACAAGCACTACGCCGCCTTTTTTCTCTCAAGCGAAAATTTCGAAAATTTCCTGCTCTCAAACAACAGTATGTCGACTTTATGGAGAATTATATACAACGAAGACACTTGGAGGTGATTCTTCCTACTACCGTAGAAGACGATCCCGCTAGTCACAATTATTTAGCCCACCACGCAGTATTTAAACCAGATAGTCCTCATGGGGAGGATGTAATGGATCTTCACTTAATACACGACTACACATCGGACCACCTATTCAAAGGGATTTACTTGAAGTATGTCTACGTTTCCGTCAGCATCGCTATGTGTTTTGTACGGACATTGAGAAAATGTTCAGAGGCAACGGATTGTCTGGCGAAATTAGGAGACTGCTACACTCGATCATTACCGACTGCTGACCTTGACGTATGGCTTAGACGGTTCCCCGCTCTTGGCTGTTCGAGCTCTCAAGCAGATCGCGCAAGATCATGCCGATTTTTATCCGAAGGCTGGTGCTGTGTTGGTCACAAACTGTTGGTCACTACCCAATGCGCTGTCAAAGGAAATTTGTGAGTATCCGCTTGAAGCTCTAGAGGAGGATAGTCCAACTCAATATGTCAAGGTTCTTGAAATACGCTGTGACCCGGCTGTAGAAGAGCTTTCCTTCAAGTTGACCATTCCTGACGCCCCAAGTGCTCTGACAAAACGGATTTTGCTGTCTGAGCTTGCCAAGATCTACGATCCACTGGGGTTGGTTGCCCCATAACTGTATTTCTAAATGTTATCTTTCAAGATAGTTGGCTGAGCTCGGTCGAATGGAACGAATCACTACGAATCAACAGTTTGAAGCTGAAGATCATTTACCGGCTTACGCCGCTGTCATTTACAGTCGCGTGAGACTCAAATTAATCTACACACTTCCGATGATGGAAATAATCTTGATTGTATAATCAACAAAGCTTCCTCCTGGTCACATCTCTTGCGGACAATTAGCTATTGTTTTCTCTTTGTACATCGAGTTCGTTGCAAGGACCGCCTGTCATCGTTTTTATCGTCATGGGAGCTTCAATATGCCCGCTCTAGGGTAATCAAACATGTCCAGATGGAGTTCTTCCAAGTGGAGTACAAACAGCTGAGCACTGGACAAGCACTTTCTCAAAAATGAAAGTTGATTCGCTATACTCCCTTTGTTGACGACCAAGGAATTCTGCGCGTAGGAGGACTCATTGGCAATTCGATGGCAACCTATGATGCAAAACATCCCATACTTCTTCCAAAGGAATCACCAGACGCTATTTTACTAGCTAGACACCAGCACGTCACATCGCTACACCTTGGAGTCGAACTTATGTTCCACACGTTGAGACAGAAGTATTGGATCCTTGGAGCCCGTAACATAGTCCGCAAAATTGTATTGAACTGCAAGATTTGTTTCCTCCAGCGCAAAGGTATGAGCACACAACTCATGGCTGATCTTCCCGCCTTTCGCGTTCAGCCCTCCCGCTGCTTTCTACATTCTGGATTGGATTACGCTGGACCAGTTACCATCAAGACATCAGTAGGTTGGACACCGAAGTTTGGCAAAGCTTGGTTCGCCATTTTTGTTTGTGTCCACCAAAGAAATTCATATAGAGCTCATCAGTGATTTGACCACTCCTGCATTTATCGCCGCTTTCAAACGGTTATTGTCTCGACGTGGCCCTATATCCGATTTTTACTCAGACAATGGCACAACATTCCATGGAGCCAGAAAGGAACTAACGGAGATGCAACGGATAGCTGTATCTCAAAGTCAGGATGAGGAAATTGCTAATTTTCTGACGAGTCAGGAAATCAACTGGCACTTCATTCCGCCATCTGCCCCGCATTTTGGAGGTCTTTGGGAGACCGGCGTACGATCTATCAAGCTCCACCTGCGCTGAGTAATTGGTAGCAGATTGAAGGTTTACTTAACTCTCGCCCACTGTGTACGCCCAGCGATCAAAGCTTGGGTCCCCTTACCCGCGCTCATTTTCTTACAGTTCAACCTCACATGTCGGTGCCGGAGCCGTCCTTGTTAGACGTCAACATTAACAGACTGCAGCGTTGGAGACAATTGCAAGCCAAGGTTCAAGGATTCTGGAAACGGAGTCTTGAATATCTTGCTTCCTTGCAACCTCGCACGAAATAGCAGCAGGATTCCAACAACATAACCGTGGCCAAGACGAGAGGGTTACAAGAGAACTATTACCAAAGTTGCTGTGCTTTCCTTGTTCTGAACAGTCGTTCAGGGAAGCCGGTATGTTGAGAAATTAGACGCGTAGTTTTAGTTCAATGTTCATTTATATTACAGCTGCCCTATTCATATGCTCATGATTGTATTGCACCGCTTAAGTAACTATTTTTACGCGCATAGCTGTGTTGTTAATGCTTGTGTCCAAAACATAGCTGTAACGTTCTCACAAGTATAGCTAAAGCGATGTGTACCGTTTTGCATTGATACGTCGCATCGCATGATCTTTCAATTCCCTTTTGGCTCGACTTCTTTTGTAGAGGGGAAGGAAAATAGATTCTTAACCAACCGCCAGCATATCGCTGTACAACCGCACAGATATCACCGATATTATATAATCATCATATTTATTAAATAAAACCTAGTAAAATTCATACAGTCCACTCATTCATATCCACATAGTATTATAAGCAGATTTGGCGCTTAGGTCAATTAGCTTATTTCCTTCAATATTTTTTTGACTTGGTATAAACAGTAGTGAACATTTTTTATATTTTATTAATATTGATCTTATGCTAGATTCGTTGTAATAATTGTTGTTTATTTTTTTGATCGCAGTTATAGATGATTGTGAGCTAGATCTAGATAATTTGCACAACACCATGGCTGAAAGTTATTGAAATCGGATTGCAAATCTTTCGTATCTTTCGTAGTGATCAGACGTGTTTTTGTTTTGCGCTCCGCATTTTTTCCTTTTGTTTTGAATAAACAGCCGGTTTTTTCCTAACTAAATTCTAATTATACTTCCTAACCAGACAACAATCTGGAAACCTATTCTATTACGCGAGTGCATGCCTTTTGATTTGTGTTAAAACATTATTTAACTTTTTATTTTTCGGCGTCGGCTTGTGCTTGTGCTTGTGTTTGTGTTGTTGCAGTGAGTGAGTACGCATTACATTGCATTGCAGTCCGCTCTCGTCTGGTAGCTTTTGTTGTTTTATCACTCTCTCGCTATCACCTCAACTTCAATAACTGTTCTTTCTCTCTCGCTCTTTAAACTTTCTGAGCAATAGCGCTCTCTGCTTAGTAGCTCTCGCTATAACCGCTCTCCACTCTGCTCTCTTTTTTTTACCAATTCCGCTTTGAGCGTTGTCTGGCACATTGGTCTGATACCAATTTGTTTTGCAAATAATAGTATATATATAAATAAATAATAAAATAAAATGGAATACGCTGTGGTCTGTGCCAAAAAAAGCTGTAAGAAGCAGATCACCCACGATCAGCCGAATGTCCCCTGCTGGCTCTGCGACAGCGTAGTGCACGCAAAATGCGCTGGATTTTCTGGCCTCGTGAGTGATGCTATAGCCAAACGTAATGGCTTGCATTACAGTTGCGAGGCATGCCGTGCGGTGGAGAAAGACATGGTGGCTTTCATGAGGCAGACGCGGAGTGGCTTTAAGGAGCTGACCGTTGGTTTTAAAAACCAATAAGATCGGCTCCTAGCCATGGAGGCTCAGTTTAGCGGTTTAAAACTGCTGAATGAGTCTCCGAGGCGCAAAAAGGTCACTCCGCGGGATCTGCAATTGCCAACCGTCACTCAGCCGTGCGCCGCCGAAAAACTGACTCCGACCACTCCAAGTGTGCAGCAGTTGATCTCGTTTGCCACTCCAAGGGCAACGACAGCTGCTGGCGACGCAGATTCGGTAGCCGAATTCATCGCCTCGGAGAATGTGCAGCCAAGTACGTCTGCAGCGTCCGTGTCCGTGGTGTCCGCAAGTTCGCTAGTTGTCCCGTCTATACCGATCCCACCAGTAAATAGACGTTCCGGACCTCCGGATATTGCCACCACAGGTACTAGGCCTGTGGTGACTAAACCACTGGTGGGAATTCCCACCAAAACGACAAGTTTTTGTTTCACGGCTGGCCCCTGACCTCACATCTAATGATGTAATTGCTTTTATTCAAAGCAAAATAAAAGCCGTGGGTTTAAAGGTGGAGAAATTTAACTTCTCTTATGCCAGGGAGATAGCCTCGTTTAAGATAAGCATCTCCCCAACTCAATTTGACACCATTTGCTCCGCCAAATTTTGGCCGGAGCATTTGGTGGTGAAGGAGTTTAAGGCTAAGAAGAAGAATAGGCCCCCCATATCCCTTCCAAACCTTTCCAGTGTGCCACCCTCAACCTCAACTTCCTCTTCCTCAACTTCCCGTCTTGCTTCCACCTTTCCAAAAAACTAACTTCTCTTTTAGTAACCTATCAGAATGTAAGAGGCTTGCGTAGTAAGCTCAGCATTCTTTTCCGGGATAGTGTTGCATTTGCTTCCCACGTTATTGTGTTTACTGAAACCTGGTTAAAGCCGGACATTCTTAGTTCCGAGGTTTTGGCAGGTCGGTACACAACTTTTAGAAAGGACCGTTCGTCTCGACGGGCAGGGGGGGTTCTAATTGCAGTGGACTCTTACTTCACGTCGGAACACTTCACAGTCCAAGTTCAACAGGAACTGGAATTCCTGTGTGTAAAACTGATTCTTCCCGCTTTCGCTATATTCATTACTTGCTCGTATATCCCACCTTCTTCGGATATTTCAATTTATGAGCAGCACTTGTCCGCTTTAACCGCTGTTTCTTCCTCGCTATCTGATAAAGATCGTATGATAGTTCTTGGTGACTTCAACTTGCCAGGAACTGTTTGGTCTTCGGTAAACGAGTCTAGTATCCTAGTGCCCATGTCACGACATGACTTTGTTGACGGCTTGCTTGACCTATCCCTGTCTCAAGTCAACCATGTGAAAAATTCCTTGGGTCGATTGCTTGATCTGTGCTTTGTATTGGATCCGACCATAGTGTTGTTAACCCGAGCCCTTCCGCTCACTATACCTGAAGACGCCTACCACCCTACTTTCGAGGTGTCGCTAGATATAGGACCAACTGTATTGGATCGGTCGAGTAGGCTGCCCGAACGTGTCCGCTGCTTTCGTAAAGCCGAGTTTGCGAAGCTTAATAACCTCATTAGGGATTTTGATTGGTCCGCTTTGTACTTGTGCACTGATATCATAAAAGGCACAAACATTTTTTACAATGCTCTTGGCACATTTTTCGATTCTTGTGTCCCGCTTTCTTGTCCGACTAGATCTGGAAAACCCCCTTGGTTTACCAAAGAGTTATCCAGTCTAAAAAACTTAAAATCAAGACTTTATAAAAAATTTCAAGAAGTGGGTTCTCCTACTTCTCACTCTCGCTATGTATTAGCTCGGTCAAACTTTTCAGTTCTTAATGCTCAATGCTATAAGAACTACCTATCTCGATGCAGGATACGATTTTCTCAGGACCCTAAACAGTTTTACAGCTTCGTAAACAGTAAGCGTAGAACGTCCGCACACCCATCCTCGCTATCATTTTGTAATACGTCGGCAAATAATGATCAGGCAATTGCCGATCTTTTTGCCCAATTCTTCCAAACCACCTATTCTGAGGAAAGCTACTCTGGTCATCCGTACCCATACGGTTTACCGAGGTCGAACGGCATTTTCAGTCCCTTGTTAAATGAATGTTCCCTACTTCATGATCTTCGACTAGTTAAGCCGGTGTTTTCACCGGGTCCAGACGGGGTTCCAGGTTGTGTACTCAGGTACTGTGCCGAAGCTCTGTGTGGACCTTTGCTTAAACTATTCACCCTATCCATTGATTCTTCTTGCTTCCCCCCGATCTGGTAGGAGTCGTTTATAATTCCTCTCCATAAAAAAGGTGGCAAGTCTGATGCAAAAAATTATAGAGGTATAGCAAAGTTATCCGCTATTCCCAAAATGTTGTAGAAGGTTTTAACTCCGCACTTGCAACATCTCTGCAAGTCACTTATATCTCCAACTCAGCATGGATTTATAAGGCGGCGATCAACCACCACGAACTTGTTAGAGTTTACCTCTTTCATTATTAAAGGCTTTCAAGGTAACTTACAGACGGATGTTATTTACACCGACTTTAGTAAAGCATTCGACTCTGTAAACCATTCCCTTTTAGCGCATAAACTTGACCTTTTAGGGTTTCCGCCCAACCTCCTGAGATGGATTTCTAGCTATCTTTGTTCTAGGTCTCAAAGAGTCCTCTTCAAAAACTCCCTCTCTTTCCCAGTAAAGGTTTCTTCGGGAGTACCACAAGGCAGCCATCTAGGCCCCTTACTCTTCACACTCTTTATTAATGACTTACCTTCAGTATTAACATACTCTCGAGTACTTATGTATGCGGATGATGTTAAACTCTGTGTCCAGTACAAGGACATTTCATTTCATTCTCGCTTTCAATCCGATCTCAATATCTTTCAGTCATGGTGTTGTGCAAACTTGTTACACCTTAATGCCTCGAAATGCAAAGTTATGACATTTCATCGTTCTAGCCCTTTGTTGGCTCCCTACACCCTATTTGGTGGTTCTCTTGAGAGAATTACCCTGGTGGATGATCTGGGTGTTATGTTAGACCCCAAGTTAAAGTTTTAAGAACACATTTCTACCATGGTAAATAAGGCCATGGGCGTGCTTGGGTTTATAAAGAGGTGGTCAAAGGAATTTGACGACCCCTATATAACAAAGACTCTCTATACCTCGCTTGTTCGTCCGATCTTAGAATACGGCTCCTGTGTATGGTGCCCTCAGTACAAAGTACACCAGGACCGTATAGAATCAGTACAGAAAAACTTTTTACTCTTTGCTCTGCGGGGCCTTAACTGGGATGCGGGTGTAAGACTCCCATCTTACTCTAGTAGACTACTATTAGTAAACCTCCCATCCTTAGTTAACCGTAGAAAAATGCTTGGTGTGATATTTATGCACAACTTGATCAGGGGTGACATAGACAGCCCTGATCTGTTGAGCCGCATAAACTTCACGATTCCTATTAGACTGACTAGAAATTTTATACCGTTGTTCCTTCCACTTTGTAGATCGAATTATTCCTTGCATGAACCGTTTAGGGTCTTATGCTTGGATTATAATTCCCTCTACCATATTATATCCACCACTAATTCTCTTCCCCTTATTAAATTATTAATCCTTACACACCTTTCTATTAATTAGTAACTGTAGTGGTATTTGTACTTTGATTGCATGCTTAGTTTCTTAGTAAGTTTAGTACTAATTTTCCTCGAATGTTAGTCTAATAGCTATCTTTCTTGCATGTTCGCGTTTGGTTCGGCTACGCACCGCGCGTCATGCGGCAGCGCCCCTCGGTCGGTTGGGCGGGAGGAGGGCTGCGTTTTGCCTGGGATCCGCGCGTAACAGCCTTCTGCTGGTGTCACACGGGCCACTTGACGGTGCAGTAGCTGCATCGCCTCTTGAAAGATGCAGTCATTGCATGTCAACGTCCACACAAACCGGATTGAAGTGAAGTTTCCTTACACTGAACACAGAGCTTAACATAATCCGTATACATTAGTACTCGAGAGGCAAGTCATTAATAAAGATTATGAAGTGTAAGGGGCCTAGATGGCTGCCCTGAGGTACTCTAGAAGTAACCTTAACCTTATGATCTTTATCTGATAGCGAGGAAGAAGCAACTTTTAAAGCGGACAAGTGCTGCTCATAAATTGAGATATCCGAAGAAGGTGGAATATACGAGCAAGTTACTAAAAGAGAAATTAGTTCTTTTGGAAGGGTGGAAATATGACGAGAAGATGAGAATGGAACATTTGGCTGATTCTGACTTGGAAGAGCTATGGGGTCCTATTCATCTTCTTAGGCTTAAGCCCCGGCCAAAATTTGGCAGAACAAATGGTGTCGAATGGAGTTAGGGAGACGCTTATCTTAAGAGAAGGTATCTCCCTGGCAAAAGAAAAGTTAAACCTCTCCACCTTAAGCCGACGGTTTTATTTTGTTTTTTATAAAAAGCACTAACATCATTAGATATGACGTCAGGGGCCAGCCGTGAAGCAAAACTCGTCATTGTAGCGGGAACCCCACCAGTAGGCAATATCCGGAGGTCCAGAACGTCGAATTATTAAGATCGGATTGCAAGCGAGAATGAAATGAAATGTTATTTACTGGAGACAGAGCTTAACATCATCCGCATACATGAGTACTCGAGAGTATGCTAATACCGAAGGCAAGTCAAGACTGTGAAAAGTAAGGGGCCTAGATGGCTGCCCTACGGTACGCTGGAAGTAATCTTGACTGGTGAAGAGAGGAAGTCTTTGAAGAGGACTCAACCTCTCCACCTTCAAGTCTGCGGCTTTTATTCTGACGGGAGACAAAAACTTGCCTCGTTGTTGAGAGCCCCCACCATTGGTTTTGCGTGGTACCTGAACGGAACGTCCTTTATGGAGACGGAAGGGGGTGGGGCGAAATTTTGAAATACACTTGTGCAGTTACGATACCTTAGGAGTGTGGATACCAAATTTGGTTGCTCTAGCTCTTATAGTCTTTGAGATCTAGGCGCTCACTTTTAGCAGTAGGCAAAGCCTACCATGAAACGTGTGTGTTAGAGAGAGACAGAGCGAGATAGAATGCAATTTTTTCTTCATGTTGGCTATAATAATGATACGATCTGGTTCAGATTCTGCAGTCTAAAAGATATTGTCATTCTCTGCGATTCTGCGTTTTTGGATTTCTTGTATCTTTAAAATTGTGGATGCCACAGATTTTCGTCCTTTGTGGGGGCGGAAGGGGGCGGCGCGAGAATTTGAAAAACACTTGTAACACCTGACATATTACAGAAGTCTGGATACAAAATGTGGTTGCTCTAGCTCTTTTAGTCTTTGAGCACTAGGCGCCAGTGCTGCCAACTTTTTATCAGAAAAAAAGCTGTTTCTATGTGAAGAAATCGAAGTAAAAGCTAAAAATTAATAAAACAACGCAATTAATGGTGTGAACTATTTTTTATTAAAGTGATATTTAATATGCATTTTATATTATTTTCATTAACTCATCCAGCTCTGTGGGGCTAGCTTCTGATGCGCACTTGTACGACATGGTCGTACCAATCATGCTTATGTAATTATGTGGCACTTCGTTGTCAAAACAGCTTTTTCAAAGTCTTAGCAAGCCATACTTGTATATTTAAATAAAAACTAGTGCACCTACTCATTTTTTACACGGTTTGGAAATAACACGGCTAGAAAATAACATTTTTAAATTTTTTAAACGTTTTTATTCCATTCAGCACGGTTTAAAATATCAACACAAATAGATAAAAGCACATACAGCTCACAAGCAGCTAGAAACCAAACGAAAACAAGACAGATCGTAAAGAGAATAAGTACATATTTGTTTCTCTTTTGATTTTCTTCGTATACACACATACAAACAAGCAAATTTACTGGTCGGAGTAATTGCAGATAGCAACAATTTAGGGGAACTCCCTATTTGTGGAAATTTAAGGGGATTACATTTTTTAAATATAAATATGCAATCAGACGGGTTTGGTAAAGAAATTTTTCTACATGTAAATTTGTTTTTCCAATATTTCCTTATTATTTCCCTATCGTATTTGCATACGATCAATGTCTTTTTTTACACGGTTTTTTCACGAACCAATCTACCATGTAAAAACAAAATTAGGTGTAATATCCCTTCACTGACAATAAAACTTTACCTTATGCACAGAATGCTATTGGTCCTGCTTAGTTTCTTGGAATTCCTTAGTTTTGTCTTAACCAGATGAACCTGGCTTAATACCCGCTAAATTTCCGCGTTTAACCACGGCAATGATATCATTTGCAGCGCAACAGGTCAAAAAATCAGCTGTTTTCACCAGAATCTTTATAGAAGTAAGCCTTCTAAAACTAGTGCTGTCGCTGATATTTTCCCCTTTATTAAATTAGATTAATATCGCTATATTTGCATTCAATTTCTGAATATTTTCAACTTTAAGGTAATCAAAAATTTTGCTAGTTCCATTTTCCTTAGCGCACAAGATTTTGTTGACGGAAAAAAGTCAACCTGTTTTAGAATTTCTAAATTATCTGATCTCAATGCACTCAAAGATGAATTAATTTTGCTATTGAGCCAAGCTCAATTTAAACTTCGATAATGGAGTTCAAGCTGTTGGTCACTACTCAATTCGCTGCCAAAGAAAATTTTTGAGTATCCGCTTGAAGCTCTAGAGGAAGATAGTCCAACTCAATATGTCAAAGTTCTTGAAATACGCTGGGACACGGCTGTAGACGAGCTTTCCTTCAAGTTGACCATTCCTGACGCCCCAAGTGCTCTGACAAAACGGATTTTGCTGTCTGAGCTTGCCAAGATCTACGATCCACCGGGGTTGCTTGCCCCCACAACTGTAATTCTAAATGTTCTCTTTCAAGATAGTTGGCTGAGCTCGGTCGAATGGAACGAATCATTACGAATCAACAGTTTGTAGCTGAAGATCATTTACCGGCATACGACGCTGTCATCTACAGTCGCGTGAGACTCAAGTTAATCTACACATTTCCGATGAAGGAAATGATCTTGATTGTATGATCAACAAAGCTTCCTCCTAGTCACACCTCTTGCAGACAATTAGCTGTTGTTTTCGCCTCGTACATCGTCTTCGCTGCAAGGAACGCCTGTCCGCTCTCTAATCAAACATGTCCAGATGGAATTCTTCCAAGTGGACTGTAAGCAGCTGACCACTGGACAACCAGTGGCAACTTTTTGGCAAATCTTCCCGCTTTTCAAGTTTAGCCCACCCGCCGTTTTCTACATTCTGGATTGGATTATGCTGGAGCAGTTACCATCCAGACAAAGCTTGGTTTGCTACCTTTGTTTGTCTGTCCACCAAAGCAATTCATATTGAACTCGTAGAAAACTCGAGTCGCAACCAACCGCCCGCATATCGCTGTACCGCCGTATTTTAACTCCCGCTATTCATATAAACCACCTGTAAACCGTCGATATTACGTAATCACTAGATATATCAAATAAAACATATGAAAAAATAATACAGTCTAATAAATCATAACCAGTAACTAAGGAAAAAAGCTTGTCATCTATTTTGGGCATTAAGAAGTTAAGAGCTTATGTGGAAGAGCAACAATTTTCTATAATTACAGACGTCCCTTAAACAGTTTATGTCATAGTCCGACCTCAGCTCGCACTGTAGACTGTAGACGATTTATGTTCGAATTTATGGATTCCAAGACTTTTTCCGGAAATTATCAAATCCGCTCACAAATTTCCCTTGTCTTCTCACGCTTGCAGTTGTAAATCTCTTGAAAACCTATGTCGTCATTTTTTTGGCCAAACTTAGTGACAGACGTAAAGAACAATATTAACAGCTGCGACAGTGTAATTGCGTAAAATATCGAAATCACACCTTTCGCCCGCCTCTTGGAAAACCGAGTGAAACGCAATAAACTTAAAAAAATCTATTTACCTACCAGTCGCTCTGGGAAAAAAAAAATATTTGTGGTGCTAGACCATTTTTTCAAATTCCCGTTTTAACGAGGGGAACGTTGTGAGTCGCTACTACGGCCGCGACTCTACATTTATACCCGATACTCAGTCAGTCTGGCTCCTCTCCACCATAGGGCGCACACAATGTACTACGAAGAGTGTGTGTGAGTGAGAGAGAAAGAGAATGAGTAAGCGCGTGGCTGGGCTTGAGTAGCCATTGCAAATTGCTTTGTTTCTTCTTGCTATAATGATAATCCGATCTGATCAAGATTTGCCAGTCTAGAAGATATGGTCATTCTCTACGATCTGCGCTATGTAAATTTTTTTTAGTGTCGCATTCAAGTGTTGGGGAGTGTACAACCCGATCAGAAGAACTGGGACGAACAGCTAAGTCATATGTATATGCTGTTCATTGCGTTCAAGCGTTCACTCAGGTAATACTTCCAGCCCTTATAGTATGCTATTTGGTCAAAATATAGTTAAGAGTGGATCTGAGTACGAGTGCAATTCCACAGTGAAGATTAATTCGACTTGCTGCTCCTCGCCCAACTATCTCACCGAGACAAAGTCGGTCGGTCGCATCACAGACATCTTTCCGCCAGACATCTAGATCTGGATGTAGTCGTCTTTGCGGTGTGCCGAGGACAAGTAACCTCCTCCAACGTTAGCCATTTGTTCCGTCAATTTTAAATTCCTAGTTCATCATTTAGCATTGGTGTTATTAGTTTAAATATTTGGTGCCCTTTTTTCTGGTTGGAAAAAGCAGCGAAATGTATAACACGGAAATAGTGGTAATAATGGTGTTTTTCTTGTGCTAAAATTGTTGAACTGCAGAAAAAAGTGTGAGATTTTTTTATTGTCACATGTTTAATCCAGTTTGAAAGGAACTTTGCAGTAGGCCATGTAAGCGCTTTCATCGGTGGATCAACGCAAGTTGCACAATGAAATTTATAAGAAATTTGATTTTTGTTGCTCACGTAATCAAAACTCTCTTCGCTTAAGATGGGCGGTTGTCTCTCTCCAATACTCTCCTGCTGCCCATACACGCAGCGCCAAATAACTGCATGCTGGTGCTCTCTTAAGAACAAAGCGCAAAAGGGAAGATGAGAGGATATGCGCTCTGGCTCTTTTTCTTTGTTTTTGTCTGCTTATGATCGTGTTTTTGATTTGCCAATATAATATAACAGACCGTGCTTGAGTCCATGGTGATTTTATCAAAACACTTAGTGAGCGTCCTCCCGCCTCTGAAAATTGTTTCAGATTGCGTTTTACGGAATCTGGATGGCCTTTACTCGGCGACATAGTGAAGGCAATTTACAGTAAGCTTCCGTGATCTGCTGGCTCCGATTGTTTGATTGAGGATGGGCTAAAATATTTGACGCAAATTATTTGCTTTTGCACCCAACTTAGTCGTTCTGAAGGAGATTTGGAGCGAATTCTTTACATCACAAAGTGGTATTCGTAATGTTCAACTTTTCGCTTTTAGCTCTCTACTTAATATTTGAGTCTTCTTTCCTGTTCCTAGAACTCAAATTCTTTGTTCTAGGAACTGGAGCACTTGATGCCTAGAATAGCTTTTCAATGTTCTCGTTAAAGATTGCAATGTATTTTTTAAGTGCTAAGTATACGTATGTTCTCATGGAATTTCAAATATTTTTCGCGTTTATATGTTTTTAATCTTTGAGTCGTTTTCGTTAAAACGATTCCATGCGTCTTCGAGTGCTGTTTTTTTTTGGCTTTGAAGTTAATAATGAACCTACAAATTTATTCTCCAATGCATTGGACATTGCAATGTTAATCTTCACATCTAATATTGTACCACTGTGGCGGCAAACGATGTTGATCAACTAAGTAATAGTGAAATTGAACAACTGGTTGGAGAGAGTTGTTCTTATTTCCAGCAACTTCTTATTTATGTACAGCAACTAATGTTGATCTCCTGGTTGGTAATCGAACATAGATTTATTGATATTACACATTGGGCTAGACGGCCGATATTCTGGCATAAATTAAAAAAGTCATGGAAACGAAATCCTTTTTGAATGACACGTTATCATAATGTATACCGTAGCTAGGAAAACTGCATTTATCTTTTTGATTTTAATGCAGCCCTGAAAGGTTTGAAAGGCACTGAAAAAAAAGGATTAGAAAGGCCGGGGTATGTAAAATGTCTGAATGAAAAAATATGTTGTTCATATTTGTTAGTTTGTGCATATTGATTTGGGCCTTTCAAAACTTGAGAAATCTAAACCAACTTGCCTGTCTATTCTGATCCCTAACTTTTTTCGTGAAATTTTGTGTCACTTTCTAACAATAATAAATTAATAAAAAAAAGTGGTTATTAACTAATGTATATTCAATTAGCTACGACCCTTTTCGACCATTACACTTTTATGGTTGTTTTCATTTTGTAGGTTAGGCTGAATTTTTCTAAAAAATGCAGCTCAATATTTGGATATATATCAATAAAAATGCTTCCATTTTTATGAGCTTGATATTTTAGCAACTGCTAAAATATATTTAACTTAATCATGAAATTATGAACCCAGAAAACATGCCCTTGAGATGGGTCTTTCTACAGGAAAATGACCCAAAGCACTCCTTAAAGCTGGTCAAGGCTTGGTTTAGATTGGTGAGATTCCAGTGGAGACTTGCCGCAAACTTATTGCTAGTATGCCAAGAAGAATTGCCGAGGTCATAAAAAATAAGTGTGGCTATATAGGCTATATAATCATGAAATTATGAACCCAGAAAACATGCCCTTGAGATGGGTCTTTCTACAGCAAAATTACCCAAAGCACTCCTTAAAGCTGGCCAAGGCTTGGTTTAGATTGGTGAGATTCCAGTGGAGACTTGCCGCATACTTATTGCTAGTATGCCAAGAAGAATGGCCGAAGTCATAAAAAATAAGTGTGGCTATTTTGGACAAATTTTGATACGCTTTTAGTTTTTCGCTTTGGAGAATTGCTGTACTTATTATTTTGGCCAGCCCTTGTTTATGTTTTTAAGGTTTAATCGGTCATAAAATATATATTTGAAATGAAAAATGCTTATGATGAACATTTTTATAGTCTATTGTAGGTTAGAAAACTAAAAGTAAATTTGAATTTTTCATTATGTTTATTAGAAAAGTTGTATAGGTCGTGAAAGAACGCTCATAAGCGTGTACTTATTAATTTGGCCAGTAGTTTGGCCATATACTTATCATATACAATCATGTCAATAAGATGACGAATTTATGCCGGTACCTGTCTATATCCGGTACTCAACCAGTGCACATTGAGCCAGGCAGCGTAAGTTTGTCATAAATTCAAAAGAAAATTAAATTAGAGACTTAAAATTAGGTACAGTTGATTGTATTGATTGATATATATAAGAACTGAGATAAATTTCAGACCGATCCGACAACGCCCACCCTTACCGCCCATATGACGTGCAATTTTTATTAATGGCTTTTGTTGAGTACTTACAGCTGCGCCGAAAAAAATAGCACCAGGGGACTAATGTTTCTATATTGACGGATTTAGCTTAAACAATGGTTCTAATGAACGTTGTTAAGACTAATATGTAAACTTTAAGGTATAATTTATCGTATCCCAGAGCACTGGTATGATTTGCAAACTCCAAGTGAAAATATTTGAAAAGAGAAGAATTTTATCAGAAATTTGGGCACCAACAAAAATAGCACCAATTTACAAAGAAATCAAAAAACTATAAAATACAAGGAAACTTTCCAAATTTTTTTGTAAAATATGTTACTTTAGTTGTATTTAAAGGTTGGCGTTTTGTTGTAAAGCCTTTGACAGCAAAAACAGCAGCTCAACATATTGGCATTAAAGCTCACCTAATTTTCGCACCTTTTCCTTGGGATATTGATCCACGAACCATGCAGGATACCCCAAAGATCTTTATTGCTCTTTGGTTCCGCACTAGCAACATATTTTTTAACTTGACCCAAAATATTAGCAATGGGGTTCAAGTCTGGAGACTGAACAGGCCAATCCATTGCACTAAGAGAATTGTGCTCGAACCACTTTGGAGCTCTCTTTCTAGATCGTTTTGGGTCATTTTCCTGCTGGAAGACACAAAACAACTCTATTTCGTATTCTGCATAAAGCAGAATCACTGTTTCTTTGATATTGACATAGACATGTTGATCCATAATGGGGTTGTGCCATGTATTGGGTCACCTGCCTAGTACGAAAATCATGCCCATACGATTTTTCTTGCTTTTCTATGTCAAATGAATTTACATGTGAGTCAGGGGGTTGTATTCTGCATTCGGTAGTCGTTTCACACAAGAACAAGACCCTTTTACACCAAAAAATTATCCATTTTCTTTGGCCCAACTTCAGTGCTATTTTGCATACCAAAATTTTTTTGACCTATCATTTCTTTTGAACAACCGACAATTTGCCCCACCTTAGCATAGGTCCTGCCTTCTGAAATGAAAGTTTTGATCCCTTGGCTTTTTTCTTCACTTTAGTGCTTTCCAAGACCCATAACTACTTAAATTTTGTAACTTTCTTGTCACAATCACCTAAAGCCACCGATTTTTAATTCAGTCAAGAACTTCAAATATCAAGAAGCTCAGAAAAGTATAAGCTTTTACATAAAACAGTTACTGGTGCTATTTTTGTTGGTGCTCCATTTCGCTCCTCTTTCGCAAAATTGCCAAATGTTATAAGAACCGTTAGAATTGAGAGGGTAAGCACACTTCTCTCAGAGAGGAGACATATAAAGCTACATGATATTATAGTAAAGTCCAGTAAATGTTGGACAGTAGTCTTGTTTTGAAGGAATAAAGACGGTCGTCCCTACTGGTGCTATTTTTTTCGGCGCCACTGTATATATTCATATTTTTCTTCTATTTATGCTAATTTATATTTAAAGTTTATAAGGCTAGGTTAGGTGATTGTGGTAGTCGGGAAAGTGGGGTTTAACCTACCCCCATCTCACTTGGACCTATTTAAGGTCCATTGTTTTCCCGCAGGGGCGTGTGTCCCTTCTCACTGCTTGGACCGTGGAGAGAAAACTATTGCAGATTAAATGCAGTCCCATCCGGAGGCTTGGATGAATTTTAACAAGATCCCTGGTTAGTTTCGGAAAGGTCCGATGTTTTCGTGAAGAACGTGGCCCCGAAAAGCCGAAAACGACTATTTCCAAGGGCCGGGTAGTGGCAGAAGAAGTGGGGGACCGATTCCTCCTCTTCCTCCTCACGAAAACTCCTGCAGAAGGGATTGACAGTCTAGAGGCGTAGGACACACTAAAGTAATTCAGGAGCTTGAAGCAGCTACTAATGTTTACAGAAGAAGACATCAGTGTAAAAGTGGACCACATTTGCAGGTCCTGATTTGCCCATCTCACAGTCCTCCCTAAGTGGGATTGATACCTTAAAAGGCGTCAAGAAGTGATTACTGGGAATAAAGTAATCCGTCCTCTCTGGTAATTGCGGAAGTCTCTATATACGGGGCCATTCATTATTTTAGTCCGATGGTTTTTCTGCAGCTACAGAGGGCCACTGTGGCCTTCTTTACCCTATCCTCTATGCTCAGTTTTCAATCGAGCCTTCTGTCGAGGATCAGGCCAATATACTTGGCACTGTTGCTATAGGCTAGCGCTTTCCCACAAAGTTTTACGATTGCCAGTGGGAATCAACCTACAGGTCCAGGGTGTGCTCTTTATAGTTAAAGGATGCTTCGATTGATCGTGTGTAGGGCCATTTTGGTGGATCTTCCCTTCCGACAGGCTTGGTGGGAGTCTGAGATTAGACTAGGTGGAATACTCGCCGGATCTCTTTCGTAGATAAGACGCGTTTTTGTTTTGCGCTCCGCATATTTTCCCTTTGTTTTACATAAACAACCGGTTTTTCTTAAATAAACATTAAATACCTTCCTAATTCACCTACTATCTGAATATCTATTCTATTCCGCGAGTGCATGCCTTTTGATTTGTGTTTAATTATTATTTTTATATAAAATTTTTCGGCGTTGGCTTGTTGTGTTTGTGTTGTTGCCGTGAGTAAATTACATTGCATTACAGCTCTCGTCTTGTAGCTTTTATTGTTTTATCACTCTCTCGCTATCACCTCAACTTCAATAACTGTTCTTTCTCTCTCACTCTTTGAACTTTCTGAGCAATAGCGCTCTCTACTCAGTACCGCTCGCTATAACCGCTCTACACTCTGCTCTTATATTTTGCCCATTCCGCTTTGAGCGTTGTCTGGCACATTGGTCTGATACCAATTTGTTTTGGAAACTCGATTTGGCAGTCTGCAACTGCTGAATGAGTCTCCGAGGCGTAAAAAGGTCACTCCGCGGGATCTGCAAGTGCCAACCGTCACTCAGCCGTGCGCCGCCGAAAAACTGACTCCGACCACTCCAAGTGTGCAGCAGTTGATCTCGTTTGCCACTCCAAGGGCAACGACAGCTGCTGGCGATGCAGATTCGGTATCCGAATTCATCGCTTCGGAGAATGTGCAGCCAAGTACGTCTGCAGCGTCCGTGTCCGTGGTGTCCGAAAGTTCGCTAGTTGTCCCGTCTATCCCGATCCCACCAGTAAATAGACGTTCCGGACCTCCGGATATTGCCACCACAGGTACTAGGCCTGTAGTGACTAAACCACTGGTGGGAGTCCCACCAAAACGACAGGTTTTTGTTTCACGGCTGGCCCCTGACGTCACATCTAATGATGTAATTGCTTTTATTCAAAGCAAAATAAAAGCCGTGGGTTTAAAGGTGGAGAAATTTAACTTCTCTTATGCCAGGGAGATAGCCTCGTTAAAGATAAGCATCTCCCCAACTCAATTTGACACCATTTGCTCCGCCAAATTTTTCCACCCTTCCAAAAAACTAACTTCTCTTTTAATAACTTATCAGAATGTTAGAGGTTTACGTAGTAAGCTCAGCATTCTTTTCCGGGATAGTGTTGCATTTGCTTCCCACGTTATTGTGTTTACTGAAACCTGGTTAAAGCCGGACATTCTTAGTTTCGAGGTTTTGGCAGGTCGGTACACAACTTTTAGAAAGGACCGTTCGTCTCGACGTGCAGAAGGGGCTCTGATTGCAGTGGACTCTATCTTCACGTCGAAACACTTCAAAGTCCAGGTTCAACCGGAACTGGAATTCCTGATTCTTCCCGCTTGCACTATATTCATTACTTGCTCGTATATTTCGTATATGAGCAGCACTTGTCCGCTTTAACCGCTGTTTTTTCCTCGCTATCAGATAAAGATCATATGATAGTTCTTGGTGACTTCAACTTGCCAGGAACTGTTTGGTTTTCGGTAAACGAGTCTAGTAACCTAGTGCCCATGTCATGACATGACTTTGTTGACGGCTTGCTTGACCTGTCCCTGTCTCAAGTCAACCATGTGAAAAATTCCTTTGGTCGATTGCTTGATCTTGAGCCCTTCCGCTCACTATACCTGAAGACGCCTACCATCCTACTTTGGAAGTGTCGCTAGATATTGGACAAACTGTATTCGATCGGTCGAGTAGGCCACCTGAACGTGTCCGTTGCTTTCGTAAAGCCGAGTTTACGAAGCTTAATAAACTCATTAGGGATTTTGATTGGTCCGCTTTGTACTTGTGCACTGATGTCATAAAAGGCACAAAAATTGTTTACAATGCTCTTGGCACATTTTTTGACTCTTGTGTCCCGCTTTCTTGTCCGATTAGATCTGGAAAACCCCCTTGGTTTACCAAAGAGTTATCCAGTCTAAAAAATTTAAAATCAAGACCTAAAAATTTCAGGAAGATGGTTCTCACTCTCGCTATGTAATAGCTCGGTCAAACTTTTCAGTTCTTAATGCACAATAAGAACTACCTATCTCGATGCAGGATACGTTTTTCTCAGGACCCTAAACAGTTTTACTGCTTCGTAAACAGTAAGCGTAGAATGTCCGCACACCCATCCTCGCTATCATTTTATAATACGTCGGCAAATAATGATCAGGCAATTGCCGATCTTTTTGCCCAATTTTTCCAAACCACCTATTCTGAGGAAAGCTACTCTGGTCATCCGTAACCATACGGTTTACCGAGGTCGATTGGCATTTTCAGTCCCTTGTTAAATGAATGTTCTTTACTTCATGATCTTCGACTAGTTAAGCCGGTGTTCTCACCGGGTCCAGACGGGGCTCCAAGTTGTGTACTCAGGTACTGCGCCGAGGCTCTGTGTGGACCCTTGCTTAAACTATTCACTAATCTAATTTTAATTATTCATCCATCGATTCTTCTTGCTTCCGCCCGATCTGGTAGGAGTCGTTTATAATTCCTCTCCATAAAAAAGGTGGCAAGTCTGATGCAAAAAATTATAGAGGTATAGCAAAGTTATCCGCTATTCCCAAAATGTTGTAGAAGGTTTTAACTCCGCACTTGCAACATCTCTGCAAGTCACTTATATCTCCAACTCAGCATGGATTTATAAGGCGCCGATCAACCACCACGTACTTGTTAGAGTTTACCTCTTTCATTATTAAAGGCTTTCAAGGTAACTTACAGACGGATGTTATTTACACCGACTTTAGTAAAGCATTCGACTCTGTAAACCATTCCCTTTTAGCGCATAAACTACACCTTTTAGGGTTTCCGACCAACCTCCTGAGATGGATCTCTAGCTATCTTTATTCCAGGTCTCAAAGAGTCCTCTTCAAAAACTCCCTCTCTTTACCAGTAAAGGTTTCTTCGGGAGTATCACAGGGCAGCCATCTTGGCCCTTACTCTTCACACTCTTTATTAATGACTTGCCTTCGGTATTAACATACTCTCGAGTACTTATGTATGCGGATGATGTTAAACTCTGTGTCCAGTATAAGGACATTTCATTTCATTCTCGCTTGCAATCCGATCTCAATAACTTTTAGTCATGGTGTTGTGCAAACTTGTTACACCTTAATGCCTCGAAATGCAAAGTTATGACATTTCATCGCTCTAGCCCTTTGTTGGCTCCCTATACCCTATTTGGTGGTTCTCTTGAGAGAATTACCCTGGTGGATGATCTGGGTGTTATGTTAGACCCCAAGTTAAAGTTTTCCGAACACATTTCTACCATGGTAAATAAGGCCATGGGCGTGCTTGGGTTTATAAAGAGGTGGTCAAAGGAATTTGACGACCCCTATATAACAAAGACTCTCTATACCTCGCTTGTTCGTCCGATCTTAGAATACGACTCCTGTGTATGGTTCCCTGAGTACAAACTACACCAGGACCGTATAGAATCAATACAGAAAAACTTCTTACTCTTTGCTCTGCGGCCTTAACTGGGATGCGGGTGTGAGACTCCCATCTTACTCTAGTAGACAGCTATTAGTAAACCTCCCATCCTTAGTTAACCGTAGAAAAATTCTTGGTGTGATTTTTATGCACAACTTAATCAGGGGTGACATAGACAGCCCTGATCTGTTGAGCCGCATAAACTTCACGATTCCTATTAGACTGACTAGAAATTTTATACCGTTGTTCCTTCCACTTTGTAGATAGAATTATTCCTTGCATGAACCGTTTAGGATCTTATGCTCGGATTATGATTCCCTCTACCATATCATATCCACCACTAATTCTCTTCCTCTTATTAAATTACTAATCCTTACACACCTTTCTAGTAATTAGTAATTGTAGTGGTATTTGTATTTTGTATTTTGAATGCATGCCTAGTTCTCTTAGTAATTTTAGTGCTAACTTTCCTCGAATATTAGTCTAATAGCTATCTTTCCTGCATGCTCGCGTAACACCCTTCTGCTGGTTTCAGACGGGCCACTTGACGGTGCAGTAATTGCATCGCCTCTTGCAAGATGCAGTCATTCCATGTCAACGTCCAAGTAAGAAAGATTATGATAACAGATTTCTCCATTGTTAAAGATAGTAGCCCCCCATTTACACAGTTTAACTGTACATAGTTGAACTCTAAACATTAAACATTTTAGGGGAGACCAAGTAGTGACCCTGTGATTTTTTTGCTTGGAGACTTGGTCCTTTATGACTCTTATAACTTCTCCTGATCGATAGGCGTGGTGGCTTCAAGATTACTAGTTAGTGGCAGCACAAAGCTATTTATTGCTGGATGTGGTTTGATAAATGGCAAATGTATTTGCCTCCTCTTTGTTGCTACGAGCCCACTCTCCTGCTTGGGTACGTAACGGTGATTCACTCTCAATTTGGAATAGCTTGCTGTTTGTGGGGAGTTGCTCCATATAGTATATTTGAGCTCGGTTTTTCTCATCTTCTAGGGCTTTGCGTAGTAAACGGCTGCCTATTTTTAACCGATTCTTCAAGGAAGGTGATCTATAGACTTGCCAATCTCGTCGAAGCCTTCTTTTACCGCGGAGCAGCTCATCAAAATGGCTGGGAATACGACTACTGTTGATTAGCTGTTATTATAGCTGTGGAGTGTTTTGCAGCCAGTGACAGCCAGTACAGAAACTAATGCTTTCACTGAGCTTTCTAAGTCATCTTTGCAGTAGATGTCTGGGCAGCCATCAATATGTTAAGTTATATATCTCTTGTATTTCAGCCAATCCGTTTTCTAGAGGTTAGAAAGTGGGGGCGTTTTTATACCCGATACTCAAAATGAGTATTAGGGTATATTAGATTTGTGGTGAAAATGGATGTGTGTAACGTCCAGAAGGAATCGTTGCTGACCCCATAAAGTATATATATTCTTGATCAGCATCAATAGCCGAGTCGATTGAGCCATGTCTGTTTGTCCGTCCGTCTGTCTGTCCGGACTTCTGCGATATGTCACTGTTACAAGTATATTTCAAAACTTTGCCTCGCCCACTTCCGCCCCCACAAAAGGCGAAAATCTGTGGCATCCACAATTTCAAAGATATGAGAAAACCAAAAACGCAGAATCGTAGAGAATGACCATCTCTTCTTGACTGCGGAATCTGAATTGGATCGTATCATTATTATAGCCAGAATAAAGAAAACAATTTCATTTTTTTTGAGCCACACTCCTGAGATATCGGACCTTGACGAGTTTGTTTCAAAATTTCGCCACACCCCATTCCGACCTGATTTTCTGTCTATCTCGCACGCACTCTTTGTCGTTTAATGTAGCCATACTGACTATGTATCGGGTAAAAATATAGAGTTGCGGTCGCAGCAGCAACTCACAACGTTCCCCCTCGTTTTTCGTTCGGTTTGCTGAGTTGAGATCCCAATGGTTGTGCATGGGCATTGTAGTCACCAGTTGCTATAAAGCGGTTACTTATTAGGTCGAAGAATTTTAAAAATTATGCTTCGGAAACGGAGAAGCGCGGGGGCAGAACTGCGGCTAGGTTTAAGTATTCGCTATGAGTTTCGATATGAATTGATATTTCCTGTAGATAAATTGTTGCAAATGATTGCAACGGATAATGCCTTATGTGACGCGTGATCAGAACTCCAGTACCTCCATGCGACTAGCGCATTAACATAAAATATAAATATCATCGGGATGATTTGTCGCATAGAAGTTGTAGTCATTAAGATGAAAATAATTTTTGTTAATGTCATGTGCTGTGAAATATCATTTGTATTTCAGAAATATTTATTTAGAAATACCATTTATTATGTTCAGAGCCATTTTGACTTTAAAGCTCTTATCTTTAAGTCCAGCTAATATCCCATTGATTCGAACTGTTAATTTGTTATCTTTGATAACCACTTACAATCCTTTGCTACTTTTAAGTTCGTCATTGGCTTGTATTTTTGTTTCATTTATGTTATTAAAAAAAAAAAAATTGAGAACAATTTACTTGACGCACATAGGGGTTTGAGCGCTATCATCATCTTTTATAAGTCACTAAGAATCGCGAAATTTTTTTTTGTTAGCGCCTTATTTAGCAGATTTTTTCAGACGTTTTGGTTATTTTTCTTTTTTGCTTAGTTGCTTAAGGGCTCAATTTTTTTTTTAATTTGCTAATAGCGATCGATTCCTGTTTTTATTCAAACATTCCGTTAGCGTTTTCCGTTTTTTTTTGGTTGGGAGAGCTGGAGCTTGACGCAATAAGTTGACAATACCGGGCGCTGTGAAAATCCGAAATTTTGCTTAACGGACATAATAATTTTTACATTTGGAAGTCGGTTTTTAATAATGTCTAACAAAATTAATAATACCTCTTAAATGATTTTTTTCTTTATAAAGATGGCCTAATGTTTTGGTCTGATTGGGGAGAGGAACCAATGATTGAACGTTCGAATATGGATGGTCATGACCGCGTTATTATATCTTCAAAAAAACTTATATATCCGAATGGACTAGCCATTGACTTCGATAAAAGTAAACTATATTTCGTTGATGGTGGAACGAAGACTTTGGAGTATATGAATTTTAATGGCAGCGATCGTCGAGTAATTATAAGTGAGTAAACGAAGTTTGATTCCTATAGATTAGATAAAATCGTATTTTGCAATAGATGGCCTCAAACATCCGTTTGGATTAGACGTGAGTGATGGACGTGTGTACTGGACCGATTGGGATACTAAATCTGTAATGAGTGCGGACAAACTGACCGGAAAAGAAAGCAGAGTAATAATCGCAAATACCAGTGATCTAATGGACGTACGTGTTTTTCACCGCACTCGAAGGCGGGCATTTAATGCTTGTGACAAAGAAAATGGTGGCTGTTCGCACTTGTGTCTACTGAATCCGACAAGCTACACTTGTGCTTGCGCTGTTGGAGTACAGCTGAAGGAAGACAAGCGCACGTGTTCCGGAGGTCCTACTAAATACATAATTTTCGCTCATAGAATTGATATACGGCAAATTTCCTTGGACTTTGACCACTTGATTGACGTGGTTCTGCCTCTCCCCCCAATATCAAATGCGGTAGCTTTGGATGTTGACAGAGATACGGGAAACATTTTTTGGTCTGACACTATCGAAAATGTCATAATGAGTTCAAGCCCCGATGGTCTGCACGTTCATAAAGTGGTTGGAGACAGCTTGGATAATCCTGATGGCTTGGTGGTTGATTCGATTGGTCGTACAATTTATTGGGCCGATGCAGGACGCCACACAATCGAGGTGGCAAGTGTTGACGGCAGTAACCGTCATATTATAGCCTACAAAGATCTCGAGTCTCCACGGGGTCTTGCTCTTGATTATGAAGCGGGTCTATTATTTTGGACTGATTGGGGACATTACCGAAAGATCGAGCGATCTCATTTAGATGGTAATGAACGATCACGAATTGTTACTGCCAACCTCGGATGGCCAAATGGCCTATCACTTGATTTAAAAAGCAAGCGCGTTTACTGGGTGGATGCGCGTCTAAAGACTATTGACTCCTGTGACTACACAGGGAACCAGCGCAAGTTAATTATGTCCTCCTTACACCATCCTTATGCCTTAGCTCTCACTGAAGAACATATTTATTGGACAGACTGGAAGTCAAAGGCTTTACACATGACTGAAAGGCGAAACATAACCGCAAAGCATGATGTAATGAATAACATTGATGGACTTATGGATATTAAAGTAATTTATCAGCGTCAATCTATGACGAAAAACGTGTGTGGTCGAAATAATGGTGGATGCTCTCACCTCTGTTTACGTAATCCATCAAGTTACACTTGCCAATGCCCCATTGGACTGCGGTTGCAAGAAAACAGTACAACACAATGTCAGAGTCTTCCCGAAGTAAGCATTGACCAAGAACGGTTAACTGAAGATGATTCATCTAAAATAAGTTCTTCATTTTTTACAGGACTACCTCCTCATAGCCTTGCGTTCTGGAATTGGAATGATTTCATTAAACACTGGAGACTACATGGATGTGGTGTTGCCTATAAATGGAGTTCATGGAGCTGTTGTCCTTGATTACCATTACCGGAAAAATTTTCTTTTTTTTGCCGATGTGAATTTGGATGTGATACGGAGAGTTAATCTGTTGAACTTTACTGATAGCAAAGTTATAGTGAGCACAGAAGTTCTAACACCCAATGGTATAGCTGTCGACTGGATTGCTGAAAATCTATACTGGTCCGATACTGATCGTAAGTTGATCGAAGTTGCACGGATTGATGGCAGCTGCCGTAAAAGACTAATCGAAGAAGACCTTGGTGACCCGCGGTCACTTATAGTCCATCCGAAAAAAGCGTATGTATGCATTCATAAGTTTTTATTAATCCAGAGTAATATTTACATTTTTTACTGTCAGATTTCTGTTTTGGACAGATTGGAGCTCACCTGCGAAAATCGAACGAAGCTTCTTAGATGGTACCAACCGTACGGTAATTGTAACTTCCGGAATTGGCTTTCCAACAGGCCTTACTATTGATTTCGAGTGAGCTTTCTACAGGCGAGCCTACTAATTAGAATATATTAATAAAGGGATTTTATTTTACGTAGAAACCGGCGTCTGCTATGGGCTGACGCGTTGGAAGACAACATTGGCCAAGTTGACTTTAATGGCAAGCGCCGTCAGACTATTATACAGTATGCACCGCACCCATTTGGTTTAACCATGGTAAGAAGGACCTTTTAATGTACAGTTGCGCATACAAAATATTCTTTTTATTTTAAGTTTGACAACAATTTATTTTGGACTGATTGGTACAATAAGTCGGTGTACCGTTCACAGAGTGTACCAAGAAGCGGATACGTTAAAGTGCGTGATGCTCTAAGTGGTGCATTGGACATACGCGCCGTCTCTTTGCACCGCCAGGCTAAAAGCTGGAATCACTGTGCTCAGGAAAATGGTGGTTGTTCGCATCTGTGTTTATATCGTGCAGTTGATTATGTGTGCGCCTGCCCCGACCGATCCGATCCAAATGAGCCTGTATGTTCCACGAGGCCAAAGGTGTTGGTTCATGCCCGCTTGGATAACGATCAACACGCTGAATACTCCGATGAACTCACAGAGGATTCTGCGCCGCCAAAACAGTTTGGTGACTTAAATACCGAAGATCAACAAGAGAAAAATCGCAAAATTGATAATGAGCGGGAGTTCTTTGTTCTCGTCGCGCTAGGTGTGGTCATTATCATGGTTGTTATAATAATGCTTGTCATTTTCAGTAAGGCGCCCTCTATCAATTCTTTAAATATATTCTGATATATTTATCATATATAATATTTTCAGTGCTTGCATTTAATACAAATCGAAAAAAACAGAAGCGTAACACTCGCGGTTCCAGTAGATCTGTACTAACCTTTTCAAATCCGAATTACAACGTCGATGGTACACCCATGGAACCAAAAACGAATATTTGGAAGCGATTTAAATACGATAAATCGATTGTAAGATATTAAAATCGTTCATCATTAAAAATGATATATGTATGTACATGCAAACTTAAATATATAATCAGCAGGAACGCGCCGGGACTTATGAAGAACGAAGTTTGACGACAGAAACTGCATCCTCCAGCCTCTTCGTTCCGACACCATCACCGATGGCATCACCGTCAACCAAAACAATCCAACTGACAACGCTCTCGACTATCACATAAACTGCGAAAAACACGAACGGCTTTATATAAGCAAGTCACATGACATATTTACCAAAAACAACTCTCTTATAACCATAATATTCTGTAAAAATTATGATAAATATGAATGATAAGCTGCTTACCTCGAAACAGCTTTCTCGATCTCTTTGGACTATTTTTGGCTTTACTTGAATTAAAAGTAAAATCTATTTCTTAGAACTTTGAAAGTGATATTTAAATTTTTGTTAACTTGTTTATGTGTAACTACTGCAAAGTATAACTACCAGCTAGTAGCTAGCAGCATATTGGAATATTTTTTGAATTTTTGTGATTATTTTACTGCTATTATTTATTGAATCTTCGAATCGTTTTACTGGGTCTGTTCTCAAGTCATTTGGCGTCGATTCTAAAATTGCGCTTAGAGCAGTTCAGATAAGAAGTGACTATAGAGCTCCTACTGAGTGTTCGCTATCTCCATCATTATCCAGTGCTGGGTTGAGCTCGATGTGTAAGTTTACGTATTTTGTATAACTTTTTTTCTTAACGAACCAAACCAAATTTTTTTGATCGATTTATAAATAAATACGGTCCTTATAAATATATACGGTCGTAAAACTAGACTTTGTGACAAACATTCACCGAAATGGAATTTACCGAGCTGAAAGGTTTTAAAAACTTGTTATTTTTATACCCGATACTCAAAATGAGTATTGGGGTATATTAGATTTGTGGTAAAAGTGGATGTGTGTAACGTCCAGAAGGAATCGTTTCCGACCCCATAAAGTATATATATTCTTGATCAGCATCAATAGCCGAGTCGATTGAGCCCTGTCTGTCTGTCCGTCCGTCCGTCTGTCCGTCTGTCCGTCCCCTTCAGCGCCTAGTGCTCAAAGACTATAAGAGCTAGAGCAACGATGTTTTGGATCCAGACTTCTGTGATATGTCACTGCTACAAAAATATTTCAAAACTTCGCCCCGCCCACTTCCGCCCCCACAAAGGACGAAAATCTGTGGCATCCACAACTTTAAAGATATGAGAAAACCAAAAACGTAGAATTGTAGAGAATGACCATATCTTTAAGACTGCGGAATCTGAATTGGATCGTATTATTATTATAGCCAGCATCAAGAAAACAATTTCATTTTTTCTCGCCCTATCTCTCTCTAACACACACGTAGCAAAGGCGGCTTTGCTTAGAGTAAAACATTAGCGCCTAGATCTCAGAGACTACAAAAGCTAGAGCGACCAAATTTGGTATCCACACTCCTAATTTATCGGACCGAGACGAGTTTGTTTCAAAATTTCGTCACACCCCCTTCCGCCCCCGCAAAGGACGAAAATCTGGGGATATTCAAAAATCTCAGAGACTATTGAAGCTAGAGTAACCAAATTTGGTATCCGCACTCCTGTAAGATCTTAATATAAAACGTGTATCTCAAAATTTCGCCCCACCCCCTTCCGCCCACACAAAGGACGAAAATCTGTTGCATCCACAATATTCCACATTCGAGAAAACTAAAAACGCAGAATCATAGATAATGACTATATCTATCAGATTGCTGAATCTTGATCAGATCAGATCATTTTTATAGCCAATAGGAACAAATCAATTTGCAGTGGCTACGCAGCGCCCGACGTCACGCTCAGACTGATTTTCTGTCTCTCTCGCACGCACTCTTTGTCGTGTCGTTCAATATTAGCGGCGTCTGCCGGAGGAGAGCCATACTGACTTAGTATCGGGTATAACCGTAGAGTTGCGGTGTCCGCAGCAACTCAGAACGTTCCCCCTCGTTCTTGTTTGATACATGCAAAAAGAGATGCGAATTTATCTTGATGTATATAAGAACAACCATTATATTGTCGCCAACAACTGTACGTGAGCTGCAGCGCAGTAGCAGCGCACTTTACTACCCTCTAGTACCAGGCAACTAGCTCGGCACCGGTGCCGCAATAGCTACTATTCTCCCCTTCCTGGTACCAGATCGATTACTGATCATCTATTCCAGCGAAGAATTTGGCACATGCATGTCCTAGGACGGTACCACTCCTGCTTCCCCGCTCGATCTCCTTCGATTCATCGTAGCTAGTTGCCCAGGAGGTAGTTCCGAACTAGTTACCAGAACAACGCCAGCAACTAGTTCCCCGCTCGATTCCCCTTCGATTACCTGAAGCTATTTCTGACCTAGTTACCTGTAACTAGTTCCCAACTGACTACTTGTAGTCAATCTGGATAACATAATAATAAATAAATAAAAATATAAATTCTTTTCATATAAATGTATAATCAGGCAGGATCCGTTTTTCACTTACTTTTGCGGATTACGTTTTCAGTCAAAACGTTTCGTTTTCGTTTTAAGGTGTTGTTGTTTTTGCCCTGGCTAATTTTTTCCGAGCCAAATTAGAGGTTGGGTTAAAATAAAATTAATTATACAGAAATCAAAAATTAAGTTACCCTGATATAGGTATCAAGTTTATGATAATGTATCAATAAGTCATCTATTTTTTATACCCGATACTCAAAATGAGTATTGGGGTATATTAGATTTGTGGTGAAAATGAATGTGTGTAACGTCCAGAAGGAATCGATTCCGACCCCATAAAGTATATATATTCTGGATCAGCATCAATAGCCGAGTTGATTGAGCCCTGTCTGTCTGTCCGTCTGTCCGTCCCTATCAGCGCTTAGTGCTCAAAGTCTATAAGAGCTAGAGCAACGACATTTTATTATCGGACTTCTGTGATATGTCACTGTTACAAGTATATTTCAAAACTTTGCCACACCCATTTCCGCCCCCACAAAGGGCGAAAATCTGTGGCATCCACAATTTCAAAGATACAAGAAAACAGAAAACGCAGAATCTTAGAGGATGACCATATGTTCTAGAGTGTAAGATCTGAACCAGATCGTATAATTTTTATAGCCAGAATCAAGAAAACAAATTCATTCTTTCTCGCTCTGTCTCTCTCTAACACACAGGTTTCATGGTCGGTTTTGCCAATTGCAAAATGTGAGTTCAAGGATCTCAGAACCTATAAGAGCCAGAGCAACTAAATTTGGTATCCACACTCCTGTGATATCGGACCTTGACCGTTTCGTGTCAAAATTTCGCCGTACCCCTTTCCGCCCCGCAAAGGACGAAAATCTGGGGCATCCACAAATCTCAGAAACTATTAAGGCTAGAGCAACCAAATTTGGTATCCGCACTCCTGTTAGATCTCACTATAAAACGTATATCTCAAAATTTCGCCCCACCCCCTTCCGCCCCCACAAAAGACGAAAATCTGTTGCATCCACAATATTGCAGATTCGAGAAAACTAAAAACGCACATTCATAGAGAATGACCATATAGCCAAAAGGATCAAATCTATTTGCAGTGGCTACGCAGCGCCCGACGTCACGCTTAGACTGCTTTTCTGTCTCACTCGCACGCACTCTTTGTGGTGTTTAATATTAGCGACGTCTGCCGGAGGAGAGCCATACTGACTAAGTATCGGGTATAAATGTAGAGTTGCGGTCTCCTCAGCAACTCACAACGTTCGCCCTCGTTTCTTTTGCAATTAAGGCTCGTTTCGATGAATAAAGAGCCGTTTATTTTTCATTTCGTCAACGAAAATGTTTTCGTTTTGAAAACGAATAAATCTTGCGGAATGTAAAAACGGGAGTCCCAATTTATGTGTATTCAAAAGTAAATCGGAAAACTTTTGTGGATGTGAAAAACGGAGCCTGGCTGAATATGAAATTAGATGTATAAAAGTATATTAGGTTAGGCTACTCCTTATTCCTTTTGACACACTTCTTTTTAAAACCCCTCTCCTTCATCATCTGCATCGCTTTGCGTAAAATGCTTTCCGTGGGCTCACTTCCGGCCGGAATGCATTCTGGGGTTCAGTTTTGTTTTATTTAGTTTACAAACTTCTCCCCTTGCACCGCATCGACATAATATATATAATGCAAATTGCTTAAAATACCAGATAGCTGTAGTATTGATTGCAGCTATCTGTAAATGAAATATTATAATTTAATTATAATATATATGTACGTACCTGTTTATTAGTTAATTATTTGTAGGTTTCTCCCTTTATATTTGATTTTAAACAACGTTGAACTATCTTAAGAACTAACTTGCTAAAGAACTAAAAATGCATTCAAAATATAAATACCATTACCATTAGTATTAGTAATTTACTAAGAAGTGAATTAGTGGTGCATATAATCTGGTAGAGGGAATAAGACCCTAAACGGTTCATGCAGGGAATAATTCGATCTCCAAACGGAAAGTTCAAGGTAAATAGTCTCTAGTGGATCTAAAAGGAATCGTAAAATCAACAAGTCTGGGCTATCTACGTTACCATGGATCAAACTGTGCACAAAAGGAAGGTCTATTAAAAAAAATCTACAAGTGTAAAATGGCAATCTCACACTTGCATTGCAGCTAAGGCCCCGCAGAGCAGAAAGTAAAAAGTTTTTCTGGACTGAGGGCACCATTCACAGGAGCCGTATTCTAAGATTGGACGAGCAAGCGAGGTATAGAGAGTCTTTGTTTTATATAGGGGTCATCAAATTCCTTTGACCACCTCTTTATAAACCCAAGCACGCCCATGGCCTTATTTACCATGGTATAAATCTGTTCAGAAAACTTTAACTTGGCGTCTAACATAACACCAAGATCATCCACCAGGGTAATTCTCTCAAGAGAACCATCAAATAGGGTATAGGGAGCCAACAAGGGGCTAGAATGGTGAAATGTCATAACTTTGTATTTCGAGGCATTAAGGTGTAACAAGTTTGCACAACACCATGACTGAAAATTATTGAGATCGGATTGCAAGCGAGAATGAAATGTCCTTATACTGGACACAGAGCTTAACATCATCCGCATACATAAGTACTTGAGTATGTTAATACTGATGGATTAATAAAGAGTGTGAAGAGTAAGGGGCTTAGATTGCTGCCCTGAGGTACCCGAGAAGTAACCTTGACTGATGAAGAGAGGAGGTTTGTGAAGAGGACTCTTTGAGACCTGGATCACAGGTAGCTAGAAATCCATCTCAGGAGGTTAGGCGGAAACCATAAATTGTCTAGTTTTTGTGCTGGCAGGGAGTGGTTTACAGTTATAAAGTTATGGTCTGAATTGTGAAATTTTCACAATTTAAACTTAGTAAATTGGCTATATTATTAACTATAACACAAAAATCCATATATGTACAATAAACGTTATTCTTTGGACTCCCTAATTGCCTCCCTAAATTGCAGCAGCTTTGTTTGGAAGTGGATTTGGTCTTGGCTGCTCGCAATTTGCTTGAGTACCTCTCGCTTCGTTTCCTCGTGCTCATTTTGTAATTTCTGCTGCTCCTTCTGGACTTCAAGAATTTTCCGAACAATCTCCTCCAGACTTTCCAGTTTCATCCGCTTTGATGCGGCGCCTTTGTGTTCCAGTCCCACCTGAGCGATAGTTGATCCAGGGCTGAGGGCGACGCGCCATCTATCGGAATTCCAGGGAGACTTGATGGTGTATGGTGATTTCGGGGGAAGCTGGGATCCGTTACTGGGGATGTACAGACGAATCTCGCCGAGAACATTTAGGTAATCGCCAGTCCTTGTTTTCGGGGTCCTACCACGGGTTCAAAATACCACGGAGGTCTTTGCTATGCGGAGATACCGGCAGGTATCGCCGAGAGTGCCTAGGCTATCCCCGTATAACACTTACGGGACCCTGTCGGACTAAGAATTACTACAAACGTCGTTGCTATGCGGAGATACCGACAGGTATCGCCGAGAGTGCCTAGGCTATCGCCGTATAGCGGCCTCGGGATCCTCCTTGGCTACAAACTACTGGAGGGAATCATGCAGGGGCGCCAACAGGTGTCACCGAGAGCGCCTAGGCTATCGCCGGACAGCGGCCTCGGGATCCTGCTGGGCTACAAACTACTGGAGGGAATCATGCAGGGGCGCCAACAGGTGTCACCGAGAGCGCCTAGGCTATCGCCGGACAGCGGCCTCGGGATCCTACTGGGCTACAAACTACTGGAGGGAGTCATGCGGGAGCGCCAACAGGTATCACCAAGAGCGCCTAGGCAATCACCGGGTAGCGGCCTTGGGATCCTGTTGTGTTACGATCTACTGGAGGGAATCATGCAGGGTACCGACGGGAATCTGTAACGAATTGGGATCACCACGCGGGTGAGGCAAAAGGGAGACTCGGGCAAGAGGCATAAGGATGGAGAGGGATGGCGAAACCGCGGACATCCAGCTTCCCCAGTGAATAGGTGCGGACTGTTGGTGAAGAAAAAAGGATATAATGAAAAAAAAAAAAAAAAAACCGATTCTCTTTCGTAGTGATCAGACGTGTTTTTGTTTTGCGCTCCGCATTTGTTCCTTTTGTTTTGAATAAACAGCCGGTGTTTTCCTAACTAAATTCTAATTATACTTTCTAACCAGACAACAATCTGGAAACCTATTCATTTACGCGAGTGCATGCCTTTTGATTTGTGTTAAAACATTATTTAACTTTTTATTTTTCGGCGTCGGCCTGTGCTTGTGCTTGTGTTTGTGTTGTTGCAGTGAGTGAGTACGCATTACATTGAATTGCAGTCCGCTCTCGTCTGGTAGCTTTTGTTGTTTAATCACTCTCTCGCTATCACCTCAACTTCAATAACTGTTCGTTCTCTCTCGCTCTTTAAACTTTCTGAGCAATAGCGCTCTCTGCTTAGTAGCTCTCGCTATAACCGCTCTCCACTCTGCTTTCTTTTTTTACCAATTCCGCTTTGAGCGTTGTCTGGCACATTGGTCTGATACCAATTTGTTTTGCAAATAATAGTAAATAAATAAATAATAAAATGGAATACGCTGTGGTCTGTGCCAAAAAAAGCTGTAAGAAGCAGATCACCCACGATCAGCCGAATGTCCCCTGCTGGCTCTGCGACAGCGTAGTGCACGCAAAATGCGCTGGATTTTCTGGCCTCGTGAGTGATGCTATAGCCAAACGTAATGGCTTGCATTACAGTTGCGAGGCATGCCGTGCGGTGGAGAAAGACATGGTGGCTTTTATGAGGCAGACGCGGAGTGGCTTTAAGGAGCTGACCGTTGGTTTTAAAAACCAATACGATCGGCTCCTAGCCATGGAGGCTCAGTTTAGCGGTTTAAAACTGCTGAATGAGTCTCCGAGGCGCAAAAAGGTCACTCCGCGGGATCTGCAATTGCCAACCGTCACTCAGCCGTGCGCCGCCGAAAAACTGACTCCGACCACTCCAAGTGTGCAGCAGTTGATCTCGTTTGCCACTCCAAGGGCAACGACAGCTGCTGGCGACGCAGATTCGGTAGCCGAATTCATCGCCTCGGAGAATGTGCAGCCAAGTACGTCTGCAGCGTCCGTGTCCGTGGTGTCCGCAAGTTCGCTAGTTGTCCCGTCTATACCGATCCCACCAGTAAATAGACGTTCCGGACCTCCGGATATTGCCACCACAGGTACTAGGCCTGTGGTGACTAAACCACTGGTGGGAGTCCCACCAAAACGACAAGTTTTTGTTTCACGGCTGGCCCCTGACCTCACATCTAATGATGTAATTGCTTTTATTCAAAGCAAAATAAAAGCCGTGGGTTTAAAGGTGGAGAAATTTAACTTCTCTTATGCCAGGGAGATAGCCTCGTTTAAGATAAGCATCTCCCCAACTCAATTTGACACCATTTGCTCCGCCAAATTTTGGCCGGAGCATTTGGTGGTGAAGGAGTTTAAGGCTAAGAAGAAGAATAGGCCCCCCATATCCCTTCCAAACCTTTCCAGTGTGCCACCCTCAACCTCAACTTCCTCTTCCTCAACTTCCCGTCTTGCTTCCACCTTTCCAAAAAACTAACTTCTCTTTTAGTAACCTATCAGAATGTAAGAGGCTTGCGTAGTAAGCTCAGCATTCTTTTCCGGGATAGTGTTGCATTTGCTTCCCACGTTATTGTGTTTACTGAAACCTGGTTAAAGCCGGACATTCTTAGTTCCGAGGTTTTGGCAGGTCGGTACACAACTTTTAGAAAGGACCGTTCGTCTCGACGTGAAGGGGGGGTTCTAATTGCAGTGGACTCTTACTTCACGTCGGAACACTTCACAGTCCAAGTTCAACAGGAACTGGAATTCCTGTGTGTAAAACTGATTCTTCCCGCTTTCGCTATATTCATTACTTGCTCGTATATCCCACCTTCTTCGGATATTTCAATTTATGAGCAGCACTTGTCCGCTTTAACCGCTGTTTCTTCCTCGCTATCTGATAAAGATCGTATGATAGTTCTTGGTGACTTCAACTTGCCAGGAACTGTTTGGTCTTCGGTAAACGAGTCTAGTATCCTAGTGCCCATGTCACGACATGACTTTGTTGACGGCTTGCTTGACCTATCCCTGTCTCAAGTCAACCATGTGAAAAATTCCTTGGGTCGATTGCTTGATCTGTGCTTTGTATCGGATCCGACCATAGTGTTGTTAACCCGAGCCCTTCCGCTCACTATACCTGAAGACGCCTACCACCCTACTTTCGAGGTGTCGCTAGATATAGGACCAACTGTATTGGATCGGTCGAGTAGGCTGCCCGAACGTGTCCGCTGCTTTCGTAAAGCCGAGTTTGCGAAGCTTAATAACCTCATTAGGGATTTTGATTGGTCCGCTTTGTACTTGTGCACTGATATCATAAAAGGCACAAACATTTTTTACAATGCTCTTGGCACATTTTTCGATTCTTGTGTCCCGCTTTCTTGTCCGACTAGATCTGGAAAACCCCCTTGGTTTACCAAAGAGTTATCCAGTCTAAAAAATTTAAAATCAAGACCTAAAAATTTCAGGAAGATGGTTCTCCTACATCTCACTCTCGCTATGTAATAGCTCAGTCAAACTTTTCAGTTCTTAATGCTCAATGCTATAAGAACTACCTATCTCGATGCAGGATACGTTTTTCTCAGGACCCTAAACAGTTTAACAGCTCCGTAAACAGTAAGCGTAGAACGTCCGCACACCCATCCTCGCTATCATTTTGTAATACGTCGGCAAATAATGATCAGGCAATTGCCGATCTTTTTGCCCAATTTTTCCAAACCACCTATTCTGAGGAAAGCTACTCTGGTCATCCGTACCCATACGGCTTACCGAGGTCGAACGGCATTTTCAGTCCCTTGTTAAATGAATGTTCCCTACTTCATGATCTTCGACTAGTTAAGCCGGTGTTTTCACCGGGTCCAGACGGGGTTCCAGGTTGTGTACTCAGGTACTGCGCTGAGGCTCTGTGTGGACCTTTGCTTAAACTATTCACCCTGTCCATTGATTCTTCTTGCTTCCCCCGATCTGGAAGGAATCGTTTATAATTCCTCTCCATAAAAAAGGTAGCAAGTCTGATGCAAAAAATTATAGAGGTATAGCAAAGTTATCCGCTATTCCTAAAATGTTTGAGAAGGTTTTAACTCCGCACTTGCAACATCTCTGCAAGTCACTTATATCTCCAACTCAGCATGGATTTATAAGGCGGCGATCAACCACCACGAACTTGTTCGAGTTTACCTCTTTCATTATTAAAGGCTTTCAATGTAACTTACAGACGGATGTTATTTACACCGACTTTAGTAAAGCATTCGACTCTGTAAACCATTCCCTTTTAGCGCATAAACTTGACCTTTTAGGGTTTCCGCCCAACCTCCTGAGATGGATTTCTAGCTATCTTTGTTCTAGGTCTCAAAGAGTCCTCTTCAAAAACTCCCTCTCTTTACCAGTAAAGGTTTCTTCGGGAGTACCACAGGGCAGCCATCTTGGCCCCTTACTCTTCACACTCTTTATTAATGACTTGCCTTCAGGATTAACATACTCTCGAGTACTTATGTATGCGGATGATGTTAAACTCTGTGTCCAGTACAAGGACATTTCATTTCATTCTCGCTTGCAATCCGGTCTCAATAACTTTCAGTCATGGTGTTGTGCACACTTGTTATACCTTAATGCCTCGAAATGCAAAGCTATGACATTTCATCGTTCTAGCCCTTTGTTGGCTCCCTACACCCTATTTGGTGGTTCTCTTGAGAGAATTACCCTGGTGGATGATCTGGGTGTTATGTTAGCCCCCAAGTTAAAGTTTTCCGAACACATTTCTACCATGGTAAATAAGGCCATGGGCGTGCTTGGGTTTATAAAGAGGTGGTCAAAGGAATTTGACGACCCCTATATAACAAAGACTCTCTATACCTCGCTTGATCGTCCGATCTTAGAATACGGCTCCTGTGTATGGTGCCCTCAGTACAAAGTACACCAGGACCGTATAGAATCAGTACAGAAAAACTTTTTACTCTTTGCTCTGCGGGGCCTTAACTGGGATGCGGGTGTAAGACTCCCATCTTACTCTAGTAGACTACTATTAGTAAACCTCCCATCCTTAGTTAACCGTAGAAAAATGCTTGGTGTGATATTTATGCACAACTTGTTTAGGGGTGACATAGACAGCCCTGATCTGTTGAGCCGCATAAACTTCACAATTCCTATTTGACTGACTAGAAATTTTATACCGTTGTTCCTTCCACTTTGTAGATCGAATTATTCCTTGCATGATCCGTTTAGGGTCTTATGCTCGGATTATAATTCCCTCTACCATATTATATCCAACACTAATTCTCTTCCTCTTATTAAATTATTAATCCTTACACACCTTCTATTAATTAGTAACTGTAGTGGTATTTGTATTTTGATTGCATGCTTAGTTTCTTAGTAAGTTTAGTACCCGAATGTTAGTCTAATAGCTATCTTTCTTGCATGTTCGCGTTTGGTTCGGCTATGCACCGCGCGTCATGCGGAGGCGCCCCTCGGTCGATTGGGCGGGAGGAGGGCTGCGTTTTGCCTGGGATCCGCGCGTAACAGCCTTCTGCTGGTGTCACACGGGCCACTTGACGGTGCAGTAACTGCATCGCCTCTTGAAAGATGCAGTCGTTGCATGTCAACGTCCATAAAAAAAAAAAAAAACATAGCCTGGTTTTCATTATATCCTTTTTTTCTTCTTTTTATTCTTCTAGTTTACTGCCTATCGCACCGCTCAGCAGCCCGTATGCACGACTAGAGACTCGCTTACCCCTGAATTCCCAAGCTTATAGTTGCCGGCAGCTTCTTCTCCTCCGTAGGCACGGCGTCGGTGCAGGATACTTTTCTTTTGTTCCACTAATTGTGATTTTCCCGTTCCACTCGCGATTTTTCTGCAGCCAAACGGTCTTGATTTTCTTTTCACCGCGAACGCGTCCACTCCGCTTGGCACTCTCTGATCGACTCTTTTATTCTTCCTTCTCTGCACCTTTTCCGGCTCAAAACCGGCGTTCTGCTGGCTCTGCTGATCGAGCGTCAGCGTGGGCGGCTAGCGTCGTTGTTCTTGCTGCAGGAGAGGCCTGGCCCCCTCTTTTTTACTCTTTTTCGGCGTCTCTTGCTGCGCCGGTGACTTTCGCCGTTTCTTTCGTTTTCCTTGGTGAGCCTGTAGTCGAACTATATTGGGAAACAAGGATTTGGTTACCTTGTACGGCCCGTCATACTTATGGGCCAGCTTTGCAGCGAAGCCGTAAGTGACTTTCGACAGGTGATGCTGCCGGAGGAGGACCAGTGCTCCTAGTTCGGGTCGCCACTCGCGCCTTCGGAGGTCGTATGTTCTCTTCTGTTCTTGGGATGCACGTTGGGTGTTCTCCTGTACCTTTTTTAATACTTCCTGTAGTCGTGTCGCCTTCTCGTTGGCCAATTCTTGCTTCAAGAACTCGGTCGCCCACGGCGGGAGGGGTGTTTCGATGATGGGGGGCGAGAATTCTTCGAGCAGGGCACATGTTATGATGGCGAGGTTCACGGTGATAGGGTTAGTCGAGTCTGGCCTTCGAAAAGGGTTGCGTTGTCGACCGGCAGCGGCATCGGCTAATGGGGCGTGTTGATAATCCGTTTGGGGGTGAGATGCGAGGTGGTCTACCTTGACCCGTCCATGTCCTTTGGGGACGTCGTCTTCCAGGCGTAGCGGGTCGTGGCGTAGAGCGATGCTGGTTCCCCGCGGGGTCGTTCGCGCTGGCTTAGCCGCATGGCTGGGTACGTCTGATTTGACTTGCGTCGATCCTGTGATACTTTAAGCGCCGCTGGGTCCGTCTCGGTCGGGGTTTGGAAGCACTGTCCTGATGGCGTTGCTGGGTCTGGCGTGGTTGAGTTTCGGGTGCGTTGTCACTTGTACGTTGTTGGGTCTGGCGTGGTCGGGTTTCGGGTGCGTTGTCCTGATAGGGATGCTCTGGGTGTCCTTCGATGTAGACAGACTGTCCCTGAGTGTGCCCAGCTGTGTCGTAGTCCCCCACCCCCCCCCCCGAAGCTTCGTTGGTCCTGTTATCCCCTGACGCTGAGTGAATAGTAGACGGACTGGCCCTGGGTGTCTCCAGCGGTGTCGCAGTCGTCTCCGTCGTAGCTTCGTTGATCCTGTTGTCACCTGGCGCTGAGTGACTAGTAGACGGACTGGCCCTGGCTGTGTTCAGCGGTGTCGCAGTCGTCTCCGTCGTAGCTTCGTTGATCCTGTTGTCACCTGGCACTGAGTGACTAGTAGACGGACTGGCCCTGGGTGTGTCCAGTGTTGTCGAAGTCGTCTCCGTCGTAATTTCGTTGATACTCTTGTCACCTGGCACATCGTTTCTTCGGGGGTATAAGGACTTTCAAGAGATGCATTTGGAACATTTTCCAACTCCAAAAAACGTTTGAGCAAGCTCTCGAGGGGGCAGGGGTGTTGAGCTCCTTTGTAAGGTTAGTGCCTCTCTGCCCTGCTTTACTTGACTATTACTTAAAATATCGAAAAAGGAGTCTGGAACTAATAACAAATCGACTTTTTGTGGCTTATAAAAGATAGGATCAGCTAGTGGATAGTACTCAGTACCATCCATTAATGAATCAGTTGTGTTTGTAGTGGGGCGGATCGAAGATCAATTCTCCAACATCAAAATCGTTGATCCAGTGAACCTCTTAGAAGTCTCTTAGCAGCCGTCGCGAGAAATGAAAAAACTGCTATGTTTCGTGGTATGTAGGTGTGTATTTGGGTCTGTGGTCGCGCGGTAGATCGGCCGTTTGAATCGTGGGTGGAAACGTAACTAAGCCTTATGATCTATGCTCTATGATGGCTTGAGCGCCGGGTGGATCGTGGATCGTAAATGTCCCGAGCGCCCCTGCGAGCGCGCGAGAGCGAGTTGGGACCGGAGCGCACGGAGTTGGCACAGTGCTTGGCAATTATTTGCTGCTGGCCTGAACAAGTTGTAAAATTCTTTTCTGTGTGATGCAAGGAACTTGATTTTAAAAATCTGGCACCATTTCAAATGGGTGTATCTTGTTTGCACAACTTAATGTGTTGATAAGCTGGACTTTCCAATAGCCTAAAAGCTAATATGCTTTCGAGTTCTCTTCAACTGCAGACTTTTTTTCCAATTCAATTATATTGCTTAATATGGGGTCGCTATCCACTAAGCTAGTAAATAAGCCGATACAATTTTTATATTCGGTATAACCGCCACTAAATTTGGCAATTTTACATGTGGCAAATGTCTACTTGTAGAAATTGTTGTGTTTATTACCGAGTCACTGGCTGCCCTTTGTTCGAATTGCGAAACCATCGACTTAAGCGTGGATTTAGTCACGATACATAATTCCTCAAGTTCGGCTTGAGAAGCTAAATCAGGGTAGACATCCTCAATTTCTAATTGTAATTGGAAAGCCCTTGTAATATAGGACTCTAAGATGTCCATGCGGTACTCTAATAACGCCTTTGTGAATGACGACTTCTTATCTTTAAGCCTCTACGCTGTCGATTTGTGCAGAGCTAGACATTCTTCGACGTTTTCCAGGCATGTTAGTTAATTACAATTTGAAATATTTAGCCTATTTCGCCAGACAAATTGAGGAAAAATCACAAAAGCCTGCTACCCATAGAAGCCAGAATTGGCGCGGTAGTACCCAGCAGAAAAACTAATATTACTAAAACTACGAAAATTATAATCAAGGTGGTCAGAGAAAGAGTCCCCATTATACTGAAACTCAAGGGGCGGCCAGGATAAGGCCAGCTCGTTTAGTATTTTAAGTTCTCATTTATTTCTTTCGGGTCAAATCTTATTTTTTTATTATAGATACATTATCAAAATTCGTCGGAATTATAACACTTGACCTAAAAAAGAAATGCAATGATTGACCTCGCTAAAAATATAATAAAGACAAATTATGGTTGAGAGCCTATTCTTTTCACACGTTCGCCGAAGTGATTAGTCAGCTCTCACTGCGTTCGGTCGTGTTTTTGCTATGTAGCTTTATTACTGCTCGGAATGTAATTCGGACGTAACTGCCGCTCAGCTTCGTTGCTTTGAGGCTGTCCGCTGTTCTTCTTTGTTCCGCCGAGCGTTTCATTTGACGTGCATCGATTTGCATGCAGACGCAGTTAAACTTTTAACAAATTCGCCTAATTTGTTATGGCAGTGTGATAACTGTGTGGTTGCGAATGACTCGCATTCGAAAATAGATGAGCTTAACGACAAGGTTCTGAAGCTCGAAAACCTTTATCTGAAGTCTGATTTTCAGACTCTTTCGATCAATTCTCATGAGCGTGTGAAGCCGATTGCTCCAAAAAAAGATTCCAATAGGCCAAAGCCGGCGACCGACTTAATGTCTCCACGGTTAGTGGCCGCCACCTCGACTGAGGTCATTGACTTGGGATCAGCTGCTGCTCCCCTACCCGATCTGGAGGGCTTCGTCACAGTCAGAAGGAAGGAGAGGAAGAATCGGAAGAGCTCCGAGCTGCGAACAGCTGAGTGTGATGCAGAGCAGCAAATACCTGCATATTGGTAAATTTTCTACCGCAACGGGTCCAGAGGCGGTGGTGAAATTCGTTGCTGATAAGCTCAAGGTGCTGGAGGCGGAAATTTCTTGCGTGAAATTGGTCAAGCGAGATGCTGATTTATCTGCGTTGAAGTTCGTAAATTTCAAACTTGTGGTCCCTGAACCTCTATTCCCCGTGGTCTTTGATGATAGATTCTGACCAGTATCGGTAAGGGTTTCCCGCTTTGTGCATAGACAGAGGCCGGAAGCTGATTTGACGGCAGTTAATCTGTGTGCAGCTGTGCCATTGCGGACGTCCACGCCGACTCAGAAAGCTCCAGTTCCATCCACTTCAAAAAACCCCCAGTGAGCGGCGCCTCTGGTTTTATGATCGCCGCTTCTCCGCAACATATTCTTCTTGCACTTTTTCGCCTTTTTGCTATGAGCAACAGCCCGTTGTTTCATTTTTGGCAATCCTCTTCGACACAACAACAAAACATTGACTTTTCGATCTGCGCTTTGTGCGATATTCGCTCGGCTGCTGCTGGATCAGGTGACGATGCTCTTGCTGGCGCTCTCTCCCGACTACGTGCGCTTCTAACGTCATCATTACAACAACAAACGCAAATGCATTGCTTCGTATGCTATGCTTGCGCCGTCGCTGCTCTCGACCTTTGGGAAGAGTCAGCAGCCCGTCGTGCGCTCTTATGTGGAACACTCTCTTCAACACTCTCTTCAGCATCGTCACAGAGCCTCCCTTCCCTGCCCTCTTTTATGGACAAGGATGGTGTGCTACTGATTCGGACTTCAACGCTTAGGCAGGCTCTAAGCATGGGCCTCGCTCCTCTGACTCAGTTGGATATGGCTGACCCTCCTCTGGATCCATCTTCCGTGGCCGCTAACAGGACGGCACCGCCACTTTCTGAGACCGTGCCGATGTATGGTGCCAAATCTATACGAATTTTTTTCCAAAATATAGCGGGCATGCGCACCAAGGCTCAGGCTGTCATCTTGGCTACCTCTACGTGTGACTTCGACATTGTCATTTTGGTTGAAACCTGGCTCAATTCTAACTTTTTCGACAACGAATACTTCGATCCTAGCCTTTTCCAGGTGTTTCGTAAGGAGGTGGGGTCATTGTGGCCGTCAGACGCACCCTACGCTGCGATCGGATTTGTCTCCTGGATGGAGACTCTGTTCTGGATCAGATTGGTGTGGCGGTGGCTGGCCAGTTGGAGACGCTATTTATTAGCGCATCCTACATTCCACCGAATAGCAGCTATGAAATATACAAGGCGCACACACAGAACATTGCTAACATTTATAGTAATCTGCGAGACCGTCAGCAGCTCTGCGTTGTTGGCGACTTAATTTTGGGTTCGTTGATATGGTCCGGCGATCCGCAATCGTCGGCTATGATACCTAGTAATGTACATTTGCCGAACGAGATTCTTTTCCTAGATGACTGTTTTAGTATGGGCTTAACCCAAGTAAATAATGTTTTTAATAGGCTAAATAAGATTCTAGACTTAATTTTTGTTAGTTCGGATGTAGATTGCCATGTTACATGTTGCGAACTCCCCATCGCGGAATTTGACATGCATCATATGCCGTTGGAATTCTTAGTCAATTTACATTTTTATTCGCCCTGGGCGGAACCATATTATGAATGCTTCTTTTCTAGTGTAAGCCTGAATGCTATTAGGGATAGTATGTTAAGCGTTGACTGGGCTTCTCTTCTGGGTTCTCTCGCATCCTAGCACTGACACTTTTTATAGTGTTTTCCTGCATACGGTCCGTCGTATTATTGGTAATAATACTTCTAGACGGGGGCATGGCTCCTATAGGCTACCGTGGTATACGAAGGGTCTTGTGAAATATAAGAATCTTCGTAAAAAGTATTTTAAACGATTTGGTAAGACCCGGGACCCAGTGGACTGGGAGAGGTATGTGAAGCATAAGAAGGAGTTTGCTTTTTTAAGCAAATTTTTGTATAACCAGTATATTGCCGATGTTGAAAGGGGACTTAAGATCAATCCCAAACGACTTGGGATTTTATAAATTCCAAAAGGTCGACGAGCTCTCTTCCTTCAGATATGAACCTGGGTAGCTTGGCATAGTTTCGATGTCTTAAGCGCTATCCCCGCGGTGGTGAAAATTGGCACACTTGATGTATCGGAGGTGGACATTTTGGAGGCAATGAATGATTTTGATTATTCTAATAAACCCGACTGTGATGGCATTTCTGCCTTCCTGCTTCGCAACTGCAGGGCATATGAATTTAATATTGCCAAAAGCCTATGCAATGATCGGCTTTGTTAAGCGCAATTCATCCCAATTCAGGGACCCAGATACGACGCTAAGTCTGTACGCATTTGTAACAGATAACGAAGCAGGAGGCTAGGATCTGAAACGGTAGACGAGCAGATGGAGGGTATGATCGAGATCCATGCACGCGTTGCTGCCGGTCTCATGGTTAGTCGGGTAGAGTGGGGGTGGGGTAGGGAGAGATCGCGTCACGAGCTCGAGCATTAGGAGCAAAGACAATAAAAATAAGTTTCGCGTGCGGTTCAAGGTTCAGACGGAAGAAATTTACAGAGAAATGACAGTGTAGGGAGATGAGTCAGCGGAACTAATTCGAGCGGGAGTTGCTTGCGGTGTCATTGCAACTCGGTATGCCCACCCTTCCTTGATCGCACCGGTCCAAATAGGCTGAGTAATGGGTAACGATCCCTAAAATAAACGCTCTACTTCTGCTAGGTTACGTCATCTCGGCGCTACATGATCCTTAATAACGGCAACAATTAACGGGAATTCATTACAAACAGTTTATTCATTAAACTTTCCTACAAGCTCTCATGGCTGCTAAGAGGGTAGATATATATGTATAAAGGCTACTGAAGTAATAAGATTAATTATATATATATAAGAATATCATGATTAAAGATCTTATTAGACTAGGGTCAACTAATTATAAAGAGTATATTCAGGAATAATGGCAATTACTTTACACAATACTTTACTTAGAAATATATTCGAATGGTTTTCAGTTTAAATGCAAAAACAAGGGACGGATGGATGCATCTTTAAAGTGCACAGCAATTGCTTGTGGGGTAATCCCAATCATAAGTTCGGTTGTCGATAGATTCGGAATTGCAGAAAGTTACATTGCTTGCGAAAGAGCAGAACAAAGCAAACACGTGAACAATTGGATTGGTCAGCGTTACAGTACGGCTGGGAAGTTTACGGTCGAGGCATGGAATCTTTAAGGTTGCTTCGACTTGCGTAAAATTTTGAATTCACATATAGCAGACGTTCACAGGTTATCACTCACATTACGATCAAATCCAACAATGAAAGCGCTTCCATGTGGTCGATGAGGGTGGCTGAAAACTTGTAAATATCAGTGTGTCAGAGTAGATAGGCGATACGCGCGAGTATTAGTTTTAGTTCCTTTCCTTCTAGCTGCACATTGCTTTATGATAGGCCAAACAAACCGAGTCACACGAATTTAACTTTTAATGTTAATCCTAGGGTCAGTACAATAGTGGGGTTCCAAAGTATTATTCTAATATGAAGAAATGCATGGGCATAGCCATCATGATCGAGACACCGAATGACCTCATCAGCAACGCAAACAGTATTACGGCACCGGTAATTGTCTTCTCCTTTAGCGTTACTGTTCGTATGCAGGCGGCGTAAGCGACTTAGCAATGACGAAAGTCACTGAAGAGGGAATAGTCAATTTCACACATATGTACATATGTATGTCACTGCACGCGTAGATATAAGCCCATCGACCGTTTTTCACTGGTGTAGGCCGAGCAAGGCTTGTATGTGTGTGGACCCACGCCGGTACACCCTGCGGTAAATACAGTGATGCTCACATGTATGCAGACGCCACGCCGAAAGAAGATTTGGGGGCGAAGACGGCTAACACATACTGTAGTCGATCGGTACGATGGGTACTTATATGTGTGGCAAGGTGACGAGACTGTAGGCGGTACGGCTTACGGCACTACGACCGGCGTTTCGTACGGTATTACGTACGGCCAAACCTATGGTTAGGTTTTTAAGAAAAAAACGAACTTTAATTTTCTGTTGGCCGGCAGTTGGGGTACAATTTTCACTCACCCGATGGGTTCGGCCTTCGCTTAATAAACGTAGGAATGGTCGGCTGATCTTTTGACTAGATCTTAGCCACGAGGGACACGCGGTAATTACGGTCAAGGTTAGAATTTTTCCTTTCACTGCACTACTTGAGTATTTTCCTCAGACGTCTGTCTGGGATCGCGAGTAAAATTGGAAAGAACATGCCCAAGCCACTCTCCTTCCGCTTGAGCCCTTGGTTCTCTCATTCCCCTTTTCTCACCACACCTTGACAGTAGCCGCTGTTAACTTATGTCATTTTTTTTTCTTGCGCGTAACTGCCCAAAAGGTGCAAGGTGCATGTCTAAGGGAAGGCGAAACCGTGGGACGGTTATCCGATATTTTTGGTTGGACAGGCCCCACTACACATTCCTTGTGCGCTCGCGCCTTGAGTACGCTTCCATGGTCTGGAATCCCACCGGGGTCGTTCAAATTTCGCGCATCGAGAGACTGCAAAGAAAGTTTCTGAAATTTGCACTCCAGCATCTGCCATTTTCCATTCCGATGCCGTCCTATGAGTGCAGATGTCGCCTCAAATCTTTATTTATGACCTTTTAGTGGGTAATATTGATTGCCTTGACCTACTTAGTAGGATTAGCTTCACTACGCCCGCCAGGAGCCTCAGGACCCATGAACCCTTTGCAGTTGATCTCCACCGGACCAATTATGGCTTTAATGAGCCCATTTGTAGGGCGCTTCGACAGCACAATGCGCTGCCAGCTGGGATGCGTTTTGACTTTTGCCAGGGGAAGGGAGCCGTCAGACGGTTGCTTGTGGATTTCTTCCTTTTACATAATTAATTTGTTAATGTTATTTTTTGTTATTTGTTAAGATAGAAATAAGTTAGCCTAGCCAGTTAAGGATTTTTTATTTTTTTGATTCCGTTGGCGAATAATAAATAAACATTAATTACATTCACTTCGACGACACGGATGTCCAAGTGGCCGTCAGGGCATCATTTAACAATATGATCGAAAATAGAATAAAAGCATTCGCAGACCCAGATAAGGCTCTGCCGTACAAGATTAATACTATAGCAACTATACGTACAAACGGGGAACCGGTGTACGTAATGCTATACCCACATCCCATGGGCATTTCCGATTCTGGCGAATGGCACTATCCGACCCTCAAAGTCCCCCTACAATAACCCGACATGGGTCGTTGATAGAAAGAGTACAGAAAAGAACGGTATCAAGAAGTAAATGCTGGTTATTGATTTCAGGAAACTGACTCAAATTACGATTGATGGTAAATATCCCATCCCCATAATTTCGGCTATCGTGTCGAATATGGGTAAGGCCCAATATTTCACAAAATTTGAATCCAGACAAATCGAATTTATGCACTGCTCGTGATGATTCGGATACGAACAAAGCACTACTTGACCTCCTTGACTTGCAATCCTGAGCGCAAAGATTGCTTAATTTTGTCCGCTTTTTTCTTATCCTGTACCACTAGCGTGTACAAAAAGCGCGAGCAGCGGATCTTGAATTTAGTATTCGTAGGATTCTTCTTGATTTTAACAGCACGCGCATCTGAACTACGTGCATTATTAAGAAAATCTTTAACTTCTTTTATTTCTCGTGGCATGTTGAGTTATTTCTGCAGTTTCAACTACAATCTCGAAAATTCCGTATTGTTCGGTCCAAAGCAGAAAAGGAAAGGGGAAAGGAACAACGGGAAGTCTGAGTTTTGTAGACTTCCGTTTAGGCTAAAAAGCTCCTCTTGTATTTTCCAGAGGGCTATCGACGATGACCTCAGAGAGACAACGAAAGAAGATCATTTTATGGATATCGACCCAGTCGATATTATAAGTCTTCATGAGCCTTGAGGATATCCCAGGAAAAATTCAAGTTAAAAGAAAAACCGTAGAATACTTGGGAATCATTGTATCCAGAGGCGGATAACAACTTCACCCGAAAAGGTGCAAGCAATATCAAACTTCTCAACCCCAACCACACTTTTCGACCTTAGATCATTTCAAGGCGTTGCAAGTTACTATCGTTGTTTCATAAAAGAATACGCCAAGATCGCCAGGCCCCTTACGGACGCACTCAAAGGAGAAAATGGAAAAATTAGTAAGAACCACTGACGGAAAGTGAGTATAAAGCTGTCCCAAAATCAAGTACAAACGTTTTCACAATTGAAAATGCGGGACCCATATCAGGCTAATAGCAAATTGCTGAGCCATCTCGTGAAGAGGTGGCCGTTTTCGAGGAAATCGCATTTGGTGATTTGATCGCATCTTGGCTATGTCGCTATAAATGTATAGCTGGGTTGCCGCGCTTGAAGGCAGTTCAGAGCCTCCCTGATCGCTATAACTTCCGCCTTGGAGACGCTACAGTGATTTGGTAGCTTAATTGGGAGCCTTATGTTTAGCTGTTCATAGTAGATTCCTCCTCCGACTCTGTCGTACAGCTTCGATCCATCCGTGAATATGCTTATGGCCCCATCTAAGCCTGGAAGTCCCTCGAGCCATTCGTCTCTGTAAGGGATAATTGTATCTTGGAACTTGGTAGTCCATTTTAGCGGTAACGATGTTGCTCTTGTCTAGTATGGCCGAGTGGCCTATGCGCTGTGGCACCTATTGATACATAGGGCGGCGGTTCGCTGAACTTTGCCAAGTTGTTTGGTGATCGTCTTTTTTGATAGGGCCAGCCACCACACCGTTACTCCATACAGTAATATTGGTCTAACTTTTGCTAGATATATCCATTTGACAATACTTGGGTTCATTAGCCCAATGGCTTTCTTACATGTGAAGTCGTTGCCTTCTTCAGTCTATCTTTGATATTTAGGTTCCAATCAAGCTTCTTGTCAATTATAGTTGATAATTATCAACCCTAAGTTACTGGTACTGTCGCTAAAGGACAGCTTTGCGGTCATTAAGTCGCAGAGTGTTTGGGGGTATTTTCCCGATAAGATAATTGCAACGTCGTCCGCGTAAGCCATGACTTTGCAGATCCCCCTTCCAGGTCGCATAGAATTTTGTTGACTGCTATGTTCCACTGAAGAGGAGATAGGACACCACCTTTCGGGGTGCCTCTGTTGACATGCCTTGACTGGGCGGACGGTCTCATCGATGATGTCACTGTCCTGATATGAGCGATTGATCAATGAGCATCACCAAGTGACGGTGCACCCCCAGGTCAGTCAGGGCTTCTGTAATGGCCCCGGTATAACGTTGTTGAAGGCTCCCTCAATATCGAGGAAAGCTGTTAGCGAGTACTCTTTGTGATGCATAGATAGCCATGCTGTGCACTTGAGTGCACCTGAGGACTTATGGTTCTCTTCAGTTGCAGCCCGACAAGTCTCTCAAAGGTTTTGAGGAAGAACGTCGATAGGCTGATTGGTCTGTAGTCTTTTGCAGTTAAATGTGAGGCTTTCCCTGCTTTGTGGATGAAGACTATCTTTGCCTTAAGCCAAGCTCGCGGGATTGCACACACAGCCAGCATCATCCTGAAGATACCTTAGCCGGTCCGGGTCTGGCGATTTAAACGGTTTGAGGCTGTTTATTGGCCGGCTTATGTTCCGTTTTGTGAGGATGTGATTCATCGAGGTTACCGATCCCTCTCGATGGTTGTACACCAGGGCAAAAGCGTGTCGAGTTGAATGTGTAGGGACTCCTCACTGCAGTTGGTCCACGTACCATCATTCCTTTTAAGATACGCTTCCGAGGGGTTAGTTTTCGAGAGGATCTTTCGTAGCCTTGCGGCCTCTGACGTTTCGTCTATTTCCGAAAAAAATTGTTTCCTTTTTATATAGTGCCAGATTGATTTTGTAGTCTGCCCAGTGGTTCTCCTCTTTCGCGCTTTTGGCTCTGTGGAAGAGAGTCTTGCAGCTTTTATGTAGGATTTCTATTTGTTTTGACCACCAGGGGGTTTTCTTTTTCCCCTTAGGTTTGCTAGAGGGGCATGCTGCCGTGCTATAATTATGGAGCAGAAAGATATTTAGTTGCTTTCTAGCCAGAATACTGGAGCGGGTTTTACTTTTATTTTGAGCTACAATCATCTTGTACTCCTTCGTCCTCAGTCCAAAAACCTTGTCTCCCACAATCCAAGGTTCCTGGACTAGGACTACGTCCGCTCAACTCTCTTCAAAGCAGAATATAAGAGCAGCGGATGCTGCTGTACAGTAGTGGAAATTGATCTGAAGGAGCCTTAAGGACATCCTTTGAGATCCCCACCAATGTAATGTGGGCGTCTAGGTCGTCTTCGACTTCCTCGTCGTGACATATCGCCTGAAATTCACGTCTCAGCGTGCTGTCGGTGGAGTAGTTTTCCAGGTCTATCTCCGTATCGTCGCCGGGTGCTTCGATTTCTAAGGCAGCGTCCTGCTCGACTGGCTTGTCGACAGGACGCGCCCTGGCCGCTGCATCCGACTTGTAGACAGGTCATGTACAGCTGTACGGAGCGTTCGTTTTCGCAGGCTATAATTTTGTTGCAGCCCTGGCACCAACCCATGTCCTTGCAGACTGGGGGGACCGTGCTGCTTTTCCAAAAGCTCAAAGCAGCGGTCGGCTAGTGCCGCTTCCACCCACTTTCACTGGTTCCTAGTTCTTGAGTCTGCGCTGCCTTTATCCAGGATGCCAACTAGCGTTCTCTCTCTGACGATCTGCGCGAACGATGTGTTTGGCAGTACTCTGAAGCGATTTGGTGTTTTCCCAGGAGGTCCCTGCGAGCGTTGCCACTTTGGCTGAGGGGCTCCCTTCTTCGGCGCTTCTGTGCGAAAGTTCGGCAACACCTTCGAAGCCCACTCCACCTTTTTGAGCCACATGACCGTTGGGCTGGACATCTGGCTTGTGCTCTGCCGACGGAGTATGTTACCAGCACTTCTCCTTTCGGCGTATGTAACTGTTTTGCCTTGGACGCTAGTCGATGGCAAGTCGTCCCCCGCCACTTTACCAGCAGGCAGAGCAGACACAGGATTGCATAGCAACTCAACCAAAGGATCGGTCTTGGGAGTCGTTTTACCACCCACCCCGAATCCGGGATGGTTCTCCCTAGCGTCTTTCGCCGCGCAGGGTTTCTCTGCTGTGTTGCGGGCTGGGACAGGCCTTTTGGTCGCTGCCTTTATATGTTTGGGATTTGGGGACTGCCAGACTCATTTTTGTTTTTTATTTGTTTATTCTATTCTTTCCCACGAACTGCAGAGAAGGGGTAAGGTCCGTCCGGGAAGAGATCCACGTTGCCCGCATAAGGCATACTTAGAACAGGGGGCTGCCAAGTCCCCGAGCTCTCCGTTAATGACTGGGCTAGTTTTATATACCGGGCCCCCAGCCAGGCTGACTCTCGGCACGGGTCGAATAACACACTTAGTCCGTCCCGGTGGGAGGTGAGTGTGGGGGTTGCGATGTGGGTAGGTAGCGTGTAGGAATAGAGGAGTGTATGAGCTACTTATACGAGGCGGCAGTGCGTTGTCAGTGTTGCTACTTCACCAACGCCCACTGGCTGTCCGGGGCTGCTTATTTTCGGTACTCTCCCTAGGGATGCCCGCTTATTTGTAACTGACCTACCTATGTAGGTAGGTCTTTCGTGAATCGTGAAGTTTATGCGACTCAACAGATCACGGTATCGACGACTTGAGCAAGTTTTGCATAAAAATCACAATAAGCATTATTCTACGGTCAATTAAGCATGGGAGGTTTACTAATAGCAATCTACTAGAGTAAGATGGAATTCTCACACCCGCATCTCAGTTGAGGACCCGTAGAGAAAGGAGAAAAAGCTTTTCTGGACTGATTCTATACGGTCCTGGTGTAATTTGTACTGAGGGCACCATACACAGGAGCCGTATTCCAAGATCGGACGAGCTAGCGAGATATAGAGAGTCTTTGTTTAAAAGGGGTCGTCAAATTCCTTTGACCACATCTTTATAAACCCAAGCACGCCCATGACCTTATTTACCATGGTTGAAACGTGTTCAGAAAACTTTAGCTTGGCGTCTTGTTATATAACAGACCACCCACCAGGGTAATTCTCTCAAGAGAACTACCACATAGTGTATATGGGAACAACAAGGGGCTATAACGATGAAATGTCATTACTTTGCATTTCGAGGCATTAAGGTGTAACAAGTTTGCACAACACCATTACTGAAAGTTATTAAGATCGGATTGCAAGCGAGAATGAAATGAAATTTTCTTATACTGGACACAGACCTTAACATCATCAGCATTCTCGAGAGTATGTTAATATTGAAGGCAGGTAATTAATAAAGAGTGGAAGAAGTAAGGGGCCAAGATGGCTGCCCTGTGGTACTCCAGAAGTAATCTTGACTGGTGAAGAGAGGGAGTCAGTAGATATGGAATAGCCGATAATTTGGATATATCTCCATATTTATTTTCATCAGACTACCTTTTTTATAGAGAGGAATTATAAACGATTCCTTCCAGATCGGGGGAAGCAATAGGAATCAATGGACAGGGCGAATAGTTTAAGCAAGGGTCCACACAGAGCCTCAGCGCAGTACCTGAGTACACAACCTGGAACCCCGTCTGGACCCGGTGAAAACACCGGATTAATTAGTCGAAGATCATGAAGTTGAGAACGTTCATTTCACAAGGGACTGAAAATGCCGTTCGACCCCGGCAAACCCGTTATGGTGGGATCCCCCCCAGTTATTTAGGCACCACAGGCCTAGTACCTGTGGTGGAAATATCCGGAGGTCCGGAGCGTCTATTTACTGGTGGGATCGGAGTAGATGGGACAGCTTGCGGAAACCAGGAGATGGACGCTACAGACGTTGTTGAGAAATGAGCCTCGTAGTTTTTAGTTTAATGTTCATGTATATTACAGCTGCCTTATTTATACGCTCATGATTGCATTGCACCGCTTTAGTAACTATTTTTACGCGCATAGCTGTGTTGTTATTGCTCGTGTCCAAAACATAGCTGTAATGTTCTCACACGTATAGCTAAAGCCCGCAGCTGCACACGCATACAACGATGTGTACCGTTTTGCATTGAACCGTCGCATCGCCTGATCTTTCAATTCCATTTTGGCTCGACTTCTTTTGTGGAGTGGAAGTTACATAGTAGGAAAATAGAATCATAACCAACCGCCCGCATATCGCTGCACCGCCGTAAATCAACCCCCGCTATTCACACATAACTTTCTAGCCCTTTGTTGGCTCCTTACACCCTATTTGGTGGTTCTCTTGAGAGAATTACCCTGGTGGATGATCTGGGTGCTATGTTAGACCCCAAGTTAAAGTTTTCCGAACACATTTCTACCATGGTAAATAAGGCCATGAGCGTGCTTGGGTTTATAAAGAGGTGGTCAAAGGAATTTGACGACCCCTATATAACAAAGACTCTCTATACCTCGCTTGTTCGTCCGATCTTAGAATACGGCTCCTGTGTATGGTGCCCTCAGTACAAAGTACACCAGGACCGTATAGAATCAGTACAGAAAAACTTTTTACTCTTTGCTCTGCGGGGCCTTAACTGGGATGCGGGTGTAAGACTCCCATCTTACTCTAGTAGACTACTATTAGTAAACCTCCCATCCTTAGTTAACCGTAGAAAAATGCTTGGTGTGATATTTATACACAACTTGATCAGGGGTGACATAGACAGCCCTGATCTGTTGAGCCGCATAAACTTCACGATTCCTATTAGACTGACTAGAAATTTTATACCGTTGTTCCTTCCACTTTGTAGATCGAATTATTCCTTGCATGAACCGTTTAGGGTCTTATGCTCGGATTATAATTCCCTCTACCATATTATATCCACCACTAATTCTCTTCCTCTTATTAAATTATTAATCCTTACACACCTTTCTATTAATTAGTAACTGTAGTGGTATTTGTACTTTGATTGCATGCTTAGTTTCTTAGTAAGTTTAGTACTAATTTTCCTCGAATGTTAGTCTAATAGCTATCTTTCTTGCATGTTCGCGTTTGGTTCGGCTACGCACCGCGCGTCATGCGGCAGCGCCCCTCGGTCGGTTGGGCGGGAGGAGGGCTGCGTTTTGCCTGGGATCCGCGCGTAACAGCCTTCTGCTGGTGTCACACGGGCCACTTGACGGTGCAGTAACTGCATCGCCTCTTGAAAGATGCAGTCATTGCATGTCAACGTCCACATAACTAATCGCCGATATTAGATAATCATCAAATATATTAAATAAAACCTAGTAAAATTTATACAGTCCACTCATTCATAACCATACAATATTTTTGGTCCTTCGAGCCGGATCATACGCGTCTGATTTTATTTTATATATTTAGTGACATCGTTGATCACTGTTTGCCATGATTGCCCTAGTGCACCGTCTAGTTCAGCAGCGTGGTGCCTGCAAGTCCCAGATAACTCGCGTGGCTACGGAGGCTCAAGAGTTTGTACAGTCATGTACTTCTGTGTAAACATTACGGCTCAAGTTGGACCGACTGGTTGCCACTTTCAACCGCTTTATGGAGCTCTCTGAAGAGCTGGTCCAATATTATGATGAAGATGAATATGTGGATCTGCATTTGGATATCCCCGAAGAAATGAGAGAAAGTTCTTTAGTGCGCATAGTATTTTCAGTGAAGCCATACGTGACCAGAGCAGTCGCGATAATGAGCAAATCTACTGCTTTCAAACACTGTGGAACGCTTATTTTAGGGACAAACTCAACTTCTGAGGAAGATTCGGGACTCATCGGGAATCACAGAGCTGCATTTCGAAAAAATACGCATTCCGACGTTTTCGAGCAGATACGAGGATAGGTGTCAGTTTAGTGACTTGTTCTTATGCTCAGTCCACAAGAATAGTAGTCTTTCTAAGTGCCAAAAGTTTCATTATTTGAAATCCTATCTGGATGGTGAAGCGTTGTCTCTGATAAAACATATTTCCATTTCGGATGCCAATTATCAGGACGCATGGGAGAGGCTCAAAAATCGTTATAAAAAAAAATCACTGACTGCTCGTTCGTTCATTAAAGACTTTCTTTCGTTGCCAACCGCAAGGGGTTCAAACATCGCTGAGTTGCGTAAAATAGTCGACACCGCCGACGAAAGTATACGTGGCCTACATGCGCTGAACTGCGACAGCCGCGATGTGTGGCTGATCCATATCTTTTTCTCAAAGCTAGACGCTGAATGCAAAGAAGCTTGGGCAACCTCCAGTGAATCGTGCAAAGAAAATGTGACCATAAATGACCTGACGACGGGGTCCAGACGGGGTTCCAGGTTGGGTACTCAGGTACTGCGCCGAGGCTCTGTGTGGACCCTTGCTTAAACTATTCACCCTGTCCATCGATTCTTCTTGCTTCCCCCCCATCAGGAAGGAATCGTTTATAATTCCTCTCCATAAAAAAGGTAGCAAGTCTGATGCAAAAAATTATAGAGGTATAGCAAAGTTATCCGCTATTCCTAAAATGTTTGAGGAGGTTTTAACTCCGCACTTGCAACATATCTGCAAGTCACTTATATCTCCAACTCAGCATGGATTTATAAGGCGGCGATCAACCACCACGAACTTGTTAGAGTTTACCTCTTTCAATATTAAAGGCTTTCAAGGTAACTTACAGACGGATGTTATTTACACCGACTTTAGTAAAGCATTCGACTCTGTAAACCATTCCCTTTTAGCGCATAAACTACACCTTTTAGGGTTTCCGCCCAACCTCCTGAGATGGATTTCTAGCTATCTTTGTTCCAGGTCTCAAAGCGTCCTCTTCAAAACTCCCTCTCTTTACCAGTAAAGGTTTCTTCGGGAGTACCACAGGGCAGCCATCTAGGCCCTTACTCTTCACACTCTTTATTAATGACTTGCCTTCGGTATTAACATACTCTCGAGTACTTATGTATGCGGATGATGTTAAACTCTGTATCCAGTATAAGGACATTTCATTTCATTCTCGCTTGCAATCCGCTTGCCTCGAAATGCAAAGTTATGACATTTCATCGTTCTAGCCCCTTGTTGGCTCCCTATACACTATTTGGTGGTTCTCTTGAGAGAATTACCCTGGTGAATGATCTTGGTGTCTTATTAGACGCAAAGTCAAAGCTTTCCGAACACATTTCTACCATGGTAAATAAGGCCATGGGCGTGCTTGGGCTTATAAAGAGGTGCTTAAAAGAATTTGACGACCCCTGTTCGGAGCAGAACCTAGCCGATTAGCTGCTTGCCAAATAGCACCTAATTCTTGGCCCTCAGCCGCTTATTTTGTTTGTTACTTATGTCTATGTCACTCATTTGTTTGTTAAAGCTTTGCGCTTGCTTGCCCTGCTAAACGCTCTCTGCCAGCTCGCTCTTCGCTATCTCCGCTTTGCGTCTGCCTACCGACGTCGGCCGAGCGAAGCTGCGCTTAGCGATCGGAGCGGCAATGTAAAGGGCAGGCAAGCCACACTTGCAATTTGGATGTCACGCATTAAAGAACATATCGTAATTTTATTTCTGCGCCGAGTTTTATTTAATTCGAAATAATTAGTCGGCCGATTGGGGATAAAAAACATTATCTCCACATAAAACTTGGTGACCCCGACGTGATCTCTGAGTTGCAGTGTCAATTAATAATCATTCGCGATCGACATTCGTTAGCCTTAGCAAATTTTCGGCGGTTAAGCACAATTCGGTGCTAAAAGATACTTACATACACCTACATACACGCATTGCTGGCTATTAATTTCTCTGTCGCGACAATTCGGTCAGTGCAGTGCAGCGAACTCACTAACCGAGTCCATCGCGCGCCAACTAAAGGCCATGGATCGCTTTCTCACCAAGGAAGAGCTTGCCGAGTTAGATGAGGCAGAACTTCAAGCTCGCTTAGAGCAAATCGAGCGAATGAATGTGGATTTTGATGCCGCTCAAACGAGCCTTGAAAGGCTGGATTTCCTGCAGTTAGCCCATGATACCCGACTGGACTTTTCGAATGTTTATGTCAAGGTTAGGTCCAGGCTGGCCGTCAGCCATCGGGTGCTACAGGGGGACAAACGGATGACGGGTCGGCTCGCACAACTGTGAACTCAGAACTGAGGCGCAGCCGCTCCGGTTAGCAATAGCCGGTGAGGCCTGCGTCCCACACCACCCAGAACACAGAGGGTTGCGAGCGAACCGTCACCCACCGTAACTGTACACACCGGTGGAAGTGCGACTACACTCTCCCCGTGAGGGCGGCTGGAAACAGGTCCTGGCACGGTCATGTCTCTGCCAGGATGCTGGCGAATGGTAGTCGGGCGGAGAGAAGAAAACTCTCAGTGAAATTACCCCAATCCAAGGTGACACTGTTATATGCCGAGGGATGCCCGGTCACTAATATGCGGACTCTGGATACCTGCCGACCTCCAGTTTAAATTAGGCTTCCCGGGGAAAGCGGGCTATGCCTCGGGTGACCAACCCCTTCCCGCCTACTCGTGGGATCAAAAATGCCAAATTTATCAAAAATACAAAATAAAAACACCGCAAAGGAGCTCGGTACTCCTCTTAAAGTACCGGAGGGACAAGCCAATCCCTCTGTACCAGCGCCTGGGAAAACAGGTCCAAAGAAGACGGGGAAGGAGACTGAGTCGGTCCACCGTCTTCAGGCAGCGGCCGCAGCGAGGGGGGGCTCGAAAAGCCAATCGGGTCCTTCCATGTCGGGTGGCTCCAAGGGCGAACCGGAGACCGGGGTGGCTGCCAAGCAGAGCGTAATCGCGGCTGGCAAGCGCACCGGGACCGAGGAACCCATGGGGGCCCCGGCGAGCAGCGTCTCTGCACCACGGGGAGGAAAGCCGTCGTACCAGGACAGGAGACGAGCGGCTTTCATCCTGTCCAACGAGGACCCGAACTTTAGGGCGTCAGCAGAAGGAAAGGAGCAGAGGCTGTGGGCCTCCTCAATCCTGCCACTCTTCCAGCCAGCCAAAGCCAAAGCGGCAACGCTCAGCGGAGGACCCCGCTAACTAGCCTGACCAAGCCCAGCAAGCCAAGCGGGTGAAGACCCACCCCACGAACCGGTCGTTCGCTGAGGTGGCGAGGGGCAAGACCCTGATCGGCGTCCTGGACAGGGGCGCCGAGGACGGCCATGTCCCTCGCGATAAGTGGCACCTGGTGGAGAACGAGCTCCAGGACCGGTTCCTACAGGAACTGGAGGAGAACGGCGGACCACCGCCAAAGTGTGAGGACGCAGGGTGGCATCAAGGCAAGGTGAAAGCCATCGCCTGCCAAGACGCTCGCTCTGCGGCCCTCTACATGAAGGCGGTGGCTGCTCTGAAAGAGGTCTACCCAGGGGCGAAACTGGAGGCCGTGAGATGGGAGGATGTTCCCAGCCGCCCGAGAGCCAGAGCATGGGTATCGGCAAAACCTGCAGAACCTGAGAAAATCCTCAGGCTTCTGCAGAGGGGTTAGTTTTCGAGAGGATCTTTCGTAGCCTTGCGGCCTCTGACGTTTCGTCTATTTCCGAGAAAAATTGTTTCCTTTTTATATAGTGCCAGATTGATTCTGTAGTCTGCCCAGTGGTTCTCCTCTTTCGCGCTTTTGGCTCTGTGGAAGAGAGTCTTGCAGCTTTTATGTAGGATTTCTATTTGTTTTGACCACCAGGGGGGTTTCTTTTTCCCCTTAGGTTTGCTAGAGGGGCATGCTGCCGTGCTATAATTATGGAGCAGAAAGATATTTAGTTGCTTTCTGGCCAGAATACTGGAGCGGGTTTTACTTTTATTTTGAGCTACAATCATCTTGTACACCTTCGTCCTTAGTCCAAAAACCTTATCTCCCACAATCCAAGGTTCCTGGACTAGGACTACGTCCGCTCAACTCTCTTCAAAGCAGAGTATAAGAGCAGCGGATGCTGCTCTACAGTAGTGGAAATTGATCTGAAGGAGCCTTGAGGACATCCTTTGAGAACCCAACCAATGTAATGTGGGCGTCTAGGTCGTCTTCGACTTCCTCGTCGCGACATATCGCATGAACCCAAAGTTTGGCAGCCTCAATCGGCGCCAGCGACTCCCTATTTAGGACGACCACCGCTAGGTTTGTAGGACCCTGTGACAACTCCACATTGACCACCTTCCAGTCCGATGCTCGAAGGTGGGGGTTGCATCTCAGCAGCATTTTCAGGATGTGATCCGGCTCTTTAATGGAGGATCCAGACTCTCGCCCATGGTCAACCGGGCACTTCGCTCCAGTCTACAGCGACGAGCTTTGCCCCTGCAAAGCCCCTCTCCGACTTGCGATACCGCTGCTTTGTACAGCTGTACAGAGCGTTCGTCCTCGCAGGCTATGATTTTGATGCAGCCCTGGTACTAACACATGTTTTTACAGACTGGGGGGGACCAGGCTGCTTCTTCAGCAGCTCGAAGCAACGGTCGGCCAGTGCCACTTCCACCTAATTTCACTGAATCCTTGGGATCCTTAAATCTGCGCTACTTTTGTCTAGCATGCGAATCAGCATCCTCTCCCTGGCTATCTGCGCGTGCAAGGTATTTGGCAGTACTCTGGAGAGCTTTGATGCTGCCCAGGAGTTTCCTGCGGAAGTTGCTTCTTTGGCTAAAGGGCTCCCTTCTTCGGCGGCTCTGTGCCATAGTTCGGCTGCATCTTCGAAGCACACTATACCATTTTCAGATACTTTTCCGTTGGGCTGGACATCTGGCTTGCGTTTTGCCGACGGAGTATATTGCCAGCAATCCACATTTCAACGTATGTGTGTGTTTTGGCGTGGACGCCAGTGGATGGCAACTGGTCCCCCGCGGCTAATGAGGGCCGAGGATTCAACCTCGCCTAGGAGAAGTTTGTGGAGAAAGAAAATTCCATGAAAAGTCCTACGGCTTTCAAGCCAGTGCAAGTTAATGAGACGCAGCTGACTCTCATAAGAAGGAAGATGACGAGAGGGGTCCCAGGGCAAAGATAAGGAACTGTTTTTGAACGGACTCAAGCATATCTTGATATTTTTGGTAATGGGGAGACCAGATACAGGAACCATATTCCAAGATAGGCCGTACAAGAGACACGTAGAGTAGTTTAGTGGTATAGGGGTCAGAAAATTCCATCGACCATCTTTTGATAAAGCCAAGGACTCCTTTGGCTTTATTCGAAATAACGGATATATGAGAATTAAAACAGCTTAAGTCATTAACTTTGTACAGGCGTTCCAAGGAAATGTTATTAATTGTGAAGTCAAAAAGGTAAGGCTTGTTGCGATGGAAGGTCATGACGTTACATTTGGAAATGTTTAGAGGAAGAGCGTTAATAATACACCAATTGTTGAAAGCGTCGAGATCCGATTGAAGAAAAACGGGGACACCGGGTCGCTGTAGGAAAAACATAGCTTGACATCATCAGCATACATTAGGACTCGAGAATTAGTTAAGACTTGGAGAAGATCATTGATAAAGAGGTTAAATAATAAGGACCCGAGATGGCTACCTTGCGGCACACCCGAAGAGACAAAAACTGGTTTAGAAAGAGAAGATTGGAAAAAGGTACGCATTAGTCCAGAGAAGAAGTTTAGTCGGAAATCCTAGTAGAGATAGTTTGTGGATGAGGAGATTGTGATTAACTGAGTCGAAAGCTTTACTAAAATCAGTATGAACTACGTCAGTTTGGCATTGCTTTGCAATTACATAGGAGGAAAATTCAAGGAGGTTAAACGAAACTGAGCGACGTTTTACAAATCCGTGCTGTGACTCTGATAACAGGGAACTACAAAAGTGTTGGAGCTGAGAAGTAATAATTTTTTCGAAGAGCTTAGGAATGGCAGATAAATTGGAGATACAACGGTAGTTTGAGACGTCTGATTATCTATGATTCTTTCCAGACAGTGGTAAAATCACCACGCTCGAGAGGTTTTAAGAGAGGCACGCAAAGAGAATCCGCACAAAGTTTAAGCACGGCACTGCGAACCAAATCAAGACCAGTGGAGAAAGAAAATTTACACGATTTTAAGTGTAAAGAAGAGGGATATTGTGAAGAATTACGTTTAGAGTTAACAAACTTAAAGAATTGTTTAGGATATTGTTTAAAGTTGAGCTTGAATTGCATATAATTGCACTACAAGAAACACATTTATTTAACACTCACAATATACCCATTCCCATCAACTTCTCACTTTACGCTAAAAACTACTCACCCAATTTTGGGGGAGCAGCAGTCATCATACACAATTCAATCCAATCAAATGAAAAACATTTACAAACGGACTTCGATGCAACGATGCAACGAAGAAAAAATTCAAAATAATTTCTGCATACATATCGCCAGGCCAAAATTTTAACGAAAGCAACCTACACAATGTTCTCAGCAATAACTCAAGCTGGAAAATCATCGACGACCTTCACGGAAGTGACCATTTCCCTATCCTCATTACACTCTTTAACAATAACAAACAGAATAAAACGCAAAACAACCCAATCTTCAAAGTTAACTCAGCCAACTGGGATGCATTTAAGGACAAAACTGACTACTTTAATATAAACGAGGGGGAACGTTGTGAGTTGCTGCGGAGACCACAACTCTACAGTTATACCCGATACTAAGTCAGTATGGCTCTCCTCCGGCAGACGCCGCTAATATTGAACGACACGACAAAGAGTGCGTGCGAGAGAGACAGAAAATCAGTCTGAGCGTGACGTCGGGCGCTGCGTAGCCACTGCAAATTGATTTGTTCCTATTGGCTATAAAAATGATCTGATCTGATCAAGATTCAGCAATCTGATAGATATAGTCATTATCTATGATTCTGCGTTTTTAGTTTTCTCGAATGTGGAATATTGTGGATGCAACAGATTTTCGTGCTTTGTGTGGGCGGAAGGGGGTGGGGCGAAATTTTGAGATACACGTTTTATAGTAAGATCTAACAGGAGTGCGGATACCAAATTTGGTTACTCTTGCTTCAATAGTCTCTGAGATTTTTGAATATCCTCAGATTTTCGTCCTTTGCGGGGGCGGAAGGGGGTGTGACGAAATTTTGAAACAAACTCGTCTCGGTCCGATATATTAGGAGTGTGGATACCAAATTTGGTCGCTCTAGCTTTTGTAGTCTCTGAGATCTAGGCGCTAATGTTTTACTCTAAGCAAAGCCGCCTATGCTACGTGTGTGTTAGAGAGAGACAGGGCGAGAAAAAATGAAATTGTTTTCTTGATGCTGGCTATAATAATAATACGATCCAATTCAGATTCCGCAGTCTTAAAGATATGGTCATTCTCTACAATTCTACGTTTTTGGTTAAAGCGGTTAAAGCGGACAAGTGCTGCTCATAAATTGAAATATCCGAAGAAGGTGGGATATACGAGCAAGTAATGAATATAGCGAAAGCGGGAAGAATCAGTTTTACACACAGGAATTCCAGTTCCTGTTGAACTTGGACTGTGAAGTGTTCCGACGTGAAGTAAGAGTCCACTGCAATTAGAACCCCCCCTTCACGTCGAGACGAACGGTCCTTTCTAAAAGTTGTGTACCGACCTGCCAAAACCTCGGAACTAAGAATGTCCGGCTTTAACCAGGTTTAAGTAAACACAATAACGTGGGAAGCAAATGCAACACTATCCCGGAAAAGAATGCTGAGCTTACTACGCAAGCCTCTTACATTCTGATAGGTTACTAAAAGAGAAGTTCGTTTTTTGGAAAGGTGGAAGCAAGACGAGAAGTTGAGGAAGAGGAAGTTGAGGTTGAGGGTGGCACACTGGAAAGATTTGGAAGGGATATGGGGGGCCTATTCTTCTTCTTAGCCTTAAACTCCTTCACCCCCAAATGCTCCGGCCAAAATTTGGCGGAGCAAATGGTGTCAAATTGAGTTGGGGAGATGCTTATCTTAAACGAGGCTATCTCCCTGGCATAAGAGAAGTTAAATTTCTCCACCTTTAAACCCACGGCTTTTATTTTGCTTTGAATAAAAGCAATTACATCATTAGATGTGAGGTCAGGGGCCAGCCGTGAAACCAAAACTTGTCGTTTTGGTGGGACTCCTACCAGTGGTTTAGTCACCATAGGCCTAGTACCTGTGGTGGCAATATCCGGAGGTCCGGAACGTCTATTTACTGGTGGGATCGGGATAGACGGGACAACTAGCGAACTTGCGGACACCACGGACACGGACGCTGCAGACGTACTTGGCTGCACATTCTCCGAGGCGATGAATTCGGCTACCGAATCTGCATCGCCAGCAGCTGTCGTTGCCCTTGGAGTGGCAAACGAGATCAACTGCTGCACACTTGGAGTGGTCGGAGTCAGTTTTTCGGCGGCGCACGGCTGAGTGACGGTTGGCAATTGCAGATCCCGCGGAGTGACCTTTTTGCGCCTCGGAGACTCATTCAGCAGTTTTAAACTGCTAAACTGAGCCTCCATGGCTAGGAGCCGATCGTATTGGTTTTTAAAACCAACGGTCAGCTCCTTAAAGCCACTCCGCGTCTGCCTCATAAAAGCCACCATGTCTTTCTCCACCGCACGGCATGCCTCGCAACTGTAATGCAAGCCATTACGTTTGGCTATAGCATCACTCACGAGGCCAGAAAATCCAGCGCATTTTGCGTGCACTACGCTGTCGCAGAGCCAGCAGGGGACATTCGGCTGATCGTGGGTGATCTGCTTCTTACAGCTTTTTTTGGCACAGACCACAGCGTATTCCATTTTATTATTTATTTATTTACTATTATTTGCAAAACAAATTGGTATCAGACCAATATGCCAGACAACGCTCAAAGCGGAATTGGTAAAAAAAGAAAGCAGAGTGGAGAGCGGTTATAGCGAGAGCTACTAAGCAGAGAGCGCTATTGCTCAGAAAGTTTAAAGAGCGAGAGAGAACGAACAGTTATTGAAGTTGAGGTGATAGCGAGAGAGTGATTAAACAACAAAAGCTACCATACGAGAGCGGACTGCAATTCAATGTAATGCGTACTCACTCACTGCAACAACACAAACACAAGCACAAGCACAGGCCGACGCCGAAAAATAAAAAGTTAAATAATGTTTTAACACAAATCAAAAGGCATGCACTCGCGTAAATGAATAGGTTTCCAGATTGTTGTCTGGTTAGAAAGTATAATTAGAATTTAGTTAGGAAAACACCGGCTGTTTATTCAAAACAAAAGGAACAAATGCGGAGCGCAAAACAAAAACACGTCTGATCACTACGAAAGAGAATCGGTTTTTTTTTTATTTTTTCATTATATCCTTTTTTCTTCACCAACAGTCCGCACCTATTCACTGGGGAAGCTGGATGTCCGCGGTTTCGCCATCCCTCTCCATCCTTATGCCTCTTGCCCGAGTCTCCCTTTTGCCTCACCCGCGTGGTGATCCCAATTCGTTACAGATTCCCGTCGGTACCCTGCATGATTCCCTCCAGTAGATCGTAACACAACAGGATCCCAAGGCCGCTACCCGGTGATTGCCTAGGCGCTCTTGGTGATACCTGTTGGCGCTCCCGCATGACTCCCTCCAGTAGTTTGTAGCCCAGTAGGATCCCGAGGCCGCTGTCCGGCGATAGCCTAGGCGCTCTCGGTGACACCTGTTGGCGCCCCTGCATGATTCCCTCCAGTAGTTTGTAGCCCAGCAGGATCCCGAGGCCGCTGTCCGGCGATAGCCTAGGCGCTCTCGGTGACACCTGTTGGCGCCCCTGCATGATTCCCTCCAGTAGTTTGTAGCCAAGGAGGATCCCGAGGCCGCTATACGGCGATAGCCTAGGCACTCTCGGCGATACCTGTCGGTATCTCCGCATAGCAACGACGTTTGTAGTAATTCTTAGTCCGACAGGGTCCCGTAAGTGTTATACGGGGATAGCCTAGGCACTCTCGGCGATACCTGCCGGTATCTCCGCATAGCAAAGACCTCCGTGGTATTTTGAACCCGTGGTAGGACCCCGAAAACAAGGACTGGCGATTACCTAAATGTTCTCGGCGAGATTCGTCTGTACATCCCCAGTAACGGATCCCAGCTTCCCCCGAAATCACCATACACCATCAAGTCTCCCTGGAATTCCGATAGATGGCGCGTCGCCCTCAGCCCTGGATCAACTATCGCTCAGGTGGGACTGGAACACAAAGGCGCCGCATCAAAGCGGATGAAACTGGAAAGTCTGGAGGAGATTGTTCGGAAAATTCTTGAAGTCCAGAAGGAGCAGCAGAAATTACAAAATGAGCACGAGGAAACGAAGCGAGAGGTACTCAAGCAAATTGCGAGCAGCCAAGACCAAATCCACTTCCAAACAAAGCTGCTGCAATTTAGGGAGGCAATTAGGGAGTCCAAAGAATAACGTTTATTGTACATATATGGATTTTTGTGTTATAGTTAATAATATAGCCAATTTACTAAGTTTAAATTGTGAAAATTTCACAATTCAGACCATAACTTTATAACTGTAAACCACTCCCTGCCAGCACAAAAACTAGACAATTTATGGTTTCCGCCTAACCTCCTGAGATGGATTTCTAGCTACCTGTGATCCAGGTCTCAAAGAGTCCTCTTCACAAACCTCCTCTCTTCATCAGTCAAGGTTACTTCTCGGGTACCTCAGGGCAGCAATCTAAGCCCCTTACTCTTCACACTCTTTATTAATCCATCAGTATTAACATACTCAAGTACTTATGTATGCGGATGATGTTAAGCTCTGTGTCCAGTATAAGGACATTTCATTCTCGCTTGCAATCCGATCTCAATAATTTTCAGTCATGGTGTTGTGCAAACTTGTTACACCTTAATGCCTCGAAATACAAAGTTATGACATTTCACCATTCTAGCCCCTTGTTGGCTCCCTATACCCTATTTGATGGTTCTCTTGAGAGAATTACCCTGGTGGATGATCTTGGTGTTATGTTAGACGCCAAGTTAAAGTTTTCTGAACAGATTTATACCATGGTAAATAAGGCCATGGGCGTGCTTGGGTTTATAAAGAGGTGGTCAAAGGAATTTGATGACCCCTATATAAAACAAAGACTCTCTATACCTCGCTTGCTCGTCCAATCTTAGAATACGGCTCCTGTGAATGGTGCCCTCAGTACAAAGTACACCAGGACCGTATTGAATCAGTCCAGAAAAACTTTTTACTTTCTGCTCTGCGGGGCCTTAGCTGCAATGCAAGTGTGAGATTGCCATTTTACACTTGTAGATTTTTTTTAATAGACCTTCCTTTTGTGCACAGTTTGATCCATGGTAACGTAGATAGCCCAGACTTGTTGATTTTACGATTCCTTTTAGATCCACTAGAGACTATTTACCTTGAACTTTCCGTTTGGAGATCGAATTATTCCCTGCATGAACCGTTTAGGGTCTTATTCCCTCTACCAGATTATATGCACCACTAATTCACTTCTTAGTAAATTACTAATACTAATGGTAATGGTATTTATATTTTGAATGCATTTTTAGTTCTTTAGCAAGTTAGTTCTTAAGATAGTTCAACGTTGTTTAAAATCAAATATAAAGGGAGAAACCTACAAATAATTAACTAATAAACAGGTACGTACATATATATTATAATTAAATTATAATATTTCATTTACAGATAGCTGCAATCAATACTACAGCTATCTGGTATTTTAAGCAATTTGCATTATATATATTATGTCGATGCGGTGCAAGGGGAGAAGTTTGTAAACTAAATAAAACAAAACTGAACCCCAGAATGCATTCCGGCCGGAAGTGAGCCCCCGGAAAGCATTTTACGCAAAGCGATGCAGATGATGAAGGAGAGGGGTTTTAAAAAGAAGTGTGTCAAAAGGAATAAGGAGTAGCCTAACCTAATATACTTTTATACATCTAATTTCATATTCAGCCAGGCTCCGTTTTTCACATCCACAAAAGTTTTCCGATTTACTTTTGAATACACATAAATTGGGACTCCCGGTTTTTACATTCCGCAAGATTTATTCGTTTTCAAAACGAAAACATTTTCGTTGACGAAATGAAAAATAAACGGCTCTTTATTCATCGAAACGAGCCTTAATTGCAAAAGAAACGAGGGCGAACGTTGTGAGTTGCTGAGGAGACCGCAACTCTACATTTATACCCGATACTTAGTCAGTATGGCTCTCCTCCGACAGACGTCGCTAATATTAAACGACACCACAAAGAGTGCGTGCGAGTGAGACAGAAAAGCAGTCTAAGCGTGACGTCGGGCGCTGCGTAGCCACTGCAAATAGATTTGTTCCTTTTGGCTATATGGTCATTCTCTATGAATGTGCGTTTTTAGTTTTCTCGAATCTGCAATATTGTGGATGCAACAGATTTTCGTCTTTTGTGGGGGCGGAAGGGGGTGGGGCGAAATTTTGAGATATACGTTTTATAGTGAGATCTAACAGGAGTGCGGATACCAAATTTGGTTGCTCTAGCCTTAATAGTTTCTGAGATTTGTGGATGCCCCAGATTTTCGTCCTTTGCGGGGGCGGAAAGGGGTACGGCGAAATTTTGACACGAAACGGTCAAGGTCCGATATCACAGGAGTGTGGATACCAAATTTAGTTGCTCTGGCTCTTATAGGTTTTGAGATCCTTGAACTCACATTTTGCAATTGGCAAAACCGACCATGAAACCTGTGTGTTAGAGAGAGACAGAGCGAGAAAGAATGAAATTGTTTTCTTGATTCTGGCTATAAAAATTATACGATCTGGTTCAGATCTTACACTCTAGAACATATGGTCATCCGCTACGATTCTGCGTTTTCTGTTTTCTTGTATCTTTGAAATTGTGGATGCCACAGATTTTCGCCCTTTGTGGGGGCGGAAATGGGTGTGGCAAAGTTTTGAAATATACTTGTAACAGTGACATATCACAGAAGTCCGATAATAAAATGTCGTTGCTCTAGCTCTTATAGTCTTTGAGCACTAAGCGCTGATAGGGACGGACAGACGGACAGACAGACAGGGCTCAATCAACTCGGCTATTGATGCTGATCCAGAATATATATACTTTATGGGGTCGGAATCGATTCCTTCTGGACGTTACACACATTCATTTTCACCACAAATCTAATATACCCCAATACTCATTTTGAGTATCGGGTATAAAAAATAGATGACTTATTGATACATTATCATAAACTTGATACCTATATCAGGGTAACTTAATTTTTGATTTCTGTATAATTATTATATAATAAAATTATTTTAACCCAACCTCTAATTTGGCTCGGAAAAAATTAGCCAGGGCAAAAACAACAACACCTTAAAACGAAAACGAAACGTTTTGACTGAAAACGTAATCCGCAAAAGTAAGTGAAAAACGGAGCCTGCCTGATTATACATTTATATGAAAAGAATTTATATTTTTATTTATTTATTATTATGTTATCCAGATTGACTACAAGTAGTCAGTTGGGAACTAGTTACAGGTAACTAGGTCAAAATTCTGCGTTTTTAGTTTTCTCGTATCCTCAATATTGTGGATGCAACAGATTTTCGTCTTTTGTGTGGGCGGAAGGGAGTGGGGCGAAATTTTGAGATATACGTTTTATAGTGAGATCTAACAGGAGTGCGGATACCAAATTTGGTTGCTCTAGCCTTAATAGTTTCTGAGATTTGTGGATGCCCCAGATTTTCGTCCTTTGCGGGGGCGGAAAGGGATACGGCGAAATTTTGACACGAAACGGTCAAGGTCCGATATCACAGGAGTGTGGATACCAAATTTAGTTGCTCTGGCTCTTATAGGTTCTGAGATCCTTGAACTCACATTTTGCAATTGGCAAAACCGACCATGAAACCTGTGTGTTAGAGAGAGACAGAGCGAGAAAGAATGAAATTGTTTTCTTGATTCTGGCTATAAAAATTATACGATCTGGTTCAGATCTTACACTCTAGAACATATGGTCATCCTCTACGATTCTGCGTTTTCTGTTTTCTTGTATCTTTGAAATTGTGGATGCCACAGATTTTCGCCCTTTGTGGGGGCGGAAATGGGTGTGGCAAAGTTTTGAAATATACTTGTAACAGTGACATATCACAGAAGTCCGATAATAAAATGTCGTTGCTCTAGCTCTTATAGTCTTTGAGCACTAAGCGCTGATAGGGACGGACAGACGGACAGACAGACAGGGCTCAATCAACTCGGCTATTGATGCTGATCCAGAATATATATACTTTATGGGGTCGGCAACGATTCCTTCTGGACGTTACACACATTCATTTTCACCACAAATCTAATATACCCCAATACTCATTTTGAGTATCGGGTATAAAAAATAGATGACTTATTGATACATTATCATAAACTTGATACCTATATCAGGGTAACTTAATTTTTGATTTCTGTATAATTAATTTTATTTTAACCCAACCTCTAATTTGGCTCGGAAAAAATTAGCCAGGGCAAAAACAACAACACCTTAAAACGAAAACGAAACGTTTTGACTGAAAACGTAATCCGCAAAAGTAAGTGAAAAACGGAGCCTGCCTGATTATACATTTATATGAAAAGAATTTATATTTTTATTTATTTATTATTATGTTATCCAGATTGACTACAAGTAGTCAGTTGGGAACTAGTTACAGGTAACTAGGTCAGAAATAGCTTCAGGTAATCGAAGGGGAATCGAGCGGGGAACTAGTTGCTGGCGTTGTTCTGGTAACTAGTTCGGAACTACCTCCTGGGCAACTAGCTACGATGAATCGAAGGAGATCGAGCGGGGAAGCAGGAGTGGTACCGTCCTAGGACATGCATGTGCCAAATTCTTCGCTGGAATAGATGATCAGTAATCGATCTGGTACCAGGAAGGGGAGAATAGTAGCTATTGCGGCACCGGTGCCGAGCTAGTTGCCTGGTACTAGAGGGTAGTAAAGTGCGCTGCTACTGCGCTGCAGCTCACGTACAGTTGTTGGCGACAATATAATGGTTGTTCTTATATACATCAAGATAATTTCGCATCTCTTTTTGCATGTATCAAACAAGAACGAGGGGGAACGTTCTGAGTTGCTGCGGACACCGCAACTCTACGGTTATACCCGATACTAAGTCAGTATGGCTCTCCTCCGGCAGACGCCGCTAATATTGAACGACACGACAAAGAGTGCGTGCGAGAGAGACAGAAAATCAGTCTGAGCGTGACGTCGGGCGCTGCGTAGCCACTGCAAATTGATTTGTTCCTATTGGCTATAAAAATGATCTGATCTGATCCAGATTCAGCAATCTGATAGATATGATCTTTATCTATGATTCTGCGTTTTTAGTTTTCTCGTATCCTCAATATTGTGGATGCAACAGATTTTCGTCTTTTGTGTGGGCGGAAGGGAGTGGGGCGAAATTTTGAGATATACGTTTTATAGTGAGATCTAACAGGAGTGCGGATACCAAATTTGGTTACTCTAGCCTTAATAGTCTCTGAGATTTGTGAATATCCCCAGATTTTCATCCTTTGCGGGGGCGGAAGGGGGTGTGGCGAAATTTTGAAACAAACTCGTCTCGGTCCGATATATTAGGAGTGTGGATACCAAATTTGGTTGCTCTAGCTTTTATAGTCTCTGAGATTTAGGCGCTAATGTTTTACTCTAAGCAAAGCCGCCTATGCTACGTGTGTGTTAGAGAGAGACAGGGCGAGAAAAAATGAAATTGTTTTCTTGATTCTGGCTATAATAATTATACGATCTGGTTCAGATTTTGCACTCTAGAAGATATAGTCATCTTCTACGATTCTGCGTTTTTAGTTTTCTCGTATCGTCGAAATTGTGGATGCCACAGATTTTCGCCCTATGTGGGGGCGGAAGTGGGCGGGGCAAAGTTTTGAAATATTCTTGTAGCAGTGACATATCACAGAAGTCTGGATCCAAAACATCGTTGCTCTCGCTCTTATAGTCTTTGAGCACTAGGCGCTGAAGGGGACGGACAGACGGACAGACGGACGGACGGACAGACAGACATGGCTCAATCGACTCGGCTATTGATGCTGATCAAGAATATATATACTTTATGGGGTCGGAAACGATTCCTTTTGGACGTTACACACATCCACTTTTACCACAAATCTAATATACCCCAATACTCATTTTGAGTATCGGGTATAAAAATCCGCCCTCAAACAATATCAATAAAGAAACAGCATGTGTAAATAAAATTTTACTACAAAGCGCCCATCTTACCATCCCACAAACTTTAATTAAAAACCCTTCCAGAAACTTTCCCTGGTGGAACAATGGACTGCAAACTCTCAACAACGAAAGAAAACAAGCATGGAACAAACTAAAAAAACATATTACAACTACAAACATCATTAGATTTCGAAAAGCAGCGGCAAAATTTTAAAAAAGAAATTTAATCTGCCAAAAAATAAATCCTTTCCTCTTTTACTTCAAAAATCCAACCACAAACAAAGACAAGTCAAACCTGGGCAAATATAAGACGCTTTTGTGGACTCAATAATATGAAAAACATCCATACAATTATCCATCCGACCACTTTACAGCCAACTTCTGATAACCCTTCCATTGCCAATTCATTTGCTGAATACTGGTCCGATCAGTCCAAAGATTCCAACTTCCCACCCATGTTCACTAGCAACAAATATTCAATTTCAACATATCAAAACCCTCCTCCATCGCAATCTGCTCAGAAAATAGAATCAGATATAACTTCAATAGAACTTTCCTCCGCACTCTCAAGCTTAAAGGGTCATACACCAGGTATTGATCGAATCTCCTACCCAATGATGATTGCAAATACATCCCCAGCATTTAAAGATAGAATTTTAAAACACTACAATAACATACTAAATAACTATATACCCCAAACTTACAAAATAGGTCTTGTTATACCAATAGCTAAACCCGGTTGCATCAAAACATCAATAACCTCATATCGCCCGATCTCTCTAAACGCTTGCTTCGCAAAAGTTCTAGATATGATCATAGCCAAGAGGTTGTGGTGGTTTGTTACTACAAACAAACATATACACACAAACCAAGTTGGTTTCAAACGTGGAAAATCAGTTACAGACAATCTTCGATCATCTGATAACTGATGCATTATCCCACAACACTTGGCAATAGTATCATTAGATTTCATTAAAGCCTTTGACAAAATTGGACTGCATGCAACAACTACGCAACTCCAAGAATGGAATATCGGCCCAAAAATACTTAACTATATTATCAATTTTATGAGCAAGAGAAAAATCAAATGTCGCATCGCAAACAACCTATCGAGCACTTTTCCACTGCATAACGGAATCCCCCAGGGATCACCGATATCAGTTATTTTATTCTTAATAGCATATAATAAACTAGCAAACCTCATTACTATCCAACGAAATCTCACATTCACAGCCTATGCAGATGACTTTCATATTATTGTCAAATTTTAAAAAAAACAAAACCCAAGAAAATTTAAATCTCGACGACCTATTCCAAACGAGGGGGAACGTTGTGAGTTGCTGCGGAGACCGCAACTCTACAGTTATACCCGATACTAAGTCAGTATGGCTCTCCTCCGGCAGACGCCGCTAATATTAAACGACACGACAAGGAGTGCGTGCGAGAGAGACAGAAAATCAGTCTGAGCGTGACGTCGGGTGCTGCGTAGCCAGTGCAAATTGATTTGTTCCTTTTGGCTATAAAAATGATCTGATCTGATCCAGATTCAGCAATCTGATAGATATGATCTTTATCTATGATTCTGCGTTTTTAGTTTTCTCGTATCCTCAATATTGTGGATGCAACAGATTTTCGTCTTTTGTGTGGGCGGAAGGGAGTGGGGCGAAATTTTGAGATATACGTTTTATAGTGAGATCTAACAGGAGTGCGGATACCAAATTTGGTTACTATAGCCTTAATAGTCTCTGAGATTTGTGAATATCCCCAGATTTTCATCCTTTGCGGGGGCGGAAGGGGGTGTGGCGAAATTTTGAAACAAACTCGTCTCGGTCCGATATATTAGGAGTGTGGATACCAAATTTGGTTGCTCTAGCTTTTATAGTCTCTGAGATTTAGGCGCTAATGTTTTACTCTTAGCAAAGCCGCCTATGCTACGTGTGTGTTAGAGAGAGACAGGGCGAGAAAAAATGAAATTGTTTTCTTGATTCTGGCTATAATAATTATACGATCTGGTTCAGATTTTGCACTCTAGAAGATATAGTCATCTTCTACGATTCTGCGTTTTTAGTTTTCTCGTATCGTCGAAATTGTGGATGCCACAGATTTTCGCTCTTTGTGGGGGCGGAAGTGGGCGGGGCGAAGTTTTGAAATATTTTTGTAGCAGTGACATATCACAGAAGTCTGGATCCAAAACATCGTTGCTCTAGCTCTTATAGTCTTTGAGCACTAGGCGCTGAAGTGGACGGACAGACGGACAGACGGACGGACGGACGGACGGACGGACGGACAGACGGACAGACAGACAGGGCTCAATCGACTCGGCTATTGATGCTGATCAAGAATATATATATTTTATGGGGTCGGCAACGATTCCTTCTGGACGTTACACACATCCATTTTCACCACAAATCTAATATACCCCAATACTCATTTTGAGTATCGGGTAATAATAATAATAATAATAATAATAATAAGCATAATGTAACATAATAGCAACATATCCGAAGGTCATAGTAACCAGCGCTATCATTAAATAAGCTAGGTTAATAGTTTTAACTCTAACCTCGTTGTATATAAATAAATAAATAAATAAACTGTTATAGCATAGAGTATTACAAATGGAAAATTTAGATTTTGCAATTGAATACTTAGAAAAATCTGACTGCGAGCCAGACAGTTTAAGCTTCTTATATAAGCGAGATTTTATATTCCTAGGTGTATTAGAACCAAATGGGGCCAGAAAGATTTCTGAGAGGGGAAACTAATGGAACAAGGGTAGGAAAGATGGAAAAAAGTGCTGTAGAATGCGTTAGTGGCGGCTTCGATCTCATGCAAGTCGTCGAGGAATGACCAATCTATTAGAGAAAGTTCGCTTTTCAAAGAGATAAAATCAGCCCTTTTTGAAGCAAAATATAGCCGAAGGCTTTATGTAGGATTTGTTGGGACCAGGAGAAGGCAGCTGAACATCAATTTCCAGGGTGGGATGGTAAAGGTCTTCGGGAAAACATAGAGGGGAACTTCTGTGGACTAGAGTGTTCGTTGAGTCGGTAGTAAAGACAAGGTCTAAAATCCTGCCTATGCTATTGCATATGCCGTTTATCTGACCCAATGATGAGTCGGACAGAGAATCAACGAAATCATGCTGCATGAATGGGAACATCTGGTTGGAGTCTTCGGATGGAGACCAGGAAATATTTGGAAGATTGAAATCTAAGACGACGATAAGACAATCGGACTCGTTAAGTTGGGACGAAACAGTTTGAAAATGGGCTGCGTGAAGCATGTAGGTTGAACATTCAGAGGACGGTGGGATGTAAGAACACGATATAAATAGATTAATTGAGGAGAGTCGTAGTTTAACTACTATAATTTCAATTTTGTTATGCGCTTCGACAGAAAAAAGTTGATATGTTATGTCAGAACGGACAGCAATCAGGACACCACCACCACGAGATGGACGATCCGATCTATAAATGTTAAATTTGTCAATAAGGATCTCGGAATCAGAGATTGGGGAATGAAGCCAGGTTTCGGAGAAAGCGATAATGTCGGCCTCAAAAGTTTCACTATCAGTATTTAACTTGTTGAGCTTGCTGTCAAAACCACGAACGTTCTGATAGGTAATCTTTAACGTACTAGGAGAAGCTAGTTTTTTGCTACAGAAGATGTAGCATACGAAGATGGAGTAGAAAGAATACCAAATCGATGTTCAGGGCTAGTGGGACGATTTGTAAATAGGTGACAAATCGTATGCACCGGCCAGAAAGAGGGGTCAAGCAAACTATTTACAAGCTTATCCGGGACGAGAATTTTAAAAGAGGAGATGTTTCGCTTGACTTTGAAGTTAAATTTGGTAACTACAAGACCCGCAGAACTATCTATGTTGAGCTTTGACAATATGAAGTTCCGAACCATAACCTCCGTAGCCGATGCCATTAGTCGAGAGACGAAAATAGGTTTTACAGGAGCAACCGCACTAAGAACAGATAGAGGGGTCACAGAATTATTTGTTGAGACGGGAGCAGTGGACGTAGAGGCCCTTACTCTTCACACTCTTTATTAATGACTTTCCATCAGTATAAACATACTCTCGAGTACTTATGTATGCGGATGATGTTAAACTCTGTGTCCAGTACAAGGACATTTAATTTCATTCTCGCTTGCAATCCGATCTCTTGGTGATTCCAGATGACGTCTTCAGCACAGCAACTCGGGAAACGCCATTTCGTCCAGGCAAAAGCTCGCCACTCTCGCCAGTGGCCACTTCATGGGAGGAAGATTCTCATCCTTGACAAGAACCAAATCTGCGACTGCTAAACTGGGCTTCGCAGTGCGCCACTTTGAGCGCTGATGCAGTGACGTGATGTACTCCTCCTTCCACCGGGACCAAAAGAGCTGCTGCAGGTATGAAACGCGCTGCCAGCCGTCCAGGCGATCAAAGTTGAGCTGCGCACCATTCAAGAAATGCGCTGGAGTTAGAACATCTAGATCGGCAGGGCTCTCTGAAATTGAAACTAAAGGTCTTGAATAAATCACTGCCGTGATGTGGCACAACAGCGTCCGCAGCTCGTCAAATCCAAGAACCAAGTCGCCTATCGCACGGTAGAAGTGGTACTTGGCCGTCTTCACTGCAGCCTCCCATAGACCACCAAAATGAGGAGAGCGCGGAGGAATGAAATGCCAGTCCATAGCCTCGACCAAGGAAAAATCCAGCAGTGCCTTCTGATGGTCATCGCTGAGGACCAGGCGCTTTAACTCCATCAGCTCATTCTTAGCGCCGAAAAAATTGGTTGCGTTGTCTGACCAAATTTGCCGCGGCTTTCGTCTGGTACATATGAAGCGCTTTAGTCCATGAAGAAAAGCAACTGGATAAGTCCTTTATCAGCTCCAGATGAACAGCCTTGGTAGCGAAACAAATGAAGACGCAGACGTAGCACTTGATTGGAGCCTTGTTGCGTGCCTTCGGTTTGTAGAAAAACGGCCCACAAAAGTCTACGCCTGTGATCTCAAAGGCATGAGAACCATCGAGCCGCTCCTTTGGAAGATCCGCCATAATATGCTCCAATACCCTGAGCTTCAGTCGAAAGTATCTTATGCACTTGTTTACTGCCTTGTTTACCGCCTTCCTCCCCACAATAGGCCAACATTGGGATCGAATTAGTCCAAGAAAAGCTCGAGGACCAGCGTGCAGATTCCGCTCATGAAAATGGGAGATTATTGCAAGAGTCAGTGGATGGCTGCTGGGCAAGATGATTGGATGACGGCCATCAAAATCCAACGAAGAGTTTTTCAGTCGACCATCTAACCTGAGAGGTCCAAACTGATCCATGAATGGCGACAACGATGCAGTCGAGCTCGATGAGGAGACTGCTCCCCTTGCCTGCAGTGACTTCATGTCCGCCCATAGCTGGGTACGCTGGACTAGTCGGAGCAATACCTGGGTTCCATGTTCAATGTCTGAGAAAGTGAGTCCAGGGTGCCGAATTCGGTTGCAAAACTTGTGAATGTATCCGAAAACGCGTTGCAAAGAAGCAAATGAATTCGCATACTTGGAATCAGCAACAATGTCCATATAGGGCGATTTAACCAGAAGAGCCTTCCGACGAAGTTCAAGGGCTGGCTTATCAGGTAGCACAGTGGTTGGCCAGTCATCTGAGGAGCCGCAAAGAAATGGAGGACCATGAGCCCAAAGAGGTGACTCATTCAGCTCAGTCGGATGACCCCCTCGAGACAGAATGTCGGCTGGGTTTAAAGCTGTAGGAACATAGCGCCATTCCATTTTTTCGGTCATTTCCTGAATCGTTGACACTCTATTTGCAACAAATATATTAAATCTTGACGGCTCGTCCCGAATCCAAGAGAGCTTAACGGCAGAATCACACCAACAGTAACACCTTCCCTTGAAGACATTCATTCCAGCTATCTCAGATATGAGCCGAGCCAGCAACTCCGCTCCACAAAGCTCCAATTTTGGTACTGTAAGTGTCTTCAAAGGAGCCACACGAGATTTGGCACAAAGTAAGTGACTGCTGGAGTGCCGACCCTTGGACACGACATAAATGCATGCACCATAAGCCTCGATGCTGGCATCGAAAAATCCGTGAATTTCCAGCGTAGAATCTGGAAGGAGTACAAGCCGAGGAAATTCAAGTCGACGACCAAAACTGACCAAAACTGGTGCATATTTCCTGCCACTCGGTGTTCAGTGCGACTGGAAGGCTTTCATCCCAGGACAACTTCTCTTGGCACAAACGCTGGAGAAAGATTTTGGATTTAGTAATTACGGGACCAGCTAGTCCGAGAGGATCGTAGAATCGCGCTATAGATGACAAAACAGAGCGCCTGCAAGAATTCGAAGAAGATTGTAGGGCCGAGAACGAAAAGAACAGTGGATCAGAAACCGGATCCCAAGCAAGTCCTAAAGTTATAGTCACATTGCTGTCATCGTCGAACTTCAAAAATGTTTCCTTGTCCTCTTCCGGAACTCCATCCAGTACAGCAGGCACGTTCGAACACCATTTCCTCAATTTGAACTGACCTCTAGACTAAATTCCAGTAGTTTGCTTCAGAATTCGGATAGCCTCTTTCTGAGAGCTGGTTCCAGATATCAAGTCATCCACGTAGAAGTCACGGCGAAGGATTTCAGCTCCAACTGGAAACGCCATCTGCTCGTCCATTGCCAACTGATGCATCGCTCGCACAGATAAATAGGAGGCAGGCTTCGTCCCATAAGTAACGGCGTCCAATTGAAACACACGCAAGTCTTCTTCCCTGGAGTTTCTCCACAGAATACACTGAAAGTTGCTATCCTCGGTCGAGACTCTTACACAACGATACATCTTACAGATATCTCCCGTAATCGCAACGGCGTATGACCGAAATCGAGCAAGAATATGAAACAGTTTGGGTTGGATTACGGGACCAGCCATTAAAACGTCGTTCAGGGAATATCCAGATGAGGTTGAAGCGAATCCATCAAAAACGACGCGAAGCTTGGTCGTAGAACTATCTTCCTTCATGACGCAATGGTGAGGCAAAAAATAACGGCAGTTTCTGATTGACTGGGCAGGAACCTGAGACATATGGCCCAAATCAAGGTATTCCTTTATGAATGCTGCATACTGAGATTTAACATCAGGGGGACGATCTAACTTTCTCTCAAGGGTCAGGAATCTACGAAGCGCTTGATTGTAAGATTCTCCCGAAATCCAAATTATATTTAGCTGGCAGACGAACACAAAGTGTGCTTCACAATCTAGCTCTTCTTTGGTAGACTTTACTATTGGTTCGATGCAATTTTCTACCTCCCAAAACCTCCGAAGAAACACCTCAAGCCGATCCTCTGAACTATTATCCTCAGCTGCTACGGCCCGAACGCGAGAGACCATCAAAGAAGAACCTTTTAAACGAGAACAACCTCCAGACACGACCCATCCCAAGCGCGTTTTCTGAATTGAAGGCAATCCTGGCAGTAGTTTGACCTGACCAGCACAAAGGAGTTCGTAAAACAGGCTTGCGCCAATTAACAGATCGACGCGCTGCGGCCTAAGAAACTCCGGTATGCTAATGGTATGTTCGATGGAATGTTCCAGTTTTGAGTGTCAATTCCAAAGCTTGGCTGACGATCGGTTATGCTAGAGGCTACAATAGCAGTGATGAGAGTTGATTATTGCGATGAGCAAGAGTGCAGGCTAAGGTTGACCGAAGATCCATCCGTGACGAAGCTAGAGTCGCCTATTCCCGAGACTGCCGTCAATGATTTCATTTTTCGAAGCTGAAGCTGATTCGCGAAACGAGAAGTTATTAGATGCAACTGGAACTAAAACTCCGGAAGGATTTTTGACCAAGGCCGTGGCCGTGGCAAGTAGAACAACATCATTACTGAGATCTTGGGCAATAGGGGCAGACGAGGTAGACGCTGAAGTAGAGGGCTCAGTGGTATGCTCAGACGGCGTAGACTCAGACAGCGCAGACTGAGATGGAGTATACGGCGCTGATTTCCCTTGGACTGCAGTATGTTCAGGGCTACCAAAATGAAGGAGGGTATGGTGTCTACCCCCGCAGGTACGACAGTTGCTCGAGGTGCACTGAAGTAATCGATGCCCTGTTCTGAGACAATTTATACACAACGAAAGCCGCTTGGCTTCTTTATGGCGATTTGTGGGGGACAGCGCTTTAAACTTCTGACAGTGCTGGACCTCGTGAGCACCATCGTTGCACAGCGCGCAGCGTGCTACGGTTTGGTTCGTTTTAACCAATGTGGACCTAGAATTATTCTGCTTTCTACTTCTGCCCACCTGACTGCTCAACGCATAGCTTGCCATAGAAAAGTCCACCGTCTCCAATGATCTGCATCGCTGCTCCAAGAACGAGGCCATAGACTCCCACGACGGAATTAATTTTGCGAATGCGTGGTCGTTGAATCGTTCCTCCCACTTCTCTTGGCTCGCTGGATCCAGTTTTCGGAGAAGCTCCTGCACGACGATGCATCCTGCGATCTGCTCAGTGGTGCCCAAACCCTGGAGCGCGCGCATATGTGAATTGAACTTGCCTGAAAGCTCCCGAAGCATGACCACTGACCCAGGTTCCACAGCCTGGAGCGCCAAGACCTCATTAATGTGTGCCTGAAAGACCAATCGCCGATTATTGAATCTGTTTTCCAATAAATCTAATGCCACAGCATAATTGCCATCTGAGATTTCCAGCGACCGAACAGTCTCCAATGCCGGATCCCGCAGACAGGAACGCAAATGCTGGAGCTTTTCTATGATTGTTAAGTCCGGATGGCTGTCGATGATGGTGGCAAACATTGAATAGAAGTCCGTCCAGTTCGCATACCCGCCGCTAAACGTCGGCAATTGTATAGGAGGCAGGGATGGTACTTGTCTACGGTGAGGTAGAAATTGCGAGCCGGCAAACTCAACCGTAGTGTTTCCTCCAGCCAAGGTAGAATGAAACGGCATGCGGCCGCTACTCTTAGCCATTTCCCTCATAATCGCCGCCTTCAGCGAGCTGGCAAGTGACTCAAAAATGTCACACAAGCCACTGTGAATTTCGCTTCGATCCAATTCCTCAAGCTCGCCGTGAAACATCTCAAATTTGCTGATCAACTTCTCGACTTTCTCTTGCTTTACCACGAGCATGTAGTAGTCACAGTCCGACGACTCATTCTGCCAAGCGGTAGCTAACCTTTTCATTTTCTCGCATAGTTCCGTTGACTTTTGCTCACTGGTCATTGGAATTTCGTTAGCAGCATTAATATCCATGGTAGCGGCAGCGTTAGCCGAAAGACCAACGTCTCTAGCGGGAAGATGATCGCAAAAAGTAACACGAGCAATAGACGACAATAACCGAGCACAGCAAGCGAACAGCTATGTACAAATGGGGATGATTGGGCGAACGATTGATGCGACGATGTTAATCTAATAGCTATGTACAAAGGCAGCCGGTGTAAGAAACGTTTCTTGCGGGAAGATGACCGAAAAGAGAAGCGCAAGCAGCTACGTGCACTACCGAATATGCTGGGGAGGCCGGTGTATATATGTATGAATAACTTATGTGGTCGATGACACTGGTTGAGATGGCAATTAGCTTAGATCTTTGAATGCTATATTAGTTTGTGATTTCACTGATGGATTATTTATTGCACAATCACGTCGGGGTCACCAAATGTTAAGCTATTAAGCGTTTTTAATAACTGTTGCAATTTTTGAAGTTAATGAAAGTCGAGAGGTTCTATATAATTCACAATTCATTTGCATAGGTAAACCAACTTATCGCGTATGTACAATATGGGGATGATTGGGCGAACGATTGATGCGACGATGTTAATCTAATAGCTGCGACGATTAACTCAAGACTGACAATGCAAGGACTGACGGGCCAAATTGCCGGGCCCTATGCAGCAAGCTTAGACGCGAGCGAGAGAGTAGGATAGCCCGAGAGCGTTAGAGCTGCTCGGGACCGCTGTTAAGCCGAGTACGAGAGATTGCGATATAAAGAGACGAAAGAATTCCGCTGCATGTGCATATGCGGTAGCAAATGATCTTTACAGTGGGGGCATTGGAAATGACAACAACAAAATGCATTTCCTTTGGGCCGCACCACTGACAATAATTTACAATATTTAAGCTGCTTGACCCGACAATATGGTAAAGGCAATTATAATCCGAGCATAAGACCCTAAACGGTTCATGCAAGGAATAATTCGATGTACAAAGTGGAAGGAACAACGGTATAAAATTTATAGTAAGGAATCGTGAAGTTTATGCGGCTCAACAGATCAGGGCTGTATATGTCACCCCTGATCAAGTTGTGCATAAAAATCACACCAAGCATTTTTCTACGGTTAACTAAGGATAGGAGGTTTACTAATAGCAGTCTACTAGAGTAAGATGGGAGTCTCACACCTGCATCCCAGTTAAGGCCCCGCAGAGCAAAGAGTAAAAAGTTTTTCTGTATTGATTCTATACTGTCCTGGTGTACTTTGTACTGAGGGAACCATACACAGGAGCCGTATTCTAAGATCGGGCGAACAAGCAAGGTATAGAGAGTCTTTGTTATATAGGGGTCGTCAAATTCCTTTGACCACCTCTTTATAAACCCAAGCACGCCCATGGCCTTACTTACCATGGTAGAAATGTGTTCGGAAAAGTTTAGCTTTGGGTCTAACATAACACCCAGATCATCCACCAGGGTAATTCTCTCAAGAGAACCACCAAATAGGGTATAGGGAGCCAACAAGGGGCTAGAACGATGAAATGTCATAACTTTGCATTTCGAGGCATTAAGGTGTAACAAGTTTGCACAACACCATGACTGAAAGTTATTGAGATCGGATTGCAAGCGAGAATGAAATGAAATGTCCTTATACTGGACACAGAGTTTAACATCATCCGCATACATAAGTACTCGAGAGTATGTTAATACTGATGGCAAGTCATTAATAAAGAGTGTGAAGAGTAAAGGGCCTAGATGGCTGCCCTGTGATACTCCCGAAGAAACCTTTACTGGTAAAGAGAGGGAGTTTTTGAATAGGACTTTTTGAGACCTGGAATAAAGATAGCTAGAAATCCATCTCAGGAGGTTGGGCGGAAACCCTAAAAGGTGTAGTTTATGCGCTAAAAGGGAATGGTTGACAGAGTCGAATGCTTTACTAAAGTCGGTGTAAATAACATCCGTCTGTAAGTTACCTTGAAAGCCTTTAATAATGAAAGAGGTAAACTCTAACAAGTACGTGGTGGTTGATCGGCGCCTTATAAATCCATGCTGAGTTGGAGATATAAGTGACTTGCAGAGATGTTGCAAGTGCGGAGTTAAAACCTTCTACAACATTTTGGGAATAGCGGATAACTTTGCTATACCTCTATAATTTTTTGCATCAGACTTGCCACCTTTTTTATGGAGAGGAATTATAAACGACTCCTACCAGATCGGGGGGGAAGCAAGAAGAATCGATGGATGAATAATTAAAATTAGATTAGTGAATAGTTTAAGCAAGGGTCCACACAGAGCCTCGGCGCAGTACCTGAGAACACAACCTGAAACCCCGTCTGGACCCGGTGAAAACACCGGCTTAACTAGTCAACGATCATGAAGTAAAGAACATTCACTTAACAAGGGACTGAAAATGCCATTCGACCTCGGTAAACCGTATGGGTACGGATGACCAGAGCAGAGCTTTCCTCAGAATGGGTGGTTTGGAAAAATTGGGCAAAAAAATCGGCAATTGCCTGATCATTATTTTCCGACGTATTACAAAATGATAGCGAGGATGGGTGTGCGGACGTTCTACGCTTACTGTTTACGAAGCAGTAAAAATGTTTAGGGTCCTGAGAAAAACGTATCCTGCATCGAGATAGGTAGTTCTTATAGCATTGTGCATTAAGAACTGAAAAGTTTGACCGAGCTGTTACATAGCGAGAGTGAGAAGTAGGAGAACCAACTTCTTGAAATTTTGTATAAAGTCTTGATTTTAAGTTTTTTAGGCTGGATAACTCTTTGGTAAACCAAGGGGGTTTTCCAGATCTTATCGGACAAGAAAGCGGGACACAAGAATCAAAAAATGTGCCAAGAGCATTATAAAAAATGTTTGTGCCTTTTATGACATCAGTGCACAAGTACAAAGCGGACCAATCAAAATCCCTAATGAGTTTATTAAGCTTCGTAAGCTCGGCTTTACGAAAGCAACGGACACGTTCAGGTGGCCTACTCGACCGATCCAATACAGTTTGTCCAATATCTAGCGATACTTCCAAAGTAGGATGGTAGGCGTCTTCAGGTATAGTGAGCGGAAGGGCTCAAGATCAAGCAATCGACCAAAGGAATTTTTCACATGGTTGACTTGAGACAGGGACAGGTCAAGCAAGCCGTCAACAAAGTCATGTCATGACATGGGCACTAGGTTACTAGACTCGTTTACCGAAAACCAAACAGTTCCTGGCAAGTTGAAGTCACCAAGAACTATCATATGATCTTTATCTGATAGCGAGGAAAAAACAGCGGTTAAAGCGGACAAGTGCTGCTCATATACGAAATATACGAGCAAGTAATGAATATAGTGCAAGCGGGAAGAATCAGGAATTCCAGTTCCGGTTGAACCTGGACTTTGAAGTGTTTCGACGTGAAGATAGAGTCCACTGCAATCAGAGCCCCTTCTGCACGTCGAGACGAACGGTCCTTTCTAAAAGTTGTGTACCGACCTGCCAAAACCTCGAAACTAAGAATGTCCGGCTTTAACCAGGTTTCAGTAAACACAATAACGTGGGAAGCAAATGCAACACTATCCCGGAAAAGAATGCTGAGCTTACTACGTAAACCTCTAACATTCTGATAAGTTATTAAAAGAGAAGTTAGTTTTTTGGAAGGGTGGAAGCAGGACGGGACGATGAGGAAGAGAAAGATGAGGTTGAGGATGGCACACTGGAATGATTTGTAACAGTTATGTGGGGCCTATTCTTCTTCTTAGCCTTAAACTACTTCACCACCAAATGCTCCGGCCAAAATTTGGCGGAGCAAATGGTGTCAAATTGAGTTGGGGAGATGCTTATCTTTAACGAGGCTATCTACCTGGCATAAGAGAAGTTAAATTTCTCCACCTTTAAACCCACGGCTTTTATTTTGCTTTGAATAAAAGCAATTACATCATTAGATGTGACGTCAGGGGCCAGCCGTGAAACAAAAACCTGTCGTTTTGGTGGGACTCCCACCAGTGGTTTAGTAACTACAGGCCTAGTACCTGTGGTGGCAATATCCGGAGGTCCGGAACGTCTATTTACTGGTTGGATCGGGATAGACGGGACAACTAGCGAACTTTCGGACACCACGGACACGGACGCTGCAGACGTACTTGGCTGCACATTCTCCGAAGCGATGAATTCGGATACCGAATCTGCATCGCCAGCAGCTGTCGTTGCCCTTGGAGTGGCAAACGAGATCAACTGCTGCATACTTGGAGTGGTCGGAGTCAGTTTTTCAGCCGCGAACGGCTGAGTGACGGCTGGTACTTGCAGATCTCGCGGAGTGACCCTTTTACGCCTCATTCAGACTCATTCAGCAGTTGCAGACTGCCAAATTGAGATTCCATGGCTAGGAGCCGATCGTTCTGCTTTTTAAAGCCAACGGTCAGCTCCTTAAAGCCCTTCCGCGTCTGCCTCATAATAGCCACCATATCATTATCCACCGCACGGCATGCCTCGCAACTGTAATGCAACCCATTACGTTTGGCTATAGCATCACTCACGAGGCCAGAAAATTCAGCGCATTTTGCGTGCACTACGCCGTCGCAGAGCCAGCAGGGGACATTCGGCTGATCGTGGGTCATCTGCTTCTTACAAGTTTTTTTAGCGCAGACCACAGCGTATTCCATTTTTATACCCGATACTCAAAATGAGTATTGGGGTATATTAGATTTGTGGTAAAAGTTGATGTGTGTAACGTCCAGAAGGAATCGTTTCCGACCCCATAAAGTATATATATTCTTGATCAGCATCAATAGCCGAGTCGATTGAGCCATGTCTGTCTGTCCGTCTGTCCGTCTGTCCGTCCGTCCGTCTGTCCGTCTGTCCGTCTGTCCGTCTGTCCGTCCCCTTCAGCGCCTAGTGCTCAAAGACTATAAGAGCTAGAGCAACGATGTTTTGTATCCAGACTTCTGTGATATGTCACTGCTACAAAAATATTTCAAAACTTCGCCCCGCCCACTTCCGCCCCCACAAAAGACGAAAATCTGTGGCATCCACATTTTTAAAGATACGATAAAACCAAAAACGCAGAATCGTAGAGGATGACTATATGTTTTAGAATGTAAGATCTCAACCAGATCGTATAATTATTAAAGCCAGAATCAAGAAAACAATTTCATTCTTTCTCGCTCTGTCTCTCTCTAACACACAGGTTTCATGGTCGGTTTTGCCAATTGCAAAATATGAGTTCAAGGATCTCAGAACCTAAAAGAGACAGAGCAACCAAATTTGGTATCCACACTCCTGTGATATCAGACCTTGACCGTTTCGTGTCCAAATTTCGCCACACCCCCTTCCGCCCCCGCAAAGGACGAAAATCTGGGGCATCCACAAATCTCAGAGACTATTAAGGCTAGAGTAACCAAATTTGGTATTCGCACTTCTGTTAGATCTCACTATAAAACGTATATCTCAGAATTTCGCCCCACCCCCTTCCGCCCCCACAATATTGAGGATACGAGTAAACTAAAAACGCAGAATCATAGATAACGACCATATCTATCAGATTGCTGAATCTGGATCAGACCAGATAATTTTTATAGCCAAAAGCAAGAAATCAATTTGCAGTGGCTACGCAGCGCCCGACGTCACGCTCAGACTGATTTTCTGTCTCTCTCGCACGCACTCTTTGTCGTGTCGTTTAATATTAGCAGCGTCTGCCGGAGGAGAGCCATACTGACTTAGTATCGGGTATAACTGTAGAGTTGCGGTGTCCGCAGCAACTCACAACGTTCCCCCTCGTTATTTTTTATTTATTTAAAAATTTGCAACAAAAAAATTTCAAACAAATCGGTATCAGACCAATGTGGCAGACAACGCTCAAGAGCAGGTTGGAGAGCGGTTATAGCGAGAGCTACTAAACAGAGAGCGCTATTGCTCAGAAAGTTTAAAGAGTGAGTTTATTGAGTGATATCGTTGAACGTTGTTCGTCATGAAAGCCTTAGTTCATCGTCTAATTTAGCAATGTGGTGCCTGCAAATCCCAAATAGCTCGCGTAGCTGCGGAGGCTCGGGAGTTTGTACAGTCATGTGCTTCTGGGCAAACATTAGAGAATAAGTTGGACTGACTGGTTGCAACTTTCAACAGCTTTTTGGAGCTCTCTGAGAAGTTGAGCAAACACTGTGGAACGCATATTTGGTGGAAAAACTCAACTTCTGGAGAAGATTCGGGATACAGCAGTAACAGCAAAGCTGCATATTGAAAAAATACACATTCCGACGTTTTCGGGCAGATACGAGGATTGGTGTCAGTTTAGTGAATTGTTCGGATGGCATGGGAGAAGCTCGATAATCGTTATAAGATATAATTACTGATTTCTCGTTTGTTCATTCAAAATTTTCTTTCGTTGCCAACCACAGAGGGTTCAAACATCGCCAAGTTGCGTAAAATAGTCGACAACGCTGAGGAAAGTATACATGGTCTACAAGCGCCAAAATGCCACAGCCGCAATATGTGCCTCATCCACATCTTGCTTTCACCCTGAATGCAAAAAAGCTTGGGCAACCTCCAGTGAATCGTGCAAAGAAAATGTGACCATATATGACCTGTTCGGCTTTGTCTTCGCACGTTGCGATGCCCTTGAGTCTTGTCAGATCCAAAGCTAATCTATGATACACACACGGTGCTTTCATCATCGCATAATTTATTTATTTATTATTCGCCAACGGAATCAAAAAATCCTTAACTGGCTAGGCTAACTTATTTCTATCTTAACAAATAACAAAAAATAACATTAATAAATTAATTATGTAGCAGGAAGAAATCCACAAGCAACCGTCTGACGGCTCCCTTCCGCTGGCAAAAGTCAAAGCGCATCCCAGCTGGCAGCGCATTGTGCTGCCGAAGCGCCCTACTGATGGGCTCATGAAAGCCATAATTGGTCCGGTGAAGATCAACTGCAAAGGGTGCATGGGTCCTGGGCTCCTGGCGGGCGTAGTGAAGCTAATCCTACTAAGTAGGTCAGGGCAATCGATATTACCCACTAGAAGGTCAAAAATAAATATTTGAGCCGCAATGGTCCTTCGATCCTCGAGAGAGGAGAGATGCACGAGGCGACATCTGCACTCATAGGACGGCATCGGAATGGAAAATGGCAGAGGCTGGAGTGCAAATTTCAGAAACTTTCTTTGGAGTCCTTCGATGCGCAAAATTTGGACGACCCCGGTGGGATTCCAGACCATGGAAGCGTACTCAAGGAGCGAGCGCACAAGGAATGCGTACAGACTGAGCCTTGTATATGGGTCCTTGAATTGGGATGAATTGCGCTTAACAAAGCCGAACATTGCATAGGCTTTTGGCAATATTAAATTCATATGCCCTGCAAACAGAAATCTAGAGTCAAATAAGACCCCGAGGTCAAGTATCTCCGTCTGCTTTAAGAGAGGATGGCCATCTATTGAATATGAGGCCAGCACATTAAAGACACGCTTGCTAAAAGAAACAAAGTAACATTTACTAATGTTGAGTGGGAGCGAATTAAGTCTGGACCAACGAGCAACTCTATCCAGGTCGCGCTGCAGAAGGATACTATCGCCTAAGGTTTTGACAGATCGGAAGATTTTAAGATCATCAGCATAAAGCAGATGCTCAGAAGCTTGAATGCTGAGACATATGTCGTTAATAAAAATTAAGAACAGAAGTGGACCAAGTGCACTTCCCTGTGGAAGGCCGGAAGTAGCCAAGAATGGGTCCGAAGGCTTTCCATTTATCAATACGACATACTCTCGCCGCTCAAGATACGACCTAAACCAACTGAGCAGGCAGGAATGAATCCCCAACCGATGCAGCTTGGCTATTAAAGCACAGTGGGAGACTTTGTCAAAGGCTTTAGCAAAGTCAGTATACACAACGTCGACTTGAGAGTGCATTTCAAAGACACGAGTGCAGAAATTACTGAAAGCAATGAGATTAGTGGTTGTTGATCTACCCGGCATAAAACCATGCTGATTTGGGCTAATGTACGATTTCATGAGGAAGGTGATCCTTCTGGCAATGATTCGCTCTAGAAATTTTGAAACATTGCTGAGTTTGGCAATTGGTCTATAATTAGAAATGAGATTTTTGGTACCTCTCTTAAAAATTGGCGTAATCGTGGCAGCTTTCCACTTACCAATAAACTGACCCGTTAACAGCGAATTTGTGAATAGAATTTTGAGAGGTTCACAGAACGCTACAACACAGTTGCGAAGCAGGAAGGCAGAAATGCCATCACAGTCGGGTTTATTAGAATTATCGAATTCATCAATTGCCACCAAAATGTCCTCTTCCGATACATCGAGTGTACCAATATTGACCACCGAGGGTATAGAGTTTAAGCCTTCGAAACTGTGCCAAGCTGCGTATGGCTCAAAATTTGAGCTAAAGAAAGAAGCAAAAAGGTTTGCTATACCATTATCCGTATTAGCGCTCAAGCTGCCCAGGTTCATAACGGAAGGAAGAGAGCTCGTTGACCTTTTGGACTTTATAAAATGCCAAAAAGACCTGGGATTGACTTTAAGTTCCCTCTCAACGTCGGCAATATATTGGTTATACAAAAATTTTCCTAAAAAAGCAAACTCCCTCTTATGTTGCACATACCTTGCCCAATCTACAGGGTCCCGGGTCTTACCAAATCGTTTAAAGTACTTATTACGAAGATTCTTATATTTCATAAGACCCTTCGTATACCACGGCAGTCTATAGGAGCCATGCACCCTTTTGGAAGCATTGTTACCAATAATACGACGGACCGTATGCAGGAAAACATTATAGGACGTGTCTACACTAGGATGTGAGAGAACAGAAGCCAAATTAACATTTAACATACTATCCCTAATAGCATTCAGGCTTACAGTAGAAAAGAAGCATTGATAATATGGTTCCGCCCAGGGCGACTAAAAATTGAAATTGACTAAGAATTCCAACGGCATATGATGCATGTCACAATCCGCGATGGGGAGTTCGCAACATGTAACATGGCAATCTATATCCGAACTAACAAAAATTAAGTCTAGAATCTTATTTAGTTTATTAAACACATTATTTACTTGGGATAAGCCCATACTAAAACAGTCGTCTAGGAAAAGAATCTCGTTCGACAAATGAACATTACTAGGTATCATAGCCGGCGATTGCGGATCGCCGGACCATACCAACGAACCCAAATTGAAGTCGCCAACAACGCAGAGGTGCTGACGGTCTCGCAGATTGCTATAAATGTTAGCAATGTTCTGTGTGTGCGCCTTGTATATTTCATAGCTGCTATTCGGTGGAATGTAGGATGCGCTAATAAATAGCGTCTCCAACTGGCCAGCCACCGCCACACCAATCTGATCCAGAACAGAGTCTCCATCCAGGAGACAAATCCGATCGCAGCGTAGGGTGCGTCTGACGGCCACAATGACCCCACCTCCTTACGAAACACCTGGAAAAGGCTAGGATCGAAGTATTCGTTGTCGAAAAAGTTAGAATTGAGCCAGGTTTCAACCAAAATGACAATGTCGAAGTCACACGTAGAGGTAGCCACGATGACAGCCTGAGCCTTGGTGCGCATGCCCGCTATATTTTGAAAAAAAATTCGTATAGACTTGGCACCAACCATCGGCACGGTCTCAGAAAGGGGCGGTGCCGTCCTGTTATTGGCCACGGAAGATGGGTCCAGACGAGGGTCAGCCATATCCAACTGACTCCGAGGAGCGAGGCCCATGCCTAAAGCCTGCCTAAGCGTTGAAGTCCGAATCAGTAGCACACCATCCTTGTCCATAAAAGAGGGGAGGGAAGCAGCCGGGAGAGCCAATCTCTGTGACGATGCTGAAGAGAGTGTTGAAGAGAGTGTTCCACATAAGAGCGCACGACGGGCTGCTGACTCTTCCCAAATGTCGAGAGCAGCGACGGCGCAAGCATAGCATACGAAGCAATGCATTTGCATTTGTTGTTGTAATGATGACGTTAGAAGCGCACGTAGTCGGGAGAGAGCGCCAGCAAGAGCATCGTCATCTGATCCATCAGCAGCCGAGCGAATATCGCACAAGGCGCAGATCGAAAAGTCAAAGTTTTGTTGTTGTGTCGAAGAGGATTGCCAAAAATGAAACAACGGGCTGTTGCTCATAGCAAAAGGGCGAAAAAGTGCAAGTAGAATATGTTGCGGAGAAGCGGCGATCGTAAAACCAGAGGCGCCGCTAACTGTGGGTTTTTTGAAGTGGATGGAACTGGAGCTTTCTGAGTCGGCGTGGACGTCCGCAATGGCACAGCTGCACACAGATTAACTGCCGTCAAATCAGCTTCCGGCCTCTGTCTATGCACAAAGCGGGAAACCCTTACCGATACTGGCCAGAATCTATCATTAAAGACCAAGGGGAATAGAGGTTCAGGGACCCCAAGTTTGAAATTTACGAACTTCAACGCAGATAAATCAGCATCTCGCTTGACCAATTTCACGCAAGAAATTTCCGCCTCCGGCACCTTGAGATTATCAGCAACGAATTTCACCAACGCCTCTGGACCCATTGCGGTAGAAAATTTACCAATATGCAAGTATTTACTGCTCTGCATCACACTCAGCTGTTCGCAGCTCGGAGCAACACCAACAAGCCTCGAAGCAACGAAGCTGAGCGGCAGTTACGTCCGAATTGCATTCCGAGCAATAATAAAGCGACATAGCAAAAAAACGACCGAACGCAGTGAGAGCTGACTAATCACTGAATCATCATGTTGACGTGCCAAATACGTCTGTTCGTGACTGCGTATATTGTCACGAGCAACACAGTCTTTATGCGTGCACTCTATATGCGTTCAAGGCTCTGGATGTTGTGGATAGCCGCAAGTTTGCAATGGATGGTTATTTGTGCTTCAATTGTCTAAGCCGATCTCATCAAGTAAAGGAGTGTAATTCCACAAACACGTGCCGTCTGTGTAAGTTGAGGCACCGCACTCTTGTTCATCCAGAGGATATACGCTCTGTCACGGCTTCCGCTGCTGTCAATACATCCGCTGACTCAACCGTCCAATTTCTCTGCTGATGCGGATCCAGCCGTGGTCAGCCGTCATACATTGGGGAGGAAACTCGTGGCCAAGAGTCAGGCCATATTGCCAAAGATTTTGACTCCTGGGGCAACGGGACAACCTGCAGGATACTGCTGGATACTGGTTCAACTATAACGATGGTCGCCGAATCATTTATTCAACGAATTAAATTGCCGCGCACGCATACTCGTATACCAGTGGTTGGTCTAGGCGCAAATCCTGCTGGGGTTACTAGAGGTCGAGCCACATTCACGCTGCTCTCCCGCACAAGCTTGGTAAACCAGGCGAAATCAACGTGATTTTAGGAGCTGATTAGCTTTTGCACTTCATACTAATTTTGGTTGGATCTCAGTAGTGATGCTCACACCCACGCACTACCACGTCACGCTCACGAGGATGGAAATGGACACTTTGGTTCGATCGTACATGAACATGGAACGAGCTCAACCAAGTAACGCTTAGTTTATACGCACACCCGCAGAAACGATGGCGTGTACATCGGCCAATTCAACGATTCTGCTCTTCCGATGGGGTCCACACGGCCACAAGCACTACGCCGCTTTTTTTCTCTCAAGCGAAAATTTCGAAAATTTCCTGCTCTCAAACAACAGTATGTCGACTTTATGGAGATTTATATACAACGAAGACACTTGGAGGTGATTCTTCCTACTACCGTAGAAGACGATCCCGCTAGTCACAATTATTTAGCCCACTACGCAGTATTTAAACCAGATAGTCCTCATGGGGAGGATGTAATGGATCTTCACTTAATTCACGACTACACATCGGACCACCTATTCAAAGGGATTTACTTGAAGTATGTCTACGTTTCCGTCAGCATCGCTATGTGTTTTGTACGGACATTGAGAAAATGTTCAGAGGCAACGGATTGTCTGGCGAAATTAGGAGACTGCTACACTCGATCATTACCGACTGCTGACCTTGACGTATGGCTTAGACGGTTCCCCGCTCTTGGCTGTTCGAGTTCTCAAGCAGATCGCGCAAGATCATGCCGATTTTTATCCGAAGGCTGGTGCTGTGTTGGTCACAAACTGTTGGTCACTACCCAATGCGCTGTCAAAGGAAATTTGTGAGTATCCGCTTGAAGCTCTAGAGGAGGATAGTCCAACTCAATATGTCAAGGTTCTTGAAATACGCTGTGACCCGGCTGTAGAAGAGCTTTCCTTCAAGTTGACCATTCCTGACGCCCCAAGTGCTCTGACAAAACGGATTTTGCTGTCTGAGCTTGCCAAGATCTACGATCCACTGGGGTTGGTTGCCCCATAACTGTATTTCTAAATGTTCTCTTTCAAGATAGTTGGCTGAGCTCGGTCGAATGGAACGAATCACTACGAATCAACAGTTTGAAGCTGAAGATCATTTACCGGCTTACGCCGCTGTCATTTACAGTCGCGTGAGACTCAAATTAATCTACACACTTCCGATGATGGAAATAATCTTGATTGTATGATCAACAAAGCTTCCTCCTGGTCACATCTCTTGCGGACAATTAGCTATTGTTTTCTCTTTGTACATCGAGTTCGTTGCAAGGACCGCCTGTCATCGTTTTTATCGTCATGGGAGCTTCAATATGCCCGCTCTAGGGTAATCAAACATGTCCAGATGGAGTTTTTCCAAGTGGAGTACAAACAGCTGAGCACTGGACAAGCACTTTCTCAAAAATCCAAGTTGATTCGCTACGCTCCATTTGTTGACGACCAAGGAATTCTGCGCGTAGGAGGACACATTGGCAATTCGATGGCAACCTATGATGCAAAACATCCCATACTTCTTCCAAAGGAATCACCAGTCGCTGTTTTACTGGCTAGACACGTCACATCGCTACACGTTGGAGTCGACCTTATATTCCACACGTTGAGACAGAAGTATTCGATCCTTGGAGCCCGTAACATAGTCCGCAAAATTGTATTGAACTGCCAGATTTGTTTCCTCCAGCGCAAAGGTATGAGCACACAGCTCATGGCTGATCTTCCCGCCTTTCGCGTTCAGCCCTCCCGCTGCTTTCTACATTCTGGATTAGATTACGCTGGACCAGTTACCATCAAGACATCAGTAGGTTGGACACCGAAGTTTGGCAAAGCTTGGTTCGCCATTTTTGTTTGTGTCCACCAAAGAAATTCATATAGAGCTCATCAGTGATTTGACCACTCCTGCATTTATCGCCGCTTTCAAACGGTTATTGTCTCGACGTGGCCCTATATCCGATTTTTACTCAGACAATGGCACAACATTCCATGGAGCCAGAAAGGAACTAACGGAGATGCAACGGATAGCTGTATCTCAAAGTCAGGATGAGGAAATTGCTAATTTTCTGACGAGTCAGGAAATCAACTGGCACTTCATTCCGCCATCTGCCCCGCATTTTGGAGGTCTTTGGGAGACCGGCGTACGATCTATCAAGCTCCACCTGCGCTGAGCAATTGGTAGCAGATTGAAGGTTTACTTAACTCTCGCCCACTGTGTACGCCCAGCGATCAAAGCTTGGGTCCCCTTACCCGCGCTCATTTTCTTACAGTTCAACCTCACATGTCGGTGCCGGAGCCGTCCTTGTTAGACGTCAACATTAACAGACTGCAGCGTTGGAGACAATTGCAAGCCAAGGTTCAAGGATTCTGGAAACGGAGTCTTGAATATCTTGCTTCCTTGCAACCTCGCACGAAATAGCAGCAGGATTCCAACAACATAACCGTGGCCAAGACGAGAGGGTTACAAGAGAACTATTACCAAAGTTGCTGTGCTTTCCTTGTTCTGAACAGTCGTTCAGGGAAGCCGGTATGTTGAGAAATTAGACGCGTAGTTTTAGTTCAATGTTCATTTATATTACAGCTGCCCTATTCATATGCTCATGATTGTATTGCACCGCTTAAGTAACTATTTTTACGCGCATAGCTGTGTTGTTAATGCTTGTGTCCAAAACATAGCTGTAACGTTCTCACAAGTATAGCTAAAGCGATGTGTACCGTTTTGCATTGATACGTCGCATCGCATGATCTTTCAATTCCCTTTTGGCTCGACTTCTTTTGTAGAGGGGAAGGAAAATAGATTCTTAACCAACCGCCAGCATATCGCTGTACAACCGCACAGATATCACCGATATTATATAATCATCATATTTATTAAATAAAACCTAGTAAAATTTATACAGTCCACTCATTCATATCCACATAGTATTATAAGCAGATTTGGCGCTTAGGTCAATTAGCTTATTTCCTTCAATATTTTTTTGACTTGGTATAAACAGTAGTGAACATTTTTTATATTTTATTAATATTGATCTTATGCTAGATTCGTTGTAATAATTGTTGTTTATTTTTTTGATCGCAGTTATAGATGATTGTGAGCTAGATCTAGATAATTTGCACAACACCATGGCTGAAAGTTATTGAAATCGGATTGCAAACCGGATTGAAGTGAAGTTTCCTTACACTGAACACAGAGCTTAACATAATCCGTATACATTAGTACTCGAGAGGCAAGTCATTAATAAAGATTATGAAGTGTAAGGGGCCTAGATGGCTGCCCTGAGGTACTCTAGAAGTAACCTTAACCTTATGATCTTTATCTGATAGCGAGGAAGAAGCAACTTTTAAAGCGGACAAGTGCTGCTCATAAATTGAGATATCCGAAGAAGGTGGAATATACGAGCAAGTTACTAAAAGAGAAATTAGTTCTTTTGGAAGGGTGGAAATATGACGAGAAGATGAGAATGGAACATTTGGCTGATTCTGACTTGGAAGAGCTGTGGGGTCCTATTCATCTTCTTAGGCTTAAGCCCCGGCCAAAATTTGGCAGAACAAATGGTGTCGAATGGAGTTAGGGAGACGCTTATCTTAAGAGAAGGTATCTCCCTGGCAAAAGAAAAGTTAAACCTCTCCACCTTAAGCCGACGGTTTTATTTTGTTTTTTATAAAAAGCACTAACATCATTAGATATGACGTCAGGGGCCAGCCGTGAAGCAAAACTCGTCATTGTAGCGGGAACCCCACCAGTAGGCAATATCCGGAGGTCCAGAACGTCGAATTATTAAGATCGGATTGCAAGCGAGAATGAAATGAAATGTTATTTACTGGAGACAGAGCTTAACATCATCCGCATACATGAGTACTCGAGAGTATGCTAATACCGAAGGCAAGTCAAGACTGTGAAAAGTAAGGGGCCTAGATGGCTGCCCTACGGTACGCTGGAAGTAATCTTGACTGGTGAAGAGAGGAAGTCTTTGAAGAGGACTCAACCTCTCCACCTTCAAGTCTGCGGCTTTTATTCTGACGGGAGACAAAAACTTGCCTCGTTGTTGAGAGCCCCCACCATTGGTTTTGCGTGGTACCTGAACGGAACGTCCTTTATGGAGGCGGAAGGGGGTGGGGCGAAATTTTGAAATACACTTGTGCAGGTACGATACCTTAGGAGTGTGGATACCAAATTTGGTTGCTCTAGCTCTTATAGTCTTTGAGATCTAGGCGCTCACTTTTAGCAGTAGGCAAAGCCTACCATGAAACGTGTGTGTTAGAGAGAGACAGAGCGAGATAGAATGCAATTTTTTCTTCATGTTGGCTATAATAATGATACGATCTGGTTCAGATTCTGCAGTCTAAAAGATATTGTCATTCTCTGCGATTCTGCGTTTTTGGTTTTCTTGTATCTTAAAAATTGTGGATGCCACAGATTTTCGTCCTTTGTGGGGGCGGAAGGGGGCGGCGCGAGAATTTGAAAAACACTTGTAACACCTGACATATTACAGAAGTCTGGATACAAAATGTGGTTGCTCTAGCTCTTTTAGTCTTTGAGCACTAGGCGCCAGTGCTGCCAACTTTTTATCAGAAAAAAAGCTGTTTCTATGTGAAGAAATCGAAGTAAAAGCTAAAAATTAATAAAACAACGCAATTAATGGTGTGAACTATTTTTTATTAAAGTGATATTTAATATGCATTTTATATTATTTTCATTAACTCATCCAGCTCTGTGGGGCTAGCTTCTGATGCGCACTTGTACGACATGGTCGTACCAATCATGCTTATGTAATTATGTGGCACTTCGTTGTCAAAACAGCTTTTTCAAAGTCTTAGCAAGCCATACTTGTATATTTAAATAAAAACTAGTGCACCTACTCATTTTTTACACGGTTTGGAAATAACACGGCTAGAAAATAACATTTTAAAATTTTTTAAACGTTTTTATTCCATTCAGCACGGTTTAAAATATCAACACAAATAGATAAAAGCACATACAGCTCACAAGCAGCTAGAAACCAAACGAAAACAAGACAGATCGTAAAGAGAATAAGTACATATTTGTTTCTCTTTTGATTTTCTTCGTATACACACATACAAACAAGCAAATTTACTGGTCGGAGTAATTGCAGATAGCAACAATTTAGGGGAACTCCCTATTTGTGGAAATTTAAGGGGATTACATTTTTTAAATATAAATATGCAATCAGACGGGTTTGGTAAAGAAATTTTTCTACATGTAAATTTGTTTTTCCAATATTTCCTTATTATTTCCCTATCGTATTTGCATACGATCAATGTCTTTTTTTACACGGTTTTTTCACGAACCAATCTACCATGTAAAAACAAAATTAGGTGTAATATCCCTTCACTGACAATAAAACTTTACCTTATGCACAGAATGCTATTGGTCCTGCTTAGTTTCTTGGAATTCCTTAGTTTTGTCTTAACCAGATGAACCTGGCTTAATACCCGCTAAATTTCCGCGTTTAACCACGGCAATGATATCATTTGCAGCGCAACAGGTCAAAAAATCAGCTGTTTTCACCAGAATCTTTATAGAAGTAAGCCTTCTAAAACTAGTGCTGTCGCTGATATTTTCCCCTTTATTAAATTAGATTAATATCGCTATATTTGCATTCAATTTCTGAATATTTTCAACTTTAAGGTAATCAAAAATTTTGCTAGTTCCATTTTCCTTAGCGCACAAGATTTTGTTGACGGAAAAAAGTCAACCTGTTTAAGAATTTCTAAATTATCTGATCTCAATGCACTCAAAGATGAATTAATTTTGCTATTGAGCCAAGCTCAATTTAAACTTCGATAATGGAGTTCAAGCTGTTGGTCACTACTCAATTCGCTGCCAAAGAAAATTTTGGAGTATCCGCTTGAAGCTCTAGAGGAAGATAGTCCAACTCAATATGTCAAAGTTCTTGAAATACGCTGGGACACGGCTGTAGACGAGCTTTCCTTCAAGTTGACCATTCCTGACGCCCCAAGTGCTCTGACAAAACGGATTTTGCTGTCTGAGCTTGCCAAGATCTACGATCCACCGGGGTTGCTTGCCCCCACAACTGTAATTCTAAATGTTCTCTTTCAAGACAGTTGGCTGAGCTCGGTCGAATGGAACGAATCATTACGAATCAACAGTTTGTAGCTGAAGATCATTTACCGGCATACGCCGCTGTCATCTACAGTCGCGTGAGACTCAAGTTAATCTACACATTTCCGATGAAGGAAATGATCTTGATTGTATGATCAACAAAGCTTCCTCCTAGTCACACCTCTTGCAGACAATTAGCTGTTGTTTTCGCCTCGTACATCGTCTTCGCTGCAAGGAACGCCTGTCCGCTCTCTAATCAAACATGTCCAGATGGAATTCTTCCAAGTGGACTGTAAGCAGCTGACCACTGGACAACCCATGGCAACTTTTTGGCAAATCGCTTTTCAAGTTTAGCCCACCCGCCGTTTTCTACATTCTGGATTGGATTATGCTGGAGCAGTTACCATCCAGACAAAGCTTGGTTTGCTACCTTTGTTTGTCTGTCCACCAAAGCAATTCATATTGAACTCGTAGAAAACTCGAGTCGCAACCAACCGCCCGCATATCGCTGTACCGCCGTATTTTAACTCCCGCTATTCATATAAACCACCTGTAAACCGTCGATATTACGTAATCACTAGATATATCAAATAAAACATATGAAAAAATAATACAGTCTAATAAATCATAACCAGTAACTAAGGAAAAAAGCTTGTCATCTATTTTGGGCATTAAGAAGTTAAGAGCTTATGTGGAAGAGCAACAATTTTCTATAATTACAGACGTCCCTTAAACAGTTTATGTCATAGTCCGACCTCAGCTCGCACTGTAGACTGTAGACGATTTATGTTCGAATTTATGGATTCCAAGACTTTTTCCGGAAATTATCAAATCCGCTCACAAATTTCCCTTGTCTTCTCACGCTTGCAGTTGTAAATCTCTTGAAAACCTATGTCGTCATTTTTTTGGCCAAACTTAGTGACAGACGTAAAGAACAATATTAACAGCTGCGACAGTGTAATTGCGTAAAATATCGAAATCACCCCTTTCGCCCGCCTCTTGGAAAACCGAGTGAAACGCAATAAACTTAAAAAAATCTATTTACCTACCAGTCGCTCTGGGAAAAAAAAAATATTTGTGGTGCTAGACCATTTTTTCAAATTTCCGTTTTAACGAGTGGAACGTTGTGAGTCGCTACTACAGCCGCTACTCTACATTTATACCCGATACTCAGTCAGTCTGGCTCCTCTCCACCATAGGGCGCACACAATGTACTACGAAGAGTGTGTGTGAGTGAGAGAGAAAGAGAATGAGTAAGCGCGTGGCTGGGCTTGAGTAGCCATTGCAAATTGCTTTGTTTCTTCTTGCTATAATGATAATCCGATCTGATCAAGATTTGCCAGTCTAGAAGATATGGTCATTCTCTACGATCTGCGCTATGTAAATTTTTTTTAGTGTCGCATTCAAGTGTTGGGGAGTGTACAACCCGATCAGAAGAACTGGGACGAACAGCTAAGTCATATATGCTGTTCATTGCGTTCAAGCGTTCACTCAGGTAATACTTCCAGCCCTTATAGTATGCTATTTGGTCAAAATATAGTTAAGAGTGGATCTGAGTACGAGTGCAATTCCACAGTGAAGATTAATTCGACTTGCTGCTCCTCGCCCAACTATCTCACCGAGACAAAGTCGGTCGGTCGCATCACAGACATCTTTCCGCCAGACATCTAGATCTGGATGTAGTCGTCTTTGCGGTGTGCCGAGGACAAGTAACCTCCTCCAACGTTAGCCATTTGTTCCGTCAATTTTAAATTCCTAGTTCATCATTTAGCATTGGTGTTATTAGTTTAAATATTTGGTGCCCTTTTTTCTGGTTGGAAAAAGCAGCGAAATGTATAACACGGAAATAGTGGTAATAATGGTGTTTTTCTTGTGCTAAAATTGTTGAACTGCAGAAAAAAGTGTGAGATTTTTTTATTGTCACATGTTTAATCCAGTTTGAAAGGAACTTTGCAGTAGGCCATGTAAGCGCTTTCATCGGTGGATCAACGCAAGTTGCACAATGAAATTTATAAGAAATTTGATTTTTGTTGCTCACGTAATCAAAACTCTCTTCGCTTAAGATGGGCGGTTGTCTCTCTCCAATACTCTCCTGCTGCCCATACACGCAGCGCCAAATAACTGCATGCTGGTGCTCTCTTAAGAACAAAGCGCAAAAGGGAAGATGAGAGGATATGCGCTCTGGCTCTTTTTCTTTGTTTTTGTCTGCTTATGATCGTGTTTTTGATTTGCCAATATAATATAACAGACCGTGCTTGAGTCCATGGTGATTTTATCAAAACACTTAGTGAGCGTCCTCCCGCCTCTGAAAATTGTTTCAGATTGCGTTTTACGGAATCTGGATGGCCTTTACTCGGCGACATAGTGAAGGCAATTTACAGTAAGCTTCCGTGATCTGCTGGCTCCGATTGTTTGATTGAGGATGGGCTAAAATATTTGACGCAAATTATTTGCTTTTGCACCCAACTTAGTCGTTCTGAAGGAGATTTGGAGCGAATTCTTTACATCACAAAGTGGTATTCGTAATGTTCAACTTTTCGCTTTTAGCTCTCTACTTAATATTTGAGTCTTCTTTCCTGTTCCTAGAACTCAAATTCTTTGTTCTAGGAACTGGAGCACTTGATGCCTTTTCAATGTTCTCGTTAAAGATTGCAATGTATTTTTTAAGTGCTAAGTATACGTATGTTCTCATGGAATTTCAAATATTTTTCGCGTTTATATGTTTTTAATCTTTGAGTCGTTTTCGTTAAAACGATTCCATGCGTCTTCGAGTGCTGTTTTTTTTTGGCTTTGAAGTTAATAATGAACCTACAAATTTATTCTCCAATGCATTGGACATTGCAATGTTAATCTTCACATCTAATATTGTACCACTGTGGCGGCAACCGATGTTGATCAACTAAGTAATAGTGAAATTGCACAACTGGTTGGAGAGAGTTTTTCTTATTTCCAGCAACTTCTTATTTATGTACAGCAACTAATGTTGATCTCCTGGTTGGTAATCGAACATAGATTTATTGATATTACACATTGGGCAAGACGGCCGATATTCTGGCATAAATTAAAAAAGTCATGGAAACGAAATCCTTTTTGAATGACACGTTATCATAATGTATACCGTAGCTAGGAAAACTGCATTTATCTTTTTGATTTTAATGCAGCCCTGAAAGGTTTGAAAGGCACTGAAAAAAAAGGATTAGAAAGGCCGGGGTATGTAAAATGTCTGAATGAAAAAATATGTTGTTCATATTTGTTAGTTTGTGCATATTGATTTGGGCCTTTCAAAACTTGAGAAATCTAAACCAACTTGCCTGTCTATTCTGATCCCTAACTTTTTTCGTGAAATTTTGTGTCACTTTCTAACAATAATAAATTAATAAAAAAAAGTGGTTATTAACTAATGTATATTCAATTAGCTACGACCCTTTTCGACCATTACACTTTTATGGTTGTTTTCATTTTGTAGGTTAGGCTGAATTTTTCTAAAAAATGCAGCTCAATATTTGGATATATATCAATAAAAATGCTTCCATTTTTATGAGCTTGATATTTTAGCAACTGCTAAAATATATTTAACTTAATCATGAAATTATGAACCCAGAAAACATGCCTTTGAGATGGGTCTTTCATTTGCTCCGCCAAATTTTGGCCGGAGCATTTGGTGGTGAAGTAGTTTAAGGCTAAGAAGAAGAATACGCCCCACATAACTGTTACAAATCATTCCAGTGTGCCATCCTCAACCTCATCTTTCTCTTCCTCATCGTCCCGTCCTGCTTCCACCCTTCCAAAAAACTAACTTCTCTTTTAATAACTTATCTCGAATGTTAGAGGTTTACGTAGTAAGCTCAGCATTCTTTTCCGGGATAGTGTTGCATTTGCTTCCCACGTTATTGTGTTTACTGAAACCTGGTTAAAGCCGGACATTCTTAGTTTCGAGGTTTTGGCAGGTCGGTACACAACTTTTAGAAAGGACCGTTCGTCTCGACGTGCAAAAGGGGCTCTGATTGCAGTGGACTCTATCTTCACGTCGAAACACTTCAAAGTCCAGGTTCAACCGGAACTGGAATTCCTGATTCTTCCCGCTTGCACTATATTCATTACTTGCTCGTATATTTCGTATATGAGCAGCACTTGTCCGCTTTAACCGCTGTTTTTTCCTCGCTATCAGATAAAGATCATATTATAGTTCTTGGTGACTTCAACTTGCCAGGAACTGTTTGGTTTTCGGTAAACGAGTCTAGTAACCTAGTGCCCATGTCATGACATGACTTTGTTGACGGCTTGCTTGACCTGTCCCTGTCTCAAGTCAACCATGTGAAAAATTCCTTTGGTCGATTGCTTGATCTTGAGCCCTTCCGCTCACTATACCTGAAGACGCCTACCATCCTACTTTGGAAGTATCGCTAGATATTGGACAAACTGTATTGGATCGGTCGAGTAGGCCACCTGAACGTGTCCGTTGCTTTCGTAAAGCCGAGTTTACGAAGCTTAATAAACTCATTAGGGATTTTGATTGGTCCGCTTTGTACTTGTGCACTGATGTCATAAAAGGCACAAAAATTGTTTACAATGCTCTTGGCACATTTTTTGATTCTTGTGTCCCGCTTTCTTGTCCGATTAGATCTGGAAAACCCCCTTGGTTTACCAAAGAGTTATCCAGTCTAAAAAATTTAAAATCAAGACCTAAAAATTTCAGGAAGATGGTTCTCCTACATCTCACTCTCGCTATGTAATAGCTCGGTCAAACTTTTCAGTTCTTAATGCACAATAAGAACTACCTATCTCGATGCAGGATACGTTTTTCTCAGGACCCTAAACAGTTTTACTGCTTCGTAAACAGTAAGCGTAGAATGTCCGCACACCCATCCTCGCTATCATTTTATAATACGTCGGCAAATAATGATCAGGCAATTGCCGATCTTTTTGCATAATTTTTCCAAACCACCTATTCTGAGGAAAGCTACTCTGGTCATCCGTAACCATACGGTTTACCGAGGTCGATTGGCATTTTCAGTCCCTTGTTAAATGAATGTTCTTTACTTCATGATCTTCGACTAGTTAAGCCGGTGTTCTCACCGGGTCCAGACGGGGTTCCAAGTTGTGTACTCAGGTACTGCGCCGAGGCTCTGTGTGGACCCTTGCTTAAACTATTCACTAATCTAATTTTAATTATTCATCCATCGATTCTTCTTGCTTCCGCCCGATCTGGTAGGAGTCGTTTATAATTCCTCTCCATAAAAAAGGTGGCAAGTCTGATGCAAAAAATTATAGAGGTATAGCAAAGTTATCCGCTATTCCCAAAATGTTGTAGAAGGTTTTAACTCCGCACTTGCAACATCTCTGCAAGTCACTTATATCTCCAACTCAGCATGGATTTATAAGGCGCCGATCAACCACCACTTGTTAGAGTTTACCTCTTTCATTATTAAAGGCTTTCAAGGTAACTTACAGACGGATGTTATTTACACCGACTTTAGTAAAGCATTCGACTCTGTAAACCATTCCCTTTTAGCGCATAAACTACACCTTTTAGGGTTTCCGACCAACCTCCTGAGATGGATCTCTAGCTATCTTTATTCCAGGTCTCAAAGAGTCCTCTTCAAAAACTCCCTCTCTTTACCAGTAAAGGTTTCTTCGGGAGTATCACAGGGCAGCCATCTTGGCCCTTACTCTTCACACTCTTTATTAATGACTTGCCTTCGGTATTAACATACTCTCGAGTACTTATGTATGCGGATGATGTTAAACTCTGTGTCCAGAATAAGGACATTTCATTTCATTCTCGCTTGCAATCCGATCTCAATAACTTTTAGTCATGGTGTTGTGCAAACTTGTTACACCTTAACGCCTCGAAATGCAAAGTTATGACATTTCATCGCTCTAGCCCTTTGTTGGCTCCCTATACCCTATTTGGTGGTTCTCTTGAGAGAATTACCCTGGTGGATGATCTGGGTGTTATGTTAGACCCCAAGTTAAAGTTTTAAGAACACATTTCTACCATGGTAAATAAGGCCATGGGCGTGCTTGGGTTTATAAAGAGGTGGTCAAAGGAATTTGACGACCCCTATATAACAAAGACTCTCTATACCTCGCTTGTTCGTCCGATCTTAGAATACGGCTCCTGTGTATGGTTCCCTGAGTACAAACTACACCAGGACCGTATAGAATCAATACAGAAAAACTTCTTACTCTTTGCTCTGCGGCCTTAACTGGGATGCGGGTGTGAGACTCCCATCTTACTCTAGTAGACAGCTATTAGTAAACCTCCCATCCTTAGTTAACCGTAGAAAAATTCTTGGTGTGATTTTTATGCACAACTTAATCAGGGGTGACATAGACAGCCCTGATCTGTTGAGCCGCATAAACTTCACGATTCCTATTAGACTGACTAGAAATTTTATACCGTTGTTCCTTCCACTTTGTAGATCGAATTATTCCTTGCATGAACCGTTTAGGATCTTATGCTCGGATTATGATTCCCTCTACCATATCATATCCACCACTAATTCTCTTCCTCTTATTAAATTACTAATCCTTACACACCTTTCTAGTAATTAGTAATTGTAGTGGTATTTGTATTTTGTATTTTGAATGCATGCCTAGTTCTCTTAGTAATTTTAGTGCTAATTTTCCTCGAATATTAGTCTAATAGCTATCTTTCCTGCATGCTCGCGTAACACCCTTCTGCTGGTTTCAGACGGGCCACTTGACGGTGCAGTAATTGCATCGCCTCTTGCAAGATGCAGTCATTCCATGTCAACGTCCAAGTAAGAAAGATTATGATAACAGATTTCTCCATTGTTAAAGATAGTAGCCCCCCATTTACACAGTTTAACTGTACATAGTTGAACTCTAAACATTAAACATTTTAGGGGAGACCAAGTAGTGACCCTGTGATTTTTTTGCTTGGAGACTTGGTCCTTTATGACTCTTATAACTTCTCCTGATCGATAGGCGTGGTGGCTTCAAGATTACTAGTTAGTGGCAGCACAAAGCTATTTATTGCTGGATGTGGTTTGATAAATGGCAAATGTATTTGCCTCCTCTTTGTTGCTACGAGCCCACTCTCCTGCTTGGGTACGTAACGGTGATTCACTCTCAATTTGGAATAGCTTGCTGTTTGTGGGGAGTTGCTCCATATAGTATATTTGAGCTCGGTTTTTCTCATCTTCTAGGGCTTTGCGTAGTAAACGGCTGCCTATTTTTAACCGATTCTTCAAGGAAGGTGATCTATAGACTTGCCAATCTCGTCGAAGCCTTCTTTTACCGCGGAGCAGCTCATCAAAATGGCTGGGAATACGACTACTGTTGATTAGCTGTTATTATAGCTGTGGAGTGCTTTGCAGCCAGTGACAGCCAGTACAGAAACTAATGCTTTCACTGAGCTTTCTAAGTCATCTTTGCAGTAGATGTCTGGGCAGCCATCAATATGTTAAGTTATATATTTCTTGTATTTCAGCCAATCCGTTTTTCTAGAGGTTAGAAAGTGGGGGCGTTTTTATACCCGATACTCAAAATGAGTATTAGGGTATATTAGATTTGTGGTGAAAATGGATGTGTGTAACGTCCAGAAGGAATCGTTGCTGACCCCATAAAGTATATATATTCTTGATCAGCATCAATAGCCGAGTCGATTGAGCCATGTCTGTTTGTCCGTCCGTCTGTCTGTCCGGACTTCTGCGATATGTCACTGTTACAAGTATATTTCAAAACTTTGCCTCGCCCACTTCCGCCCCCACAAAAGGCGAAAATCTGTGGCATCCACAATTTCAAAGATATGAGAAAACCAAAAACGCAGAATCGTAGAGAATGACCATCTCTGCGGAATCTGAATTGGATCGTATCATTATTATAGCCAGAATAAAGAAAACAATTTCATTTTTTTTGAGCCACACTCCTGAGATATCGGACCTTGACGAGTTTGTTTCATAATTTCGCCACACCCCATTCCGCCCTGATTTTCTGTCTATCTCGCACGCACTCTTTGTCGTTTAATGTAGCCATACTGACTATGTATCGGGTAAAAATGTAGAGTTGCGGTCGCAGCAGCAACTCACAACGTTCCCGCTCGTTTTTCGTTCGGTTTGCTGAGTTGAGATCCCAATGGTTGTGCATGGGCATTGTAGTCACCAGTTGCTATAAAGCGGTTACTTATTAGGTCGAAGAATTTTAAAAATTATGCTTCGGAAACGGAGAAGCGCGGGGGCAGAACTGCGGCTAGGTTTAAGTATTCGCTATGAGTTTCGATATGAATTGATATTTCCTGTAGATAAATTGTTGCAAATGATGGCAACGGATAATGCCTTATGTGACGCGTGATCAGAACTCCAGTACCTCCATGCGACTAGCGCATTAACATAAAATATAAATATCATCGGGATGATTTGTCGCATAGAAGTTGTAGTCATTAAGATGAAAATAATTTTTGTTTGTTAAGTGAGTCTCGGATATGAGCATGGCGTTAATGTCATGTGCTGTGAAATATCATTTGTATTTCAGAAATATTTATTTAGAAATACCATTTATTATGTTCAGAGCCATTTTGACTTTAAAGCTCTTATCTTTAAGTCCAGCTATTATCCCATTGATTCGAACTGTTAATTTGTTATCTTTGATAACCACTTATAATCCTTTGCTAGTTTTAAGTTCGTCATTGGCTTGTATTTTTGTTTCATTTATGTTATTAAAAAAAAAAAAATTGAGAACAATTTACTTGACGCACATAGGGGTTTGAGCGCTATCATCATCTTTTATAAGTCACTAAGAATCGCGAAATTTTTTCTTGTTAGCGCCTTATTTAGCAGAGTTTTTCAGACGTTTTGGTTATTTTTCTTTTTTGCTTAGTTGCTTAAGGGCTCAATTTTTTTTTTTTTAATTTGCTAATAGCGATCGATTCCTGTTTTTATTCAAACATTCCGTTAGCGTTTTCCGTTTTTTTTTGGTTGGGAGAGCTGGAGCTTGACGCAATAAGTTGACAATACCGGGCGCTGTGAAAATCCGAAATTTTGCTTAACGGACATAATAATTTTTACATTTGGAAGTCGGTTTTTAATAATGTCTAACAAAATTAATAATACCTCTTAAATGATTTTTTTCTTTATAAAGATGGCCTAATGTTTTGGTCTGATTGGGGAGAGGAACCAATGATTGAACGTTCGAATATGGATGGTCATGACCGCGTTATTATATCTTCAAAAAAACTTATATATCCGAATGGACTAGCCATTGACTTCGATAAAAGTAAACTATATTTCGTTGATGGTGGAACGAAGACTTTGGAGTATATGAATTTTAATGGCAGCGATCGTCGAGTAATTATAAGTGAGTAAACGAAGTTTGATTCCTATAGATTAGATAAAATCGTATTTTGCAATAGATGGCCTCAAACATCCGTTTGGATTAGACGTGAGTGATGGACGTGTGTACTGGACCGATTGGGATACTAAATCTGTAATGAGTGCGGACAAACTGACCGGAAAAGAAAGCAGAGTAATAATCGCAAATACCAGTGATCTAATGGACGTACGTGTTTTTCACCGCACTCGAAGGCGGGCATTTAATGCTTGTGACAAAGAAAATGGTGGCTGTTCGCACTTGTGTCTACTGAATCCGACAAGCTACACTTGTGCTTGCGCTGTTGGAGTACAGCTGAAGGAAGACAAGCGCACGTGTTCCGGAGGTCCTACTAAATACATAATTTTCGCTCATAGAATTGATATACGGCAAATTTCCTTGGACTTTGACCACTTGATTGACGTGGTTCTGCCTCTCCCCCAATATCAAATGCGGTAGCTTTGGATGTTGACAGAGATACGGGAAACATTTTTTGGTCTGACACTATCGAAAATGTCATAATGAGTTCAAGCCCCGATGGTCTGCACGTTCATAAAGTGGTTGGAGACAGCTTGGATAATCCTGATGGCTTGGTGGTTGATTCGATTGGTCGTACAATTTATTGGGCCGATGCAGGACGCCACACAATCGAGGTGGCAAGTGTTGACGGCAGTAACCGTCATATTATAGCCTACAAAGATCTCGAGTCTCCACGGGGTCTTGCTCTTGATTATGAAGCGGGTCTATTATTTTGGACTGATTGGGGACATTACCGAAAGATCGAGCGATCTCATTTAGATGGTAATGAACGATCACGAATTGTTACTGCCAACCTCGGATGGCCAAATGGCCTATCACTTGATTTAAAAAGCAAGCGCGTTTACTGGGTGGATGCGCGTCTAAAGACTATTGACTCCTGTGACTACACAGGGAACCAGCGCAAGTTAATTATGTCCTCCTTACACCATCCTTATGCCTTAGCTCTCACTGAAGAACATATTTATTGGACAGACTGGAAGTCAAAGGCTTTACACATGACTGAAAGGCGAAACATAACCGCAAAGCATGATGTAATGAATAACATTGATGGACTTATGGATATTAAAGTAATTTATCAGCGTCAATCTATGACGAAAAACGTGTGTGGTCGAAATAATGGTGGATGCTCTCACCTCTGTTTACGTAATCCATCAAGTTACACTTGCCAATGCCCCATTGGACTGCGGTTGCAAGAAAACAGTACAACACAATGTCAGAGTCTTCCCGAAGTAAGCATTGACCAAGAACGGTTAACTGAAGATGATTCATCTAAAATAAGTTCTTCATTTTTTACAGGACTACCTCCTCATAGCCTTGCGTTCTGGAATTGGAATGATTTCATTAAACACTGGAGACTACATGGATGTGGTGTTGCCTATAAATGGAGTTCATGGAGCTGTTGTCCTTGATTACCATTACCGGAAAAATTTTCTTTTTTTTGCCGATGTGAATTTGGATGTGATACGGAGAGTTAATCTGTTGAACTTTACTGATAGCAAAGTTATAGTGAGCACAGAAGTTCTAACACCCAATGGTATAGCTGTCGACTGGATTGCTGAAAATCTATACTGGTCCGATACTGATCGTAAGTTGATCGAAGTTGCACGGATTGATGGCAGCTGCCGTAAAAGACTAATCGAAGAAGACCTTGGTGACCCGCGGTCACTTATAGTCCATCCGAAAAAAGCGTATGTATGCATTCATAAGTTTTTATTAATCCAGAGTAATATTTACATTTTTTACTGTCAGATTTCTGTTTTGGACAGATTGGAGCTCACCTGCGAAAATCGAACGAAGCTTCTTAGATGGTACCAACCGTACGGTAATTGTAACTTCCGGAATTGGCTTTCCAACAGGCCTTACTATTGATTTCGAGTGAGCTTTCTACAGGCGAGCCTACTAATTAGAATATATTAATAAAGGGATTTTATTTTACGTAGAAACCGGCGTCTGCTATGGGCTGACGCGTTGGAAGACAACATTGGCCAAGTTGACTTTAATGGCAAGCGCCGTCAGACTATTATACAGTATGCACCGCACCCATTTGGTTTAACCATGGTAAGAAGGACCTTTTAATGAACAGTTGCGCATAAAAAATATTCTTTTTATTTTAAGTTTGACAACAATTTATTTTGGACTGATTGGTACAATAAGTCGGTGTACCGTTCACAGAGTGTACCAAGAAGCGGATACGTTAAAGTGCGTGATGCTCTAAGTGGTGCATTGGACATACGCGCCGTCTCTTTGCACCGCCAGGCTAAAAGCTGGAATCACTGTGCTCAGGAAAATGGTGGTTGTTCGGTTCTGTGTTTATATCGTGCAGTTGATTATGTGTGCGCCTGCCCCGACCGATCCGATCCAAATGAGCCTGTATGTTCCACGAGGCCAAAGGTGTTGGTTCATGCCCGCTTGGATAACGATCAACACGCTGAATACTCCGATGAACTCACAGAGGATTCTGCGCCGCCAAAACAGTTTGGTGACTTAAATACCGAAGATCAACAAGAGAAAAATCGCAAAATTGATAATGAGCGGGAGTTCTTTGTTCTCGTCGCGCTAGGTGTGGTCATTATCATGGTTGTTATAATAATGCTTGTCATTTTCAGTAAGGCGCCCTCTATCAATTCTTTAAATATATTCTGATATATTTATCATATATAATATTTTCAGTGCTTGCATTTAATACAAATCGAAAAAAACAGAAGCGTAACACTCGCGGTTCCAGTAGATCTGTACTAACCTTTTCAAATCCGAATTACAACGTCGATGGTACACCCATGGAACCAAAAACGAATATTTGGAAGCGATTTAAATACGATAAATCGATTGTAAGATATTAAAATCGTTCATCATTAAAAATGATATATGTATGTACATGCAAACTTAAATATATAATCAGCAGGAACGCGCCGGGACTTATGAAGAACGAAGTTTGACGACAGAAACTGCATCCTCCAGCCTCTTCGTTCCGACACCATCACCGATGGCATCACCGTCAACCAAAACAATCCAACTGACAACGCTCTCGACTATCACATAAACTGCGAAAAACACGAACGGCTTTATATAAGCAAGTCACATGACATATTTACCAAAAACAACTCTCTTATAACCATAATATTCTGTAAAAATTATGATAAATATGAATGATAAGCTGCTTACCTCGAAACAGCTTTCTCGATCTCTTTGGACTATTTTTGGCTTTACTTGAATTAAAAGTAAAATCTATTTCTTAGAACTTTGAAAGTGATATTTAAATTTTTGTTAACTTGTTTATGTGTAACTACTGCAAAGTATAACTACCAGCTAGTAGCTAGCAGCATATTGGAATATTTTTTGAATTTTTGTGATTATTTTACTGCTATTATTTATTGAATCTTCGAATCGTTTTACTGGGTCTGTTCTCAAGTCATTTGGCGTCGATTCTAAAATTGCGCTTAGAGCAGTTCAGATAAGAAGTGACTATAGAGCTCCTACTGAGTGTTCGCTATCTCCATCATTATCCAGTGCTGGGTTGAGCTCGATGTGTAAGTTTACGTATTTTGTATAACTTTTTTTCTTAACGAACCAAACCAAATTTTTCTGATCGATTTATAAATAAATACGGTCCTTATAAATATATACGGTCGTAAAACTAGACTTTGTGACAAACATTCACCGAAATGGAATTTACCGAGCTGAAAGGTTTTAAAAACTTGTTATTTTTATACCCGATACTCAAAATGAGTATTGGGGTATATTAGATTTGTGGTAAAAGTGGATGTGTGTAACGTCCAGAAGGAATCGTTTCCGACCCCATAAAGTATATATATTCTTGATCAGCATCAATAGCCGAGTCGATTGAGCCCTGTCTGTCTGTCCGTCTGTCCGTCTGTCCGTCTGTCCGTCCGTCCGTCTGTCCGTCCCCTTCAGCGCCTAGTGCTCAAAGACTATAAGAGCTAGAGCAACGATGTTTTGTATCCAGACTTCTGTGATATGTCACTGCTACAAAAATATTTCAAAACTTCGCCCCGCCCACTTCCGCCCCCACAAAAGACGAAAATCTGTGGCATCCACAATATTCCACATTCGAGAAAACTAAAAACGCAGAATCATAGATAATGACTATATCTATCAGATTGCTGAATCTTGATCAGATCAGATCATTTTTATAGCCAATAGGAACAAATCAATTTGCAGTGGCTACGCAGCGCCCGACGTCACGCTCAGACTGATTTTCTGTCTCTCTCGCACGCACTCTTTGTCGTGTCGTTCAATATTAGCGGCGTCTGCCGGAGGAGAGCCATACTGACTTAGTATCGGGTATAACCGTAGAGTTGCGGTGTCCGCAGCAACTCAGAACGTTCCCCCTCGTTCTTGTTTGATACATGCAAAAAGAGATGCGAATTTATCTTGATGTATATAAGAACAACCATTATATTGTCGCCAACAACTGTACGTGAGCTGCAGCGCAGTAGCAGCGCACTTTACTACCCTCTAGTACCAGGCAACAAGCTCGGCACCGGTGCCGCAATAGCTACTATTCTCCCCTTCCTGGTACCAGATCGATTACTGATCATCTATTCCAGCGAAGAATTTGGCACATGCATGTCCTAGGACGGTACCACTCCTGCTTCCCCGCTCGATCTCCTTCGATTCATCGTAGCTAGTTGCCCAGGAGGTAGTTCCGAACTAGTTACCAGAACAACGCCAGCAACTAGTTCCCCGCTCGATTCCCCTTCGATTACCTGAAGCTATTTCTGACCTAGTTACCTGTAACTAGTTCCCAACTGACTACTTGTAGTCAATCTGGATAACATAATAATAAATAAATAAAAATATAAATTCTTTTCATATAAATGTATAATCAGGCAGGATCCGTTTTTCACTTACTTTTGCGGATTACGTTTTCAGTCAAAACGTTTCGTTTTCGTTTTAAGGTGTTGTTGTTTTTGCCCTGGCTAATTTTTTCCGAGCCAAATTAGAGGTTGGGTTAAAATAAAATTAATTATACAGAAATCAAAAATTAAGTTACTCTGATATAGGTATCAAGTTTATGATAATGTATCAATAAGTCATCTATTTTTTATACCCGATACTCAAAATGAGTATTGGGGTATATTAGATTTGTGGTGAAAATGAATGTGTGTAACGTCCAGAAGGAATCGATTCCGACCCCATAAAGTATATATATTCTGGATCAGCATCAATAGCCGAGTTGATTGAGCCCTGTCTGTCTGTCCGTCTGTCCGTCCCTATCAGCGCTTAGTGCTCAAAGACTATAAAAGCTAGAGCAACGACATTTTATTATCGGACTTCTGTGATATGTCACTGTTACAAGTATATTTCAAAACTTTGCCACACCCATTTCCGCCCCCACAAAGGGCGAAAATCTGTGGCATCCACAATTTCAAAGATACAAGAAAACAGAAAACGCAGAATCGTAGAGGATGACCATATGTTCTAGAGTGTAAGATCTGAACCAGATCGTATAATTTTTATAGCCAGAATCAAGAAAACAATTTCATTCTTTCTCGCTCTGTCTCTCTCTAACACACAGGTTTCATGGTCGGTTTTGCCAATTGCAAAATGTGAGTTCAAGGATCTCAGAACCTATAAGAGCCAGAGCAACTAAATTTGGTATCCACACTCCTGTTAGATCGTACTATAAAACGTGTATCTCAAAATTTCGCCCCACCCCCTTCCGCCCCCACAAAAGACGAAAATCTGTTGCATCCACAATATTGCAGATTCGAGAAAACTAAAAACGCACATTCATAGAGAATGACCATATAGCCAAAAGGATCAAATCTATTTGCAGTGGCTACGCAGCGCCCGACGTCACGCTTAGACTGCTTTTCTGTCTCACTCGCACGCACTCTTTGTGGTGTTTAATATTAGCGACGTCTGCCGGAGGAGAGCCATACTGACTAAGTATCGGGTATAAATGTAGAGTTGCGGTCTCCTCAGCAACTCACAACGTTCGCCCTCGTTTCTTTTGCAATTAAGGCTCGTTTCGATGAATAAAGAGCCGTTTATTTTTCATTTCGTCAACGAAAATGTTTTCGTTTTGAAAACGAATAAATCTTGCGGAATGTAAAAACGGGAGTCCCAATTTATGTGTATTCAAAAGTAAATCGGAAAACTTTTGTGGATGTGAAAAACGGAGCCTGGCTGAATATGAAATTAGATGTATAAAAGTATATTAGGTTAGGCTACTCCTTATTCCTTTTGACACACTTCTTTTTAAAACCCCTCTCCTTCATCATCTGCATCGCTTTGCGTAAAATGCTTTCCGGGGGCTCACTTCCGGCCGGAATGCATTCTGGGGTTCAGTTTTGTTTTATTTAGTTTACAAACTTCTCCCCTTGCACCGCATCGACATAATATATATAATGCAAATTGCTTAAAATACCAGATAGCTGTAGTATTGATTGCAGCTATCTGTAAATGAAATATTATAATTTAATTATAATATATATGTACGTACCTGTTTATTAGTTAATTATTTGTAGGTTTCTCCCTTTATATTTGATTTTAAACAACGTTGAACTAACTTAAGAACTAACTTGCTAAAGAACTAAAAATGCATTCAAAATATAAATACCATTACCATTAGTATTAGTAATTTACTAAGAAGTGAATTAGTGGTGCATATAATCTGGTAGAGGGAATAAGACCCTAAACGGTTCATGCAGGGAATAATTCGATCTCCAAACGGAAAGTTCAAGGTAAATAGTCTCTAGTGGATCTAAAAGGAATCGTAAAATCAACAAGTCTGGGCTATCTACGTTACCATGGATCAAACTGTGCACAAAAGGAAGGTCTATTAAAAAAAATCTACAAGTGTAAAATGGCAATCTCACACTTGCATTGCAGCTAAGGCCCCGCAGAGCAGAAAGTAAAAAGTTTTTCTGGACTGATTCAATACGGTCCTGGTGTACTTTGTACTGAGGGCACCATTCACAGGAGCCGTATTCTAAGATCGGACGAGCAAGCGAGGTATAGAGAGTCTTTGTTTTATATAGGGGTCATCAAATTCCTTTGACCACCTCTTTATAAACCCAAGCACGCCCATGGCCTTATTTACCATGGTAGAAATCTGTTCAGAAAACTTTAACTTGGCGTCTAACATAACACCAAGATCATCCACCAGGGTAATTCTCTCAAGAGAACCATCAAATAGGGTATAGGGAGCCAACAAGGGGCTAGAATTGTGAAATGTCATAACTTTGTATTTCGAGGCATTAAGGTGTAACAAGTTTGCACAACACCATGACTGAAAATTATTGAGATCGGATTGCAAGCGAGAATGAAATGTCCTTATACTGGACACATAGCTTAACATCATCCGCATACATAAGTACTTGAGTATGTTAATACTGATGGATTAATAAAGAGTGTGAAGAGTAAGGGGCTTAGATTGCTGCCCTGAGGTACCCGAGAAGTAACCTTGACTGATGAAGAGAGGAGGTTTGTGAAGAGGACTCTTTGAGACCTGGATCACAGGTAGCTAGAAATCCATCTCAGGAGGTTAGGCGGAAACCATAAATTGTCTAGTTTTTGTGCTGGCAGGGAGTGGTTTACAGTTATAAAGTTATGGTCTGAATTGTGAAATTTTCACAATTTAAACTTAGTAAATTGGCTATATTATTAACTATAACACAAAAATCCATATATGTACAATAAACGTTATTCTTTGGACTCCCTAATTGCCTCCCTAAATTGCAGCAGCTTTGTTTGGAAGTGGATTTGGTCTTGGCTGCTCGCAATTTGCTTGAGTACCTCTCGCTTCGTTTCCTCGTGCTCATTTTGTAATTTCTGCTGCTCCTTCTGGACTTCAAGAATTTTCCGAACAATCTCCTCCAGACTTTCCAGTTTCATCCGCTTTGATGCGGCGCCTTTGTGTTCCAGTCCCACCTGAGCGATAGTTGATCCAGGGCTGAGGGCGACGCGCCATCTATCGGAATTCCAGGGAGACTTGATGGTGTATGGTGATTTCGGGGGAAGCTGGGATCCGTTACTGGGGATGTACAGACGAATCTCGCCGAGAACATTTAGGTAATCGCCAGTCCTTGTTTTCGGGGTCCTACCACGGGTTCAAAATACCACGGAGGTCTTTGCTATGCGGAGATACCGGCAGGTATCGCCGAGAGTGCCTAGGCTATCCCCGGATAACACTTACGGGACCCTGTCGGACTAAGAATTACTACAAACGTCGTTGCTATGCGGAGATACCGACAGGTATCGCCGAGAGTGCCTAGGCTATCGCCGTATAGCGGCCTCGGGATCCTGCTGGGCTACAAACTACTGGAGGGAATCATGCAGGGGCGCCAACAGGTGTCACCGAGAGCGCCTAGGCTATCGCCGGACAGCGGCCTCGGGATCCTGCTGGGCTACAAACTACTGGAGGGAATCATGCAGGGGCGCCAACAGGTGTCACCGAGAGCGCCTAGGCAATCGCCGGACTGCGGCGTCGGGATCCTACTGGGCTACAAACTACTGGAGGGAGTCATGCGGGAGCGCCAACAGGTATCACCAAGAGCGCCTAGGCAATCACCGGGTAGCGGCCTTGGGATCCTGTTGTGTTACGATCTACTGGAGGGAATCATGCAGGGTACCGACGGGAATCTGTAACGAATTGGGATCACCACGCGGGTGGGGCAAAAGGGAGACTCGGGCAAGAGGCATAAGGATGGAGAGGGATGGCGAAACCGCGGACATCCAGCTTCCCCAGTGAATAGGTGCGGACTGTTGGTGAAGAAAAAAGGATATAATGAAAAAATAAAAAAAAAAACCGATTCTCTTCCGTAGTGATCAGACGTGTTTTTGTTTTGCGCTCCGCATTTGTTCCTTTTGTTTTGAATAAACAGCCGGTGTTTTCCTAACTAAATTCTAATTATACTTTCTAACCAGACAACAATCTGGAAACCTATTCATTTACGCGAGTGCATGCCTTTTGATTTGTGTTAAAACATTATTTAACTTTTTATTTTTCGGCGTCGGCCTGTGCTTGTGCTTGTGTTTGTGTTGTTGCAGTGAGTGAGTACGCATTACATTGAATTGCAGTCCGCTCTCGTCTGGTAGCTTTTGTTGTTTAATCACTCTCTCGCTATCACCTCAACTTCAATAACTGTTCGTTCTCTCTCGCTCTTTAAACTTTCTGAGCAATAGCGCTCTCCACTCTGCTTTCTTTTTTTACCAATTTCGCTTTGAGCGTTGTCTGGCACATTGGTCTGATACCAATTTGTTTTGCAAATAATAGTAAATAAATAAATAATAAAATGGAATACGCTGTGGTCTGTGCCAAAAAAACCTGTAAGAAGCAGATCACCCACGATCAGCCGAATGTCCCCTGCTGGCTCTGCGACAGCGTAGTGCACGCAAAATGCGCTGGATTTTCTGGCCTCGTGAGTGATGCTATAGCCAAACGTAATGGCTTGCATTACAGTTGCGAGGCATGCCGTGCGGTGGAGAAAGACATGGTGGCTTTTATGAGGCAGACGCGGAGTGGCTTTAAGGAGCTGACCGTTGGTTTTAAAAACCAATACGATCGGCTCCTAGCCATGGAGGCTCAGTTTAGCAGTTTAAAACTGCTGAATGAGTCTCCGAGGCGCAAAAAGGTCACTCCGCGGGATCTGCAATTGCCAACCGTCACTCAGCCGTGCGCCGCCGAAAAACTGACTCCGACCACTCCAAGTGTGCAGCAGTTGATCTCGTTTGCCACTCCAAGGGCAACGACAGCTGCTGGCGATGCAGATTCGGTAGCCGAATTCATCGCCTCGGAGAATGTGCAGCCAAGTACGTCTGCAGCGTCCGTGTCCGTGGTGTCCGCAAGTTCGCTAGTTGTCCCGTCTATCCCGATCCCACCAGTAAATAGACGTTCCGGACCTCCGGATATTGCCACCACAGGTACTAGGCCTATGGTGACTAAACCACTGGTAGGAGTCCCACCAAAACGACAAGTTTTGGTTTCACGGCTGGCCCCTGACCTCACATCTAATGATGTAATTGCTTTTATTCAAAGCAAAATAAAAGCCGTGGGTTTAAAGGTGGAGAAATTTAACTTCTCCTATAACAGGGAGATAGCCTCGTTTAAGATAAGCATCTCCCCAACTCAATTTGACACCATTTGCTCCGCCAAATTTTGGCCGGAGCATTTGGTGGTGAAGGAGTTTAAGGCTAAGAAGAAGAATAGGCCCCCCATATCCCTTCCAAATCTTTCCAGTGTGCCACCCTCAACCTCAACTTCCTCTTCCTCAACTTCTCGTCTTGCTTCCACCTTTCCAAAAAACGAACTTCTCTTTTAGTAACCTATCAGAATGTAAGAGGCTTGCGTAGTAAGCTCAGCATTCTTTTCCGGGATAGTGTTGCATTTGCTTCCCACGTTATTGTGTTTACTTAAACCTGGTTAAAGCCGGACATTCTTAGTTCCGAGGTTTTGGCAGGTCGGTACATAACTTTTAGAAAGGACCGTTCGTCTCGACGTGCAGGAGGGGCTCTGATTGCAGTGGACTCTATCTTCACGTCGGAACACTTCACAGTCCAAGTTCAACAGGAACTGGAATTCCTGTGTGTAAAACTGATTCTTCCCGCTTTCGCTATATTCATTACTTGCTCGTATATCCCACCTTCTTCGGATATTTCAATTTATGAGCAGCACTTGTCCGCTTTAACCGCTGTTTCTTCCTCGCTATCTGATAAAGATCGTATGATAGTTATTGGTGACTTCAACTTGCCAGGAACTGTTTGGTCTTCGGTAAACGAGTCTAGTATCCTAGTGCCCATGTCACGACATGACTTTGTTGACGGCTTGCTTGACCTATCCCTGTCTCAAGTCAACCATGTGAAAAATTCCTTGGGTCGATTGCTTGATCTGTGCTTTGTATCGGATCCGACCATAGTGTTGTTAACCCGAGCCCTTCCGCTCACTATACCTGAAGACGCCTACCACCCTACTTTCGAGGTGTCGCTAGATATAGGACCAACTGTATTGGATCGGTCGAGTAATCTGCCCGAACGTGTCCGCTGCTTTCGTAAAGCCGAGTTTGCGAAGCTTAATAACCTCATTAGGGATTTTGATTGGTCCGCTTTGTACTTGTGCACTGATATCATAAAAGGCACAAACATTTTTTACAATGCTCTTGGCACATTTTTCGATTCTTGTGTCCCGCTTTCTTGTCCGACTAGATCTGGAAAACCCCCTTGGTTTACCAAAGAGTTATCCAGTCTAAAAAATTTAAAATCAAGACCTAAAAATTTCAGGAAGATGGTTCTCCTACATCTCACTCTCGCTATGTAATAGCTCAGTCAAACTTTTCAGTTCTTAATGCTCAATGCTATAAGAACTACCTATCTCGATGCAGGATACGTTTTTCTCAGGACCCTAAACAGTTTTACAGCTCCGTAAACAGTAAGCGTAGAACGTCCGCACACCCATCCTCGCTATCATTTTGTAATACGTCGGCAAATAATGATCAGGCAATTGCCGATCTTTTTGCCCAATTTTTCCAAACCACCTATTCTGAGGAAAGCTACTCTGGTCATCCGTACCCATACGGCTTACCGAGGTCTAACGGCATTTTCAGTCCCTTGTTAAATGAATGTTCCCTACTTCACGATCTTCGACTAGTTAAGCCGGTGTTTTCACCGGGTCCAGACGGGGTTCCAGGTTGTGTACTCAGGTACTGCGCTGAGGCTCTGTGTGGACCTTTGCTTAAACTATTCACCCTGTCCATTGATTCTTCTTGCTTCCCCCCGATCTGGAAGGAATCGTTTATAATTCCTCTCCATAAAAAAGGTAGCAAGTCTGATGCAAAAAATTATAGAGGTTTAGCAAAGTTATCCGCTATTCCTAAAATGTTTGAGAAGGTTTTAACTCCGCACTTGCAACATCTCTGCAAGTCACTTATATCTCCAACTCAGCATGGATTTATAAGGCGGCGATCAACCACCACGAACTTGTTAGAGTTTACCTCTTTCATTATTAAAGGCTTTCAATGTAACTTACAGACGGATGTTATTTACACCGACTTTAGTAAAGCATTCGACTCTGTAAACCATTCCCTTTTAGCGCATAAACTTGACCTTTTAGGGTTTCCGCCCAACCTCCTGAGATGGATTTCTAGCTATCTTTGTTCTAGGTCTCAAAGAGTCCTCTTCAAAAACTCCCTCTCTTTACCAGTAAAGGTTTCTTCGGGAGTACCACAGGGCAGCCATCTAGGCCCCTTACTCTTCACACTCTTTATTAATGACTTGCCTTCAGTATTAACATACTCTCGAGTACTTATGTATGCGGATGATGTTAAACTCTGCGTCCAGTACAAGGACATTTCATTTCATTCTCGCTTGCAATCCGGTCTCAATAACTTTCAGTCATGGTGTTGTGCACACTTGTTATACCTTAATGCCTCGAAATGCAAAGTTATGACATTTCATCGTTCTAGCCCTTTGTTGGCTCCCTACACCCTATTTGGTGGTTCTCTTGAGAGAATTACCCTGGTGGATGATCTGGGTGTTATGTTAGCCCCCAAGTTAAAGTTTTCCGAACACATTTCTACCATGGTAAATAAGGCCATGGGCGTGCTTGGGTTTATAAAGAGGTGGTCAAAGGAATTTGACGACCCCTATATAACAAAGACTCTCTATACCTCGCTTGTTCGTCCGATCTTAGAATACGGCTCCTGTGTATGGTGCCCTCAGTACAAAGTACACCAGGACCGTATAGAATCAGTACAGAAAAACTTTTTACTCTTTGCTCTGCGGGGCCTTAACTGGGATGCGGGTGTAAGACTCCCATCTTACTCTAGTAGACTACTATTAGTAGTACCATGGTAAATAAGGCCATGGGCGTGCTTGGGTTTATAAAGAGGTGGTCAAAGGAATTTGACGACCCCTATATAACAAAGACTCTCTATACCTCGCTTGTTCGTCCGATCTTAGAATACGGCTCCTGTGTATGGTGCCCTCAGTACAAAGTACACCAGGACCGTATAGAATCAGTACAGAAAAACTTTTTACTCTTTGCTCTGCGGGGCCTTAACTGGGATGCGGGTGTAAGACTCCCATCTTACTCTAGTAGACTACTATTAGTAAACCTCCCATCCTTAGTTAACCGTAGAAAAATGCTTGGTGTGATATTTATGCACAACTTGATCAGGGGTGACATAGACAGCCCTGATCTGTTGAGCCGCATAAACTTCACAATTCCTATTTGACTGACTAGAAATTTTATACCGTTGTTCCTTTGTAGATCGAATTATTCCTTGCATGAACCGTTTAGGGTCTTATGCTCGGATTATAATTCCCTTTACCATATTATATCCAACACTAATTCTCTTCCTCTTATTAAATTATTAATCCTTACACACCTTTCTATTAATTAGTAACTGTAGTGGTATTTGTATTTTGATTGCATGCTTAGTTTCTTAGTAAGTTTAGTACTCGAATGTTAGTCTAATAGCTATCTTTCTTGCATGTTCGCGTTTGGTTCGGCTATGCACCGCGCGTCATGCGGAGGCGCCCCTCGGTCGGTTGGGCGGGAGGTGGGCTGCGTTTTGCCTGGGATCCGCGCGTAACAGCCTTCTGCTGGTGTCACACGGGCCACTTGACGGTGCAGTAACTGCATCGCCTCTTGAAAGATGCAGTCGTTGCATGTCAACGTCCATAAAAAAAAAAAAAAACAGCCTGGTTTTCATTATATCCTTTTTTTCTTCTTTTTATTCTTCTAGTTTACTGCCTATCGCACCGCTCAGCAGCCCGTATGCACGACTAGAGACTCGCTTACCCCTGAATTCCCAAGCTTATAGTTGCCGGCAGCTTCTTCTCCTCCGTAGGCACGGCGTCGGTGCAGGATACTTTTCTTTTGTTCCACTAATTGTGATTTTCCCGTTCCACTCGCGATTTTTCTGCAGCCAAACGGTCTTGATTTTCTTTTCACCGCGAACGCGTCCACTCCGCTTGGCACTCTCTGATCGACTCTTTTATTCTTCCTTCTCTGCACCTTTTCCGGCTCAAAACCGGCGTTCTGCTGGCTGTGCTGATCGAGCGTCAGCGTGGGCGGCTAGCGTCGTTGTTCTTGCTGCAGGAGAGGCCTGGCCCCCTCTTTTTTACTCTTTTTCGGCGTCTCTTGCTGCGCCGGTGACTTTCGCCGTTTCTTTCGTTTTCCTTGGTGAGCCTGTAGTCGAACTATATTGGGAAACAAGGATTTGGTTACCTTGTACGGCCCGTCATACTTATGGGCCAGCTTTGCAGCGAAGCCGTAAGTGACTTTCGACAGGTGATGCTGCCGGAGGAGGACCAGTGCTCCTAGTTCGGGTCGCCACTCGCGCCTTCGGAGGTCGTATGTTCTCTTCTGTTCTTGGGATGCACGTTGGGTGTTCTCCTGTACCTTTTTTAATACTTCCTGTAGTCGTGTCGCCTTCTCGTTGGCCAATTCTTGCTTCAAGAACTCGGTCGCCCACGGCGGGAGGGGTGTTTCGATGATGGGGGGCGAGAGTTCTTCGAGCAGGGCACATGTTATGATGGCGAGGTTCACGGTGATAGGGTTAGTCGAGTCTGGCCTTCGAAAAGGGTTGCGTTGTCGACCGGCAGCGGCATCGGCTAATGGGGCGTGTTGATAATCCGTTTGGGGGTGAGATGCGAGGTGGTCTACCTTGACCCGTCCATGTCCTTTGGGGACGTCGTCTTCCAGGCGTAGCGGGTCGTGGCGTAGAGCGATGCTGGTTCCCCGCGGGGTCGTTCGCGCTGGCTTAGCCGCATGGCTGGGTACGTCTGATTTGACTTGCGTCGATCCTGTGATACTTTTAGCGCCGCTGGGTCCGTCTCGGTCGGGGTTTGGAAGCATTGTCCTGATGGCGTTGCTGGGTCTGGCGTGGTTGAGTTTCGGGTGCGTTGTCACTTGTACGTTGTTGGGTCTGGCGTGGTCGGGTTTCGGGTGCGTTGTCCTGATAGGGATGCTCTGGGTGTCCTTCGATGTAGACAGACTGTCCCTGAGTGTGCCCAGCTGTGTCGTAGTCCCCCACCCCCCCCCCCCCGAAGCTTCGTTGGTCCTGTTATCCCCTGACGCTGAGTGAATAGTAGACGGACTGGCCCTGGGTGTCTCCAGCGGTGTCGCAGTCGTCTCCGTCGTAGCTTCGTTGATCCTGTTGTCACCTGGCGCTGAGTGACTAGTAGACGGACTGGCCCTGGCTGTGTTCAGCGGTGTCGCAGTCGTCTCCGTCGTAGCTTCGTTGATCCTGTTGTCACCTGGCACTGAGTGACTAGTAGACGGACTGGCCCTGGGTGTGTCCAGTGTTGTCGAAGTCGTCTCCGTCGTAATTTCGTTGATACTCTTGTCACCTGGCACATCGTTTCTTCGGGGTATAAGGACTTTCAAGAGATGCATTTGGAACATTTTCCAACTCCAAAAAACGTTTGAGCAAGCTCTCGAGGGGGCAGGGGTGTTGAGCTCCTTTGTAAGGTTAGTGCCTCTCTGCCCTGCTTTACTTGACTATTACTTAAAATATCGAAAAAGGAGTCTGGAACTAATAACAAATCGACTTTTTGTGGCTTATAAAAGATAGGATCAGCTAGTGGATAGTACTCAGTACCATCCATTAATGAATCAGTTGTGTTTGTAGTGGGGCGGATCGAAGATCAATTCTCCAAAATCAAAATCGTTGATCCAGTGAACCTCTTAGAAGTCTCTTAGCAGCCGTCGCGAGAAATGAAAAAACTGCTATGTTTCGTGGTATGTAGGTGTGTATTTGGGTCTGTGGTCGCGCGGTAGATCGGCCGTTTGAATCGTGGGTGGAAACGTAACTAAGCCTTATGATCTATGCTCTATGATGGCTTGAGCGCCGGGTGGATCGTGGATCGTAAATGTCCCGAGCGCCCCTGCGAGCGCGCGAGAGCGAGTTGGGACCGGAGCGCACGGAGTTGGCACAGTGCTTGGCAATTATTTGCTGCTGGCCTGAACAAGTTGTAAAATTCTTTTCTGTGTGATGCAAGGAACTTGATTTTAAAAATCTGGCACCATTTCAAATGGGTGTATCTTGTTTGCACAACTTAATGTGTTGATAAGCTGGACTTTCCAATAGCCTAAAAGCTAATATGCTTTCGAGTTCTCTTCAACTGCAGACTTTTTTGCCAATTCAATTATATTGCTTAATATGGGGTCGCTATCCACTAAGCTAGTAAATAAGCCGATACAATTTTTATATTCGGTATAACCGCCACTAAATTTGGCAATTTTACATGTGGCAAATGTCTACTTGTAGAAATTGTTGTGTTTATTACCGAGTCACTGGCTGCCCTTTGTTCGAATTGCGAAACCATCGACTTAAGCGTGGATTTAGTCACGATACATAATTCCTCAAGTTCGGCTTGAGAAGCTAAATCAGGGTAGACATCCTCAATTTCTAATTGTAATTGGAAAGCCCTTGTAATATAGGACTCTAAGATGTCCATGCGGTACTCTAATAACGCCTTTGTGAATGACGACTTCTTATCTTTAAGCCTCTACGCTGTCGATTTGTGCAGAGCTAGACATTCTTCGACGTTTTCCAGGCATGTTAGTTAATTACAATTTGAAATATTTAGCCTATTTCGCCAGACAAATTGAGGAAAAATCACAAAAGCCTGCTACCCATAGAAGCCAGAATTGGCGCGGTAGTACCCAGCAGAAAAACTAATATTACTAAAACTACGAAAATTATAATCAAGGTGGTCAGAGAAAGAGTCCCCATTATACTGAAACTCAAGGGGCGGCCAGGATAAGGCCAGCTCGTTTAGTATTTTAAGTTCTCATTTATTTCTTTCGGGTCAAATCTTATTTTTTTATTATAGATACATTATCAAAATTCGTCGGAATTATAACACTTGACCTAAAAAAGAAATGCAATGATTGACCTCGCTAAAAATATAATAAAGACAAATTATGGTTGAGAGCCTATTCTTTTCACACGTTCGCCGAAGTGATTAGTCAGCTCTCACTGCGTTCGGTCGTGTTTTTGCTATGTAGCTTTATTACTGCTCGGAATGTAATTCGGACGTAACTGCCGCTCAGCTTCGTTGCTTTGAGGCTGTCCGCTGTTCTTCTTTGTGCCGCCGAGCGTTTCATTTGACGTGCATCGATTTGCATGCAGACGCAGTTAAACTTTTAACAAATTCGCCTAATTTGTTATGGCAGTGTGATAACTGTGTGGTTGCGAATGACTCGCATTCGAAAATAGATGAGCTTAACGACAAGGTTCTGAAGCTCGAAAACCTTTATCTGAAGTCTGATTTTCAGACTCTTTCGATCAATTCTCATGAGCGTGTGAAGCCGATTGCTCCAAAAAAAGATTCCAATAGGCCAAAGCCGGCGACCGACTTAATGTCTCCACGGTTAGTGGCCGCCACCTCGACTGAGGTCATTGACTTGGGATCAGCTGCTGCTCCCCTACCCGATCTGGAGGGCTTCGTCACAGTCAGAAGGAAGGAGAGGAAGAATCGGAAGAAGCATGCCAATCGTCTTGTTGGTGTTGCTCCGAGCTGCGAACAGCTGAGTGTGATGCAGAGCAGCAAATACCTGCATATTGGTAAATTTTCTACCGCAACGGGTCCAGAGGCGGTGGTGAAATTCGTTGCTGATAAGCTCAAGGTGCTGGAGGCGGAAATTTCTTGCGTGAAATCGGTCAAGCGAGATGCTGATTTATCTGCGTTGAAGTTCGTAAATTTCAAACTTGGGGTCCCTGAACCTCTATTCCCCGTGGTCTTTGATGATAGATTCTGGCCAGTATCGGTAAGGGTTTCCCGCTTTGTGCATAGACAGAGGCCGGAAGCTGATTTGACGGCAGTTAATCTGTGTGCAGCTGTGCCATTGCGGACGTCCACGCCGACTCAGAAAGCTCCAGTTCCATCCACTTCAAAAAACCCCCAGTGAGCGGCGCCTCTGGTTTTATGATCGCCGCTTCTCCGCAACATATTCTTCTTGCACTTTTTCGCCTTTTTGCTATGAGCAACAGCCCGTTGTTTCATTTTTGGCAATCCTCTTCGACACAACAACAAAACATTGACTTTTCGATCTGCGCTTTGTGCGATATTCGCTCGGCTGCTGCTGGATCAGGTGACGATGCTCTTGCTGGCGCTCTCTCCCGACTACGTGCGCTTCTAACGTCATCATTACAACAACAAACGCAAATGCATTGCTTCGTATGCTATGCTTGCGCCGTCGCTGCTCTCGACCTTTGGGAAGAGTCAGCAGCCCGTCGTGCGCTCTTATGTGGAACACTCTCTTCAACACTCTCTTCAGCATCGTCACAGAGCCTCCCTTCCCTGCCCTCTTTTATGGACAAGGATGGTGTGCTACTGATTCGGACTTCAACGCTTAGGCAGGCTCTAAGCATGGGCCTCGCTCCTCTGACTCAGTTGGATATGGCTGACCCTCCTCTGGATCCATCTTCCGTGGCCGCTAACAGGACGGCACCGCCACTTTCTGAGACCGTGCCGATGTATGGTGCCAAATCTATACGAATTTTTTTCCAAAATATAGCGGGCATGCGCACCAAGGCTCAGGCTGTCATCGTGGCTACCTCTACGTGTGACTTCGACATTGTCATTTTGGTTGAAACCTGGCTCAATTCTAACTTTTTCGACAACGAATACTTCGATCCTAGCTTTTTCCAGGTGTTTCGTAAGGACAGAGATTGTGCCAAAACGAAGTGCTGCAGAGGAGGTAGGGTCATTATGGCCGTCAGACGCACCCTACGCTGTGATCGGATTTGTCTCCTGGATGGAGACTCTGTTCTGGATCAGATTGGTGTGGCGGTGGCTGGCCAGTTGGAGACGCTATTTATTAGCGCATCCTACATTCCACCGAATAGCAGCTATGAAATATACAAGGCGCACACACAGAACATTGCTAACATTTATAGTAATCTGCGAGACCGTCAGCAGCTCTGCGTTGTTGGCGACTTAATTTTGGGTTCGTTGATATGGTCCGGCGATCCGCAATCGTCGGCTATGATACCTAGTAATGTACATTTGCCGAACGAGATTCTTTTCCTAGATGACTGTTTTAGTATGGGCTTAACCCAAGTAAATAATGTTTTTAATAGGCTAAATAAGATTCTAGACTTAATTTTTGTTAGTTCGGATGTAGATTGACATGTTACATGTTGCGAACTCCCCATCGCGGAATGTGACATGCATTATATGCCGTTGGAATTCTTAGTCAATTTACATTTTTATTCGCCCTGGGCGGAACCATATTATGAATGCTTCTTTTCTAGTGTAAGCCTGAATGCTATTAGGGATAGTATGTTAAGCGTTGACTGGGCTTCTCTTCTGGGTTCTCTCGCATCCTAGCACTGACACTTTTTATAGTGTTTTCCTGCATACGGTCCGTCGTATTATTGGTAATAATACTTCTAGACGGGGGCATGGCTCCTATAGGCTACCGTGGTATACGAAGGGTCTTGTGAAATATAAGAATCTTCGTAAAAAGTATTTTAAACGATTTGGTAAGACCCGGGACCCAGTGGACTGGGAGAGGTATGTGAAGCATAAGAAGGAGTTTGCTTTTTTAAGCAAATTTTTGTATAACCAGTATATTGCCGATGTTGAAAGGGGACTTAAGATCAATCCCAAGTCGTTTTGGTATTTTATAAATTCCAAAAGGTCGACGAGCTCTCTTCCTTCAGATATGAACCTGGGTAGCTTGGCATAGTTTCGATGTCTTAAGCGCTATCCCCGCGGTGGTGAAAATTGGCACACTTGATGTATCGGAGGTGGACATTTTGGAGGCAATGAATGATTTTGATTATTCTAATAAACCCGACTGTGATGGCATTTCTGCCTTCCTGCTTCGCAACTGCAGGGCATATGAATTTAATATTGCCAAAAGCCTATGCAATGATCGGCTTTGTTAAGCGCAATTCATCCCAATTCAGGGACCCAGATACGACGCTAAGTCTGTACGCATTTGTAACAGATAACGAAGCAGGAGGCTAGGATCTGAGACGGTAGACGATCAGATGGAGGGTATGATCGAGATCCATGCACGCGTTGCTGCCGGTCTCATGGTTAGTCGGGTAGAGTGGGGGTGGGGTAGGGAGAGATCGCGTCACGAGCTCGAGCATTAGGAGCAAAGACAATAAAAATAAGTTTCGCGTGCGGTTCAAGGTTCAGACGGAAGAAATTTACAGAGAAATGACAGTGTAGGGAGATGAGTCAGCGGAACTAATTCGAGCGGGAGTTGCTTGCGGTGTCATTGCAACTCGGTATGCCCACCCTTCCTTGATCGCACCGGTCCAAATAGGCTGAGTAATGGGTAACGATCCCTAAAATAAACGCTCTACTTCTGCTAGGTTACGTCATCTCGGCGCTACATGATCCTTAATAACGGCAACAATTAACGGGAATTCATTACAAACAGTTTATTCATTAAACTTTCCTACAAGCTCTCATGGCTGCTAAGAGGGTAGATATATATGTATAAAGGCTACTAAAGTAATAAGATTAATTATATATATATAAGAATATCATGATTAAAGATCTTATTAGACTAGGGTCAACTAATTATAAAGAGTATATTCAGGAATAATGGCAATTACTTTACACAATACTTTACTTAGAAATATATTCGAATGGTTTTCAGTTTAAATGCAAAAACAAGGGACGGATGGATGCATCTTTAAAGTGCACAGCAATTGCTTGTGGGGTAATCCCAATCATAAGTTCGGTTGTCGATAGATTCGGAATTGCAGAAAGTTACATTGCTTGCGAAAGAGCAGAACAAAGCAAACACGTGAACAATTGGATTGGTCAGCGTTACAGTACGGCTGGGAAGTTTACGGTCGAGGCATGGAATCTTTAAGGTTGCTTCGACTTGCGTAAAATTTTGAATTCACATATAGCAGACGTTCACAGGTTATCACTCACATTACGATCAAATCCAACAATGAAAGCGCTTCCATGTGGTCGATGAGGGTGGCTGAAAACTTGTAAATATCAGTGTGTCAGAGTAGATAGGCGATACGCGCGAGTATTAGTTTTAGTTCCTTTCCTTCTAGCTGCACATTGCTTTATGATAAGCCAAACAAACCGAGTCACACGAATTTAACTTTTAATGTTAATCCTAGGGTCAGTACAATAGTGGGGTTCCAAAGTATTATTCTAATATGAAGAAATGCATGGGCATAGCCATCATGATCGAGACACCGAATGACCTCATCAGCAACGCAAACAGTATTACGGCACCGGTAATTGTCTTCTCCTTTAGCGTTACTGTTCGTATGCAGGCGGCGTAAGCGACTTAGCAATGACGAAAGTCACTGAAGAGGGAATAGTCAATTTCACACATATGTACATATGTATGTCACTGCACGCGTAGATATAAGCCCATCGACCGTTTTTCACTGGTGTAGGCCGAGCAAGGCTTGTATGTGTGTGGACCCACGCCGGTACACCCTGCGGTAAATACAGTGATGCTCACATGTATGCAGACGCCACGCCGAAAGAAGATTTGGGGGCGAAGACGGCTAACACATACTGTAGTCGATCGGTACGATGGGTACTTATATGTGTGGCAAGGTGACGAGACTGTAGGCGGTACGGCTTACGGCACTACGACCGGCGTTTCGTACGGTATTACGTACGGCCAAACCTATGGTTAGGTTTTTAAGAAAAAAACGAACTTTAATTTTCTGTTGGCCGGCAGTTGGGGTACAATTTTCACTCACCCGATGGGTTCGGCCTTCGCTTAATAAACGTAGGAATGGTCGGCTGATCTTTTGACTAGATCTTAGCCACGAGGGACACGCGGTAATTACGGTCAAGGTTAGAATTTTTCCTTTCACTGCACTACTTGAGTATTTTCCTCAGACGTCTGTCTGGGATCGCGAGTAAAATTGGAAAGAACATGCCCAAGCCACTCTCCTTCCGCTTGAGCCCTTGGTTCTCTCATTCCCCTTTTCTCACCACACCTTGACAGTAGCCGCTGTTAACTTATGTCATTTTTTTTTCTTGCGCGTAACTGCCCAAAAGGTGCAAGGTGCATGTCTAAGGGAAGGCGAAACCGTGGGACGGTTATCCGATATTTTTGGTTGGACAGGCCCCACTACACATTCCTTGTGCGCTCGCGCCTTGAGTACGCTTCCATGGTCTGGAATCCCACCGGGGTCGTTCAAATTTCGCGCATCGAGAGACTGCAAAGAAAGTTTCTGAAATTTGCACTCCAGCATCTGCCATTTTCCATTCCGATGCCGTCCTATGAGTGCAGATGTCGCCTCAAATCTTTATTTATGACCTTTTAGTGGGTAATATTGATTGCCTTGACCTACTTAGTAGGATTAGCTTCACTACGCCCGCCAGGAGCCTCAGGACCCATGAACCCTTTGCAGTTGATCTCCACCGGACCAATTATGGCTTTAATGAGCCCATTTGTAGGGCGCTTCGACAGCACAATGCGCTGCCAGCTGGGATGCGTTTTGACTTTTGCCAGGGGAAGGGAGCCGTCAGACGGTTGCTTGTGGATTTCTTCCTTTTACATAATTAATTTGTTAATGTTATTTTTTGTTATTTGTTAAGATAGAAATAAGTTAGCCTAGCCAGTTAAGGATTTTTTATTTTTTTGATTCCGTTGGCGAATAATAAATAAACATTAATTACATTCACTTCGACGACACGGATGTCCAAGTGGCCGTCAGGGCATCATTTAACAATATGATCGAAAATAGAATAAAAGCATTCGCAGACCCAGATAAGGCTCTGCCGTACAAGATTAATACTATAGCAACTATACGTACAAACGGGGAACCGGTGTACGTAATGCTATACCCACATCCCATGGGCATTTCCGATTCTGGCGAATGGCACTATCCGACCCTCAAAGTCCCCCTACAATAACCCGACATGGGTCGTTGATAGAAAGAGTACAGAAAAGAACGGTATCAAGAAGTAAATGCTGGTTATTGATTTCAGGAAACTGACTCAAATTACGATTGATGGTAAATATCCCATCCCCATAATTTCGGCTATCGTGTCGAATATGGGTAAGGCCCAATATTTCACAACATTTGAATCCAGACAAATCGAATTTATGCACTGCTCGTGATGATTCGGATACGAACAAAGCACTACTTGACCTCCTTGACTTGCAATCCTGAGCGCAAAGATTGCTTAATTTTGTCCGCTTTTTTCTTATCCTGTACCACTAGCGTGTACAAAAAGCGCGAGCAGCGGATCTTGAATTTAGTATTCGTAGGATTCTTCTTGATTTTAACAGCACGCGCATCTGAACTACGTGCATTATTAAGAAAATCTTTAACTTCTTTTATTTCTCGTGGCATGTTGAGTTATTTCTGCAGTTTCAACTACAATCTCGAAAATTCCGTATTGTTCGGTCCAAAGCAGAAAAGGAAAGGGGAAAGGAACAACGGGAAGTCTGAGTTTTGTAGACTTCCGTTTAGGCTAAAAAGCTCCTCTTGTATTTTCCAGAGGGCTATCGACGATGACCTCAGAGAGACAACGAAAGAAGATCATTTTATGGATATCGACCCAGTCGATATTATAAGTCTTCATGAGCCTTGAGGATATCCCAGGAAAAATTCAAGTTAAAAGAAAAACCGTAGAATACTTGGGAATCATTGTATCCAGAGGCGGATAACAACTTCACCCGAAAAGGTGCAAGCAATATCAAACTTCTCAACCCCAACCACACTTTTCGACCTTAGATCATTTCAAGGCGTTGCAAGTTACTATCGTTGTTTCATAAAAGAATACGCCAAGATCGCCAGGCCCCTTACGGACGCACTCAAAGGAGAAAATGGAAAAATTAGTAAGAACCACTGACGGAAAGTGAGTATAAAGCTGTCCCAAAATCAAGTACAAACGTTTTCACAATTGAAAATGCGGGACCCATATCAGGCTAATAGCAAATTGCTGAGCCATCTCGTGAAGAGGTGGCCGTTTTCGAGGAAATCGCATTTGGTGATTTGATCGCATCTTGGCTATGTCGCTATAAATGTATAGCTGGGTTGCCGCGCTTGAAGGCAGTTCAGAGCCTCCCTGATCGCTATAACTTCCGCCTTGGAGACGCTACAGTGATTTGGTAGCTTAATTGGGAGCCTTATGTTTAGCTGTTCATAGTAGATTCCTCCTGACTCTGTCGTACAGCTTCGATCCATCCGTGAATATGCTTATGGCCCCATCTAAGCCTGGAAGTCCCTCGAGCCATTCGTCTCTGTAAGGGATAATTGTATCTTGGAACTTGGTAGTCCATTTTAGCGGTAACGATGTTGCTCTTGTCTAGTATGGCCGAGTGGCCTATGCGCTGTGGCACCTATTGATACATAGGGCGGCGGTTCGCTGAACTTTGCCAAGTTGTTTGGTGATCGTCTTTTTTGATAGGGCCAGCCACCACACCGTTACTCCATACAGTAATATTGGTCTAACTTTTGCTAGATATATCCATTTGACAATACTTGGGTTCATTAGCCCAATGGCTTTCTTACATGTGAAGTCGTTGCCTTCTTCAGTCTATCTTTGATATTTAGGTTCCAATCAAGCTTCTTGTCAATTATAGTTGATAATTATCAACCCTAAGTTACTGGTACTGTCGCTAAAGGACAGCTTTGCGGTCATTAAGTCGCAGAGTGTTTGGGGGTATTTTCCCGATAAGATAATTGCAACGTCGTCCGCGTAAGCCATGACTTTGCAGATCCCCCTTCCAGGTCGCATAGAATTTTTTTGACTGCTATGTTCCACTGAAGAGGAGATAGGACACCACCTTTCGGGGTGCCTCTGTTGACATGCGTTGACTGGGCGGACGGTCTCATCGATGATGTCACTGTCCTGATATGAGCGATTGATCAATGAGCATCACCAAGTGACGGTGCACCCCCAGGTCAGTCAGGGCTTCTGTAATGGCCCCGGTATAACGTTGTTGAAGGCTCCCTCAATATCGAGGAAAGCTGTTAGCGAGTACTCTTTGTGATGCATAGATAGCCATGCTGTGCACTTGAGTGCACCTGAGGACTTATGGTTCTCTTCAGTTGCAGCCCGACAAGTCTCTCAAAGGTTTTGAGGAAGAACGTCGATAGGCTGATTGGTCTGTAGTCTTTTGCAGTTAAATGTGAGGCTTTCCCTGCTTTGTGGATGAAGACTATCTTTGCCTTAAGCCAAGCTCGCGGGATTGCACACACAGCCAGCATCATCCTGAAGATACCTTAGCCGGTCCGGGTCTGGCGATTTAAACGGTTTGAGGCTGTTTATTGGCCGGCTTATGTTCCGTTTTGTGAGGATGTGATTCATCGAGGTTACCGATCCCTCTCGATGGTTGTACACCAGGGCAAAAGCGTGTCGAGTTGAATGTGTAGGGACTCCTCACTGCAGTTGGTCCACGTACCATCATTCCTTTTAAGATACGCTTCCGAGGGGTTAGTTTTCGAGAGGATCTTTTGTAGCCTTGCGGCCTCTGACGTTTCGTCTATTTCCGAGAAAAATTGTTTCCTTTTTATATAGTGCCAGATTGATTTTGTAGTCTGCCCAGTGGTTCTCCTCTTTCGCGCTTTTGGCTCTGTGGAAGAGAGTCTTGCAGCTTTTATGTAGGATTTCTATTTGTTTTGACCACCAGGGGGTTTCTTTTTCCCCTTAGGTTTGCTAGAGGGGCATGCTGCCGTGCTATAATTATGGAGCAGAAAGATATTTAGTTGCTTTCTAGCCAGAATACTGGAGCGGGTTTTACTTTTATTTTGAGCTACAATCATCTTGTACTCCTTCGTCCTTAGTCCAAAAACCTTGTCTCCCACAATCCAAGGTTCCTGGACTAGGACTACGTCCGCTCAACTCTCTTCAAAGCAGAATATAAGAGCAGCGGATGCTGCTGTACAGTAGTGGAAATTGATCTGAAGGAGCCTTAAGGACATCCTTTGAGATCCCCACCAATGTAATGTGGGCGTCTAGGTCGTCTTCGACTTCCTCGTCGCGACATATCGCCTGAAATTCACGTCTCAGCGTGCTGTCGGTGGAGTAGTTTTCCAGGTCTATCTCCGTATCGTCGCCGGGTGCTTCGATTTCTAAGGCAGCGTCCTGCTCGACTGGCTTGTCGACCTGGAGTTCCTAGTTCTTGAGTCTGTGCTGCCTTTATCCAGGATGCCAACTAGCGTTCTCTCTCTGACGATCTGCGCGAACGATGTGTTTGGCAGTACTCTGAAGCGATTTGGTGTTTTCCCAGGAGGTCCCTGCGAGCGTTGCCACTTTGGCTGAGGGGCTCCCTTCTTCGGCGCTTCTGTGCGAAAGTTCGGCAACACCTTCGAAGCCCACTCCACCTTTTTGAGCCACATGACCGTTGGGCTGGACATCTGGCTTGTGCTCTGCCGACGGAGTATGTTACCAGCACTTCTCCTTTCGGCGTATGTAACTGTTTTGCCTTGGACGCTAGTCGATGGCAAGTCGTCCCCCGCCACTTTACCAGCAGGCAGAGCAGACACAGGATTGCATAGCAACTCAACCAAAGGATCGGTCTTGGGAGTCGTTTTACCACCCACCCCGAATCCGGGATGGTTCTCCCTAGCGTCTTTCGCCGCGCAGGGTTTCTCTGCTGTGTTGCGGGCTGGGACAGGCCTTTTGGTCGCTGCCTTTATATGTTTGGGATTTGGGGACTGCCAGACTCATTTTTGTTTTTTATTTGTTTATTCTATTCTTTCCCACGAACTGCAGAGAAGGGGTAAGGTCCGTCCGGGAAGAGATCCACGTTGCCCGCATAAGGCATACTTAGAACAGGGGGCTGCCAAGTCCCCGAGCTCTCCGTTAATGACTGGGCTAGTTTTATATACCGGGCCCCCAGCCAGGCTGACTCTCGGCACGGGTCGAATAACACACTTAGTCCGTCCCGGTGGGAGGTGAGTGTGGGGGTTGCGATGTGGGTAGGTAGCGTGTAGGAATAGAGGAGTGTATGAGCTACTTATACGAGGCGGCAGTGCGTTGTCAGTGTTGCTACTTCACCAACGCCCACTGGCTGTCCGGGGCTGCTTATTTTCGGTACTCTCCCTAGGGATGCCCGCTTATTTGTAACTGACCTACCTATGTAGGTAGGTCTTTCGTGAATCGTGAAGTTTATGCGACTCAACAGATCACGGTATCGACGAAAATCCACATATTCATCTTCATCATAATATTGGACCAGCTCTTCAGAGAGCTCCATAAAGCGGTTGAAAGTGGCAACCAGTCGGTCCAACTTGAGTCGTAATGTTTACACAGAAGTACATGACTGTACAAACTCTTGAGCCTCCGTAGCCACGCGAGTTATCTGGGATTTGCAGGCACCACGCTGCTGAACTAGACGGTGCACTAGGGCAATCATGGCAAACAGTGATCAACGATGTCACTAAATATATAAAATAAAATCAGACGCGTATGATCCGGCTCGAAGGACCAAAAATATTGTATGGTTATGAATGAGTGGACTGTATAAATTTTACTAGGTTTTATTTAATATATTTGATGATTATCTAATATCGGCGATTAGTTATGTGTGAATAGCGGGGGTTGATTTACGGCGGTGCAGCGATATGCGGGCGGTTGGTTATGATTCTATTTTCCTACTATGTAACTTCCACTCCACAAAAGAAGTCGAGCCAAAATGGAATTGAAAGATCAGGCGATGCGACGGTTCAATGCAAAACGGTACACATCGTTGTATGCGTGTGCAGCTGCGGGCTTTAGCTATACGTGTGAGAACATTACAGCTATGTTTTGGACACGAGCAATAACAACACAGCTATGCGCGTAAAAATAGTTACTAAAGCGGTGCAATGCAATCATGAGCGTATAAATAAGGCAGCTGTAATATACATGAGCATTAAACTAAAAACTACGAGGCTCATTTCTCAACAACGTCTGTAGCGTCCATCTCCTGGTTTCCGCAAGCTGTCCCATCTACTCCGATCCCACCAGTAAATAGACGCTCCGGACCTCCGGATATTTCCACCGATACTAGGCCTGTGGTGCCTAAATAACTGGGGGGGATCCCACCATAACGGGTTTGCCGGGGTCGAACGGCATTTTCAGTCCCTTGTGAAATGAACGTTCTCAACTTCATGATCTTCGACTAATTAATCCGGTGTTTTCACCGGGTCCAGACGGGGTTCCAGGTTGTGTACTCAGGTACTGCGCTGAGGCTCTGTGTGGACCCTTGCTTAAACTATTCGCCCTGTCCATTGATTCCTATTGCTTCCCCCCGATCTGGAAGGAATCGTTTATAATTCCTCTCTATAAAAAAGGTAGTCTGATGAAAATAAATATGGAGATATATCCAAATTATCGGCTATTCCATATCTACTGACTCCCTCTCTTCACCAGTCAAGATTACTTCTGGAGTACCACAGGGCAGCCATCTTGGCCCCTTACTTCTTCCACTCTTTATTAATTACCTGCCTTCAGTATTAACATACTCTCGAGAATGCTGATGATGTTAAGGTCTGTGTCCAGTATAAGAAAATTTCATTTCATTCTCGCTTGCAATCCGATCTTAATAACTTTCAGTAATGGTGTTGTGCAAACTTGTTACACCTTAATGCCTCGAAATGCAAAGTAATGACATTTCATCGTTATAGCCCCTTGTTGTTCCCATATACACTATGTGGTAGTTCTCTTGAGAGAATTACCCTGGTGGGTGGTCTGTTATATAACAAGACGCCAAGCTAAGGTTTTCTGAACACGTTTCAACCATGGTAAATAAGGTCATGGGCGTGCTTGGGTTTATAAAGATGTGGTCAAAGGAATTTGACGACCCCTTTTAAACAAAGACTCTCTATATCTCGCTAGCTCGTCCGATCTTGGAATACGGCTCCTGTGTATGGTGCCCTCAGTACAAATTACACCAGGACCGTATAGAATCAGTTCAGAAAAGCTTTTTCTCCTTTCTCTACGGGTCCTCAACTGAGATGCGGGTGTGAGAATTCCATCTTACTCTAGTAGATTGCTATTAGTAAACCTCCCATGCTTAATTGACCGTAGAATAATGCTTATTGTGATTTTTATGCAAAACTTGCTCAAGTCGTCGATACCGTGATCTGTTGAGTCGCATAAACTTCACGATTCACGAAAGACCTACCTACATAGGTAGGTCAGTTACAAATAAGCGGGCATCCCTAGGGAGAGTACCGAAAATAAGCAGCCCCGGACAGCCAGTGGGCGTTGGTGAAGTAGCAACACTGACAACGCACTGCCGCCTCGTATAAGTAGCTCATACACTCCTCTATTCCTACACGCTACCTACCCACATCGCAACCCCCACACTCACCTCCCACCGGGACGGACTAAGTGTGTTATTCGACCCGTGCCGAGAGTCAGCCTGGCTGGGGGCCCGGTATATAAAACTAGCCCAGTCATTAACGGAGAGCTCGGGGACTTGGCAGCCCCCTGTTCTAAGTATGCCTTATGCGGGCAACGTGGATCTCTTCCCGGACGGACCTTACCCCTTCTCTGCAGTTCGTGGGAAAGAATAGAATAAACAAATAAAAAACAAAAATGAGTCTGGCAGTCCCCAAATCCCAAACATATAAAGGCAGCGACCAAAAGGCCTGTCCCAGCCCGCAACACAGCAGAGAAACCCTGCGCGGCCAGCCACCACACCGTTACTCCATACAGTAATATTGGTCTAACTTTTGCTAGATATATCCATTTGACAATACTTGGGTTCATTAGCCCAATGGCTTTCTTACATGTGAAGTCGTTGCCTTCTTCAGTCTATCTTTGATATTTAGGTTCCAATCAAGCTTCTTGTCAATTATAGTTGATAATTATCAACCCTAAGTTACTGGTACTGTCGCTAAAGGACAGCTTTGCGGTCATTAAGTCGCAGAGTGTTTGGGGGTATTTTCCCGATAAGATAATTGCAACGTCGTCCGCGTAAGCCATGACTTTGCAGATTCCCCTTCCAGGTCGCATAGAATTTTGTTGACTGCTATGTTCCACTGAAGAGGAGATAGGACACCACCTTTCGGGGTGCCTCTGTTGACATGCCTTGACTGGGCGGACGGTCTCATCGATGATGTCACTGTCCTGATATGAGCGATTGATCAATGAGCATCACCAAGTGACGGTGCACCCCCAGGTCAGTGAGGGCTTCTGTAATGGCCCCGGTATAACGTTGTTGAAGGCTCCCTCAATATCGAGGAAAGCTGTTAGCGAGTACTCTTTGTGATGCATAGATAGCCATGCTGTGCACTTGAGTGCACCTGAGGACTTATGGTTCTCTTCAGTTGCAGCCCGACAAGTCTCTCAAAGGTTTTGAGGAAGAACGTCGATAGGCTGATTGGTCTGTAGTCTTTTGCAGTTAAATGTGATGCTTTCCCTGCTTTGTGGATGAAGACTATCTTTGCCTTAAGCCAAGCTCGCGGGATTGCACACACAGCCAGCATCATCCTGAAGATACCTTAGCCGGTCCGGGTCTGGCGATTTAAACGGTTTGAGGCTGTTTATTGGCCGGCTTATGTTCCGTTTTGTGAGGATGTGATTCATCGAGGTTACCGATCCCTCTCGATGGTTGTACACCAGGGCAAAAGCGTGTCGAGTTGAATGTGTAGGGACTCCTCACTGCAGTTGGTCCACGTACCATCATTCCTTTTAAGATACGCTTCCGAGGGGTTAGTTTTCGAGAGGATCTTTTGTAGCCTTGCGGCCTCTGACGTTTCGTCTATTTCCGAGAAAAATTGTTTCCTTTTTATATAGTGCCAGATTGATTTTGTAGTCTGCCCAGTGGTTCTCCTCTTTCGCGCTTTTGGCTCTGTGGAAGAGAGTCTTGCAGCTTTTATGTAGGATTTCTATTTGTTTTGACCACCAGGGGGGTTTCTTTTTCCCCTTAGGTTTGCTAGAGGGGCATGCTGCCGTGCTATAATTATGGAGCAGAAAGATATTTAGTTGCTTTCTAGCCAGAATACTGGAGCGGGTTTTACTTTTATTTTGAGCTACAATCATCTTGTACTCCTTCGTCCTTAGTCCAAAAACCTTGTCTCCCACAATCCAAGGTTCCTGGACTAGGACTACGTCCGCTCAACTCTCTTCAAAGCAGAATATAAGAGCAGCGGATGCTGCTGTACAGTAGTGGAAATTGATCTGAAGGAGCCTTAAGGACATCCTTTGAGATCCCCACCAATGTAATGTGGGCGTCTAGGTCGTCTTCGACTTCCTCGTCGCGACATATCGCCTGAAATTCACGTCTCAGCGTGCTGTCGGTGGAGTAGTTTTCCAGGTCTATCTCCGTATCGTCGCCGGGTGCTTCGATTTCTAAGGCAGCGTCCTGCTCGACTGGCTTGTCGACAGGACGCGCCCTGGCCGCTGCATCCGACTTGTAGACAGGTCTTGTACAGCTGTACGGAGCGTTCGTTTTCGCAGGCTATAATTTTGTTGCAGCCCTGGCACCAACCCATGTCCTTGCAGACTGGGGGGACCGTGCTGCTTTTCCAAAAGCTCAAAGCAGCGGTCGGCTAGTGCCGCTTCCACCCACTTTCACTGGTTCCTAGTTCTTGAGTCTGCGCTGCCTTTATCCAGGATGCCAACTAGCGTTCTCTCTCTGACGATCTGCGCGAACGATGTGTTTGGCAGTACTCTGAAGCGATTTGGTGTTTTCCCAGGAGGTCCCTGCGAGCGTTGCCACTTTGGCTGAGGGGCTCCCTTCTTCGGCGCTTCTGTGCGAAAGTTCGGCAACACCTTCGAAGCCCACTCCACCTTTTTGAGCCACATGACCGTTGGGCTGGACATCTGGCTTGTGCTCTGCCGACGGAGTATGTTACCAGCACTTCTCCTTTCGGCGTATGTAACTGTTTTGCCTTGGACGCTAGTCGATGGCAAGTCGTCCCCCGCCACTTTACCAGCAGGCAGAGCAGACACAGGATTGCATAGCAACTCAACCAAAGGATCGGTCTTGGGAGTCGTTTTACCACCCACCCCGAATCCGGGATGGTTCTCCCTAGCGTCTTTCGCCGCGCAGGGTTTCTCTGCTGTGTTGCGGGCTGGGACAGGCCTTTTGGTCGCTGCCTTTATATGTTTGGGATTTGGGGACTGCCAGACTCATTTTTGTTTTTTATTTGTTTATTCTATTCTTTCCCACGAACTGCAGAGAAGGGGTAAGGTCCGTCCGGGAAGAGATCCACGTTGCCCGCATAAGGCATACTTAGAACAGGGGGCTGCCAAGTCCCCGAGCTCTCCGTTAATGACTGGGCTAGTTTTATATACCGGGCCCCCAGCCAGGCTGACTCTCGGCACGGGTCGAATAACACACTTAGTCCGTCCCGGTGGGAGGTGAGTGTGGGGGTTGCGATGTGGGTAGGTAGCGTGTAGGAATAGAGGAGTGTATGAGCTACTTATACGAGGCGGCAGTGCGTTGTCAGTGTTGCTACTTCACCAACGCCCACTGGCTGTCCGGGGCTGCTTATTTTCGGTACTCTCCCTAGGGATGCCCGCTTATTTGTAACTGACCTACCTATGTAGGTAGGTCTTTCGTGAATCGTGAAGTTTATGCGACTCAACAGATCACGGTATCGACGAAAATCCACATATTCATCTTCATCATAATATTGGACCAGCTCTTCAGAGAGCTCCATAAAGCGGTTGAAAGTGGCAACCAGTCGGTCCAACTTGAGTCGTAATGTTTACACAGAAGTACATGACTGTACAAACTCTTGAGCCTCCGTAGCCACGCGAGTTATCTGGGATTTGCAGGCACCACGCTGCTGAACTAGACGGTGCACTAGGGCAATCATGGCAAACAGTGATCAACGATGTCACTAAATATATAAAATAAAATCAGACGCGTATGATCCGGCTCGAAGGACCAAAAATATTGTATGGTTATGAATGAGTGGACTGTATAAATTTTACTAGGTTTTATTTAATATATTTGATGATTATCTAATATCGGCGATTAGTTATGTGTGAATAGCGGGGGTTGATTTACGGCGGTGCAGCGATATGCGGGCGGTTGGTTATGATTCTATTTTCCTACTATGTAACTTCCACTCCACAAAAGAAGTCGAGCCAAAATGGAATTGAAAGATCAGGCGATGCGACGGTTCAATGCAAAACGGTACACATCGTTGTATGCGTGTGCAGCTGCGGGCTTTAGCTATACGTGTGAGAACATTACAGCTATGTTTTGGACACGAGCAATAACAACACAGCTATGCGCGTAAAAATAGTTACTAAAGCGGTGCAATGCAATCATGAGCGTATAAATAAGGCAGCTGTAATATACATGAACATTAAACTAAAAACTACGAGGCTCATTTCTCAACAACGTCTGTAGCGTCCATCTCCTGGTTTCCGCAAGCTGTCCCATCTACTCCGATCCCACCAGTAAATAGACGCTCCGGACCTCCGGATATTTCCACCGATACTAGGCCTGTGGTGCCTAAATAACTGGGGGGGATCCCACCATAACGGGTTTGCCGGGGTCGAACGGCATTTTCAGTCCCTTGTGAAATGAACGTTCTCAACTTCATGATCTTCGACTAATTAATCCGGTGTTTTCACCGGGTCCAGACGGGGTTCCAGGTTGTGTACTCAGGTACTGCGCTGAGGCTCTGTGTGGACCCTTGCTTAAACTATTCGCCCTGTCCATTGATTCCTATTGCTTCCCCCCGATCTGGAAGGAATCGTTTATAATTCCTCTCTATAAAAAAGGTAGTCTGATGAAAATAAATATGGAGATATATCCAAATTATCGGCTATTCCATATCTACTGACTCCCTCTCTTCACCAGTCAAGATTACTTCTGGAGTACCACAGGGCAGCCATCTTGGCCCCTTACTTCTTCCACTCTTTATTAATTACCTGCCTTCAGTATTAACATACTCTCGAGAGTGCTGATGATGTTAAGGTCTGTGTCCAGTATAAGAAAATTTCATTTCATTCTCGCTTGCAATCCGATCTTAATAACTTTCAGTAATGGTGTTGTGCAAACTTGTTACACCTTAATGCCTCGAAATGCAAAGTAATGACATTTCATCGTTATAGCCCCTTGTTGTTCCCATATACACTATGTGGTAGTTCTCTTGAGAGAATTACCCTGGTGGGTGGTCTGTTATATAACAAGACGCCAAGCTAAGGTTTTCTGAACACGTTTCAACCATGGTAAATAAGGTCATGGGCGTGCTTGGGTTTATAAAGATGTGGTCAAAGGAATTTGACGACCCCTTTTAAACAAAGACTCTCTATATCTCGCTAGCTCGTCCGATCTTGGAATACGGCTCCTGTGTATGGTGCCCTCAGTACAAATTACACCAGGACCGTATAGAATCAGTTCAGAAAAGCTTTTTCTCCTTTCTCTACGGGTCCTCAACTGAGATGCGGGTGTGAGAATTCCATCTTACTCTAGTAGATTGCTATTAGTAAACCTCCCATGCTTAATTGACCGTAGAATAATGCTTATTGTGATTTTTATGCAAAACTTGCTCAAGTCGTCGATACCGTGATCTGTTGAGTCGCATAAACTTCACGATTCACGAAAGACCTACCTACATAGGTAGGTCAGTTACAAATAAGCGGGCATCCCTAGGGAGAGTACCGAAAATAAGCAGCCCCGGACAGCCAGTGGGCGTTGGTGAAGTAGCAACACTGACAACGCACTGCCGCCTCGTATAAGTAGCTCATACACTCCTCTATTCCTACACGCTACCTACCCACATCGCAACCCCCACACTCACCTCCCACCGGGACGGACTAAGTGTGTTATTCGACCCGTGCCGAGAGTCAGCCTGGCTGGGGGCCCGGTATATAAAACTAGCCCAGTCATTAACGGAGAGCTCGGGGACTTGGCAGCCCCCTGTTCTAAGTATGCCTTATGCGGGCAACGTGGATCTCTTCCCGGACGGACCTTACCCCTTCTCAGGTCCCCAAATCCCAAACATATAAAGGCAGCGACCAAAAGGCCTGTCCCAGCCCGCAACACAGCAGAGAAACCCTGCGCGGCGAAAGACGCTAGGGAGAACCATCCCGGATTCGGGGTGGGTGGTAAAACGACTCCCAAGACCGATCCTTTGGTTGAGTTGCTATGCAATCCTGTGTCTGCTCTGCCTGCTGGTAAAGTGGCGGGGGACGACTTGCCATCGACTAGCGTCCAAGGCAAAACAGTTACATACGCCGAAAGGAGAAGTGCTGGTAACATACTCCGTCGGCAGAGCACAAGCCAGATGTCCAGCCCAACGGTCATGTGGCTCAAAAAGGTGGAGTGGGCTTCGAAGGTGTTGCCGAACTTTCGCACAGAAGCGCCGAAGAAGGGAGCCCCTCAGCCAAAGTGGCAACGCTCGCAGGGACCTCCTGGGAAAACACCAAATCGCTTCAGAGTACTGCCAAACACATCGTTCGCGCAGATCGTCAGAGAGAGAACGCTAATTGGCATCCTGGATAAAGGCAGCGCAGACTCAAGAACTAGGAACCAGTGAAAGTGGGTGGAAGCGGCACTAGCCGACCGCTGCTTTGAGCTTTTGGAAAAGAGCTCAAAAGAATTTGACGACCCCTGTTCGGAGCAGAACCCAGCCGATTAGCTGCTTGCCAAATAGCACCTAATTCTTGGCCCTCAGCCGCTTATTTTGTTTGTTACTTATGTCTATGTCACTCATTTGTTTGTTAAAGCTTTGCGCTTGCTTGCCCTGCTAAACGCTCTCTGCCAGCTCGCTCTTCGCTATCTCCGCTTTGCGTCTGCCTACCGACGTCGGCCGAGCGAAGCTGCGCTTAGCGATCGGAGCGGCAATGTAAAGGGCAGGCAAGCCACACTTGCAATTTGGATGTCACGCATTAAAGAACATATCGTAATTTTATTTCTGCGCCGAGTTTTATTTAGTTCGAAATAATTAGTCGGCCGATTGGGGATAAAAAACATTATCTCCACATAAAACTTGGTGACCCCGACGTGATCTCTGAGTTGCAGTGTCAATTAATAATCATTCGCGATCGACATTCGTTAGCCTTAGCAAATTTTCGGCGGTTAAGCACAATTCGGTGCTAAAACATACTTACATACACCTACATACACGCATTGCTGGCTATTAATTTCTCTGTCGCGACAATTCGGTCAGTGCAGTGCAGCGAACTCACTAATACACACAAGCGGAGTACAAAGCGGAATCGGACAGCTCGCACAGCCGCACAGCTAAAGACATTAGCTGTAATCCCTTTGCTTTCGGTTCCCACGTTTATACGTATACAGGGTGTCTTTTTCGGTCGTGCTGAGTGACTCTTTTAAAACCTCAACATGGCAGCACCTGAGCCTATTAATGTCGTGAACGCAGCAATGCCGAGTGATGTAGATTTCTACAAGCACAAGGCCGAGTCCATCGCGCGCCAACTAAAGGCCATGGATCGCTTTCTCACCAAGGAAGAGCTTGCCGAGTTAGATGAGGCAGAACTTCAAGCTCGCTTAGAGCAAATCGAGCGAATGAATGTGGATTTCGATGCCGCTCAAACGAGCCTTGAAAGGCTGGATTTCCTGCAGTTAACCCATGATACCCGACTGGACTTTTCGAATGTTTATGTCAAGGTTAGGTCCAGGCTGGCCGTCAGCCATCGGGTGCTTCAGGGGGACAAACGGATGACGGGTCGGCTCGCACAACTGTGAACTCAGAACTGAGGCGCAGCCGCTCCGGTTAGCAATAGCCGGTGAGGCCTGCGTCCCACACCACCCAGAACACAGAGGGTTGCGAGCGAACCGTCACCCGCCGTAACTGTACACACCGGTGGAAGTGCGACTACACTCTCCCCGTGAGGGCGGCTGGAAACAGGTCCTGGCACGGTCATGTCTCTGCCAGGATGCTGGCGAATGGTAGTCAGGCGGAGAGAAGAAAACTCTCAGTGAAATTACCCCAATCCAAGGTGACACTGTTATATGCCGAGGGATGCCCGGTCACTAATATGCGGACTCTGGATACCTGCCGACCTCCAGTTTAAATTAGGCTTCCCGGGGAAAGCGGGCTATGCCTCGGGTGACCAACCCCTTCCCGCCTACTCGTGGGATCAAAAATGCCAAATTTATCAAAAATACAAAATAAAAACACCGCAAAGGAGCTCGGTACTCCTCTTAAAGTACCGGAGGGACAAGCCAATCCCTCTGTACCAGCGCCTGGGAAAACAGGTCCAAAGAAGACGGGGAAGGAGACTGAGTCGGTCCACCGTCTTCAGGCAGCGGCCGCAGCGAGGGGAGCTCGAAAAGCCAATCGGGTCCTTCCATGTCGGGTGGCTCCAAGGGCGAACCGGAGACCGGGGTGGCTGCCAAGCAGAGCGTAATCGCGGCTGGCAAGCGCACCGGGACCGAGGAACCCATGGGGGCCCCGGCGAGCAGCGTCTCTGCACCACGGGGAGGAAAGCCGTCGTACCAGGACAGGAGACGAGCGGCTTTCATCCTGTCCAACGAGGACCCGAACTTTAGGGCGTCAGCAGAAGGAAAGGAGCAGAGGCTGTGGGCCTCCTCAATCCTGCCACTCTTCCAGCCAGCCAAAGCCAAAGCGGCAACGCTCAGCGGAGGACCCCGCTAACTAGCCTGACCAAGCCCAGCAAGCCAAGCGGGTGAAGACCCACCCCACGAACCGGTCGTTCGCTGAGGTGGCGAGGGGCAAGACCCTGATCGGCGTCCTGGACAGGGGCGCCGAGGACGGCCATGTCCCTCGCGATAAGTGGCACCTGGTGGAGAACGAGCTCCAGGACCGGTTCCTACAGGAACTGGAGGAGAACGGCGGACCACCGCCAAAGTGTGAGGACGCAGGGTGGCATCAAGGCAAGGTGAAAGCCATCGCCTGCCAAGACGCTCGCTCTGCGGCCCTCTACATGAAGGCGGTGGCTGCTCTGAAAGAGGTCTACCCAGGGGCGAAACTGGAGGCCGTGAGATGGGAGGATGTTCCCAGCCGCCCGAGAGCCAGAGCATGGGTATCGGCAAAACCTGCAGAACCTGAGAAAATCCTCAGGCTTCTGCAGAGGGGTTAGTTTTCGAGAGGATCTTTCGTAGCCTTGCGGCCTCTGACGTTTCGTCTATTTCCGAGAAAAATTGTTTCCTTTTTATATAGTGCCAGATTGATTTTGTAGTCTGCCCAGTGGTTCTCCTCTTTCGCGCTTTTGGCTCTGTGGAAGAGAGTCTTGCAGCTTTTATGTAGGATTTCTATTTGTTTTGACCACCAGGGGGGTTTCTTTTTCCCCTTAGGTTTGCTAGAGGGGCATGCTGCCGTGCTATAATTATGGAGCAGAAAGATATTTAGTTGCTTTCTAGCCAGAATACTGGAGCGGGTTTTACTTTTATTTTGAGCTACAATCATCTTGTACTCCTTCGTCCTTAGTCCAAAAACCTTGTCTCCCACAATCCAAGGTTCCTGGACTAGGACTACGTCCGCTCAACTCTCTTCAAAGCAGAATATAAGAGCAGCGGATGCTGCTGTACAGTAGTGGAAATTGATCTGAAGGAGCCTTAAGGACATCCTTTGAGATCCCCACCAATGTAATGTGGGCGTCTAGGTCGTCTTCGACTTCCTCGTCGCGACATATCGCCTGAAATTCACGTCTCAGCGTGCTGTCGGTGGAGTAGGTTTCCAGGTCTATCTCCGTATCGTCGCCGGGTGCTTCGATTTCTAAGGCAGCGTCCTGCTCGACTGGCTTGTCGACAGGACGCGCCCTGGCCGCTGCATCCGACTTGTAGACAGGTCTTCTACAGCTGTACGGAGCGTTCGTTTTCGCAGGCTATAATTTTGTTGCAGCCCTGGCACCAACCCATGTCCTTGCAGACTGGGGGGACCGTGCTGCTTTTCCAAAAGCTCAAAGCAGCGGTCGGCTAGTGCCGCTTCCACCCACTTTCACTGGTTCCTAGTTCTTGAGTCTGCGCTGCCTTTATCCAGGATGCCAACTAGCGTTCTCTCTCTGACGATCTGTGCGAACGATGTGTTTGGCAGTACTCTGAAGCGATTTGGTGTTTTCCCAGGAGGTCCCTGCGAGCGTTGCCACTTTGGCTGAGGGGCTCCCTTCTTCGGCGCTTCTGTGCGAAAGTTCGGCAACACCTTCGAAGCCCACTCCACCTTTTTGAGCCACATGACCGTTGGGCTGGACATCTGGCTTGTGCTCTGCCGACGGAGTATGTTACCAGCACTTCTCCTTTCGGCGTATGTAACTGTTTTGCCTTGGACGCTAGTCGATGGCAAGTCGTCCCCCGCCACTTTACCAGCAGGCAGAGCAGACACAGGATTGCATAGCAACTCAACCAAAGGATCGGTCTTGGGAGTCGTTTTACCACCCACCCCGAATCCGGGATGGTTCTCCCTAGCGTCTTTCGCCGCGCAGGGTTTCTCTTCTGTGTTGCGGGCTGGGACAGGCCTTTTGGTCGCTGCCTTTATATGTTTGGGATTTGGGGACTGCCAGACTCATTTTTGTTTTTTATTTGTTTATTCTATTCTTTCCCACGAACTGCAGAGAAGGGGTAAGGTCCGTCCGGGAAGAGATCCACGTTGCCCGCATAAGGCATACTTAGAACAGGGGGCTGCCAAGTCCCCGAGCTCTCCGTTAATGACTGGGCTAGTTTTATATATCGGGCCCCCAGCCAGGCTGACTCTCGGCACGGGTCGAATAACACACTTAGTCCGTCCCGGTGGGAGGTGAGTGTGGGGGTTGCGATGTGGGTAGGTAGCGTGTAGGAATAGAGGAGTGTATGAGCTACTTATACGAGGCGGCAGTGCGTTGTCAGTGTTGCTACTTCACCAACGCCCACTGGCTGTCCGGGGCTGCTTATTTTCGGTACTCTCCCTAGGGATGCCCGCTTATTTGTAACTGACCTACCTATGTAGGTAGGTCTTTCGTGAATCGTGAAGTTTATGCGACTCAACAGATCACGGTATCGACGACTTGAGCAAGTTTTGCATAAAAATCACAATAAGCATTATTCTACGGTCAATTAAGCATGGGAGGTTTACTAATAGCAATCTACTAGAGTAAGATGGAATTCTCACACCCGCATCTCAGTTGAGGACCCGTAGAGAAAGGAGAAAAAGCTTTTCTGGACTGATTCTATACGGTCCTGGTGTAATTTGTACTGAGGGCACCATACACAGGAGCCGTATTCCAAGATCGGACGAGCTAGCGAGATATAGAGAGTCTTTGTTTAAAAGGGGTCGTCAAATTCCTTTGACCACATCTTTATAAACCCAAGCACGCCCATGACCTTATTTACCATGGTTGAAACGTGTTCAGAAAACTTTAGCTTGGCGTCTTGTTATATAACAGACCACCCACCAGGGTAATTCTCTCAAGAGAACTACCACATAGTGTATATGGGAACAACAAGGGGCTATAACGATGAAATGTCATTACTTTGCATTTCGAGGCATTAAGGTGTAACAAGTTTGCACAACACCATTACTGAAAGTTATTAAGATCGGATTGCAAGCGAGAATAAAATGAAATTTTCTCATACTGGACACAGACCTTAACATCATCAGCATTCTCGAGAGTATGTTAATACTGAAGGCAGGTAATTAATAAAGAGTGGAAGAAGTAAGGGGCCAAGATGGCTGCCCTGTGGTACTCCAGAAGTAATCTTGACTGGTGAAGAGAGGGAGTCAGTAGATATGGAATAGCCGATAATTTGGATATATCTCCATATTTATTTTCATCAGACTACCTTTTTTATAGAGAGGAATTATAAACGATTCCTTCCAGATCGGGGGGAAGCAATAGGAATCAATGGACAGGGCGAATAGTTTAAGCAAGGGTCCACACAGAGCCTCAGCGCAGTACCTGAGTACACAACCTGGAACCCCGTCTGGACCCGGTGAAAACACCGGATTAATTATTCGAAGATCATGAAGTTGAGAACGTTCATTTCACAAGGGACTGAAAATGCCGTTCGACCCCGGCAAACCCGTTATGGTGGGATCCCCCCCAGTTATTTAGGCACCACAGGCCTAGTATCGGTGGAAATATCCGGAGGTCCGGAGCGTCTATTTACTGGTGGGATCGGAGTAGATGGAACAGCTTGCGGAAACCAGGAGATGGACGCTACAGACGTTGTTGAGAAATGAGCCTCGTAGTTTTTAGTTTAATGTTCATGTATATTACAGCTGCCTTATTTATACGCTCATGATTGCATTGCACCGCTTTAGTAACTATTTTTACGCGCATAGCTGTGTTGTTATTGCTCGTGTCCAAAACATAGCTGTAATGTTCTCACACGTATAGCTAAAGCCCGCAGCTGCACACGCATACAACGATGTGTACCGTTTTGCATTGAACCGTCGCATCGCCTGATCTTTCAATTCCATTTTGGCTCGACTTCTTTTGTGGAGTGGAAGTTACATAGTAGGAAAATAGAATCATAACCAACCGCCCGCATATCGCTGCACCGCCGTAAATCAACCCCCGCTATTCACACATAACTAATCGCCGATATTAGATAATCATCAAATATATTAAATAAAACCTAGTAAAATTTATACAGTCCACTCATTCATAACCATACAATATTTTTGGTCCTTCGAGCCGGATCATACGCGTCTGATTTTATTTTATATATTTAGTGACATCGTTGATCACTGTTTGCCATGATTGCCCTAGTGCACCGTCTAGTTCAGCAGCGTGGTGCCTGCAAATCCCAGATAACTCGCGTGGCTACGGAGGCTCAAGAGTTTGTACAGTCATGTACTTCTGTGTAAACATTACGGCTCAAGTTGGACCGACTGGTTGCCACTTTCAACCGCTTTATGGAGCTCTCTGAAGAGCTGGTCCAATATTATGATGAAGATGAATATGTGGATCTGCATTTGGATATCCCCGAAGAAATGAGAGAAAGTTCTTTAGTGCGCATAGTATTTTCAGTGAAGCCATACGTGACCAGAGCAGTCGCGATAATGAGCAAATCTACTGCTTTCAAACACTGTGGAACGCTTATTTTAGGGACAAACTCAACTTCTGAGGAAGATTCGGGACTCAGCGGGAATCACAGAGCTGCATTTCGAAAAAATACGCATTCCGACGTTTTCGGGCAGATACGAGGATAGGTGTCAGTTTAGTGACTTGTTCTTATGCTCAGTCCACAAGAATAGTAGTCTTTCTAAGTGCCAAAAGTTTCATTATTTGAAATCCTATCTGGATGGTGAAGCGTTGTCTCTGATAAAACATATTTCCATTTCGGATGCCAATTATCAGGACGCATGGGAGAGGCTCAAAAATCGTTATAAAAAAAAATCACTGACTGCTCGTTCGTTCATTAAAGACTTTCTTTCGTTGCCAACCGCAAGGGGTTCAAACATCGCTGAGTTGCGTAAAATAGTCGACACCGCCGACGAAAGTATACGTGGCCTACATGCGCTGAACTGCGACAGCCGCGATGTGTGGCTGATCCATATCTTTTTCTCAAAGCTAGACGCTGAATGCAAAGAAGCTTGAGCAACCTCCAGTGAATCGTGCAAAGAAAATGTGACCATAAATGACCTGACGACGGGGTCCAGACGGGGTTCCAGGTTGTGTACTCAGGTACTGCGCCGAGGCTCTGTGTGGACCCTTGCTTAAACTATTCACCCTGTCCATCGATTCTTCTTGCTTCCCCCCCCATCAGGAAGGAATCGTTTATAATTCCTCTCCATAAAAAAGGTAGCAAGTCTGATGCAAAAAATTATAGAGGTATAGCAAAGTTATCCGCTATTCCTAAAATGTTTGAGGATGTTTTAACTCCGCACTTGCAACATCTCTGCAAGTCACTTATATCTCCAACTCAGCATGGATTTATAAGGCGGCGATCAACCACCACGAACTTGTTAGAGTTTACCTCTTTCAATATTAAAGGCTTTCAAGGTAACTTACAGACGGATGTTATTTACACCGACTTTAGTAAAGCATTCGACTCTGTAAACCATTCCCTTTTAGCGCATAAACTACACCTTTTAGGGTTTCCGCCCAACCTCCTGAGATGGATTTCTAGCTATCTTTGTTCCAGGTCTCAAAGCGTCCTCTTCAAAAAGTCCCTCTCTTTACCAGTAAAGGTTTCTTCGGGAGTACCACAGGGCAGCCATCTAGGCCCTTACTCTTCACACTCTTTATTAATGACTTGCCTTCGGTATTAACATACTCTCGAGTACTTATGTATGCGGATGATGTTAAACTCTGTGTCCAGTATAAGGACATTTCATTTCATTCTCGCTTGCAATCCGCTTGCCTCGAAATGCAAAGTTATGACATTTCATCGTTCTAGCCCCTTGTTGGCTCCCTATACACTATTTGGTGGTTCTCTTGAGAGAATTACCCTGGTGAATGATCTTGGTGTCTTATTAGACGCAAAGTCAAAGCTTTCCGAACACATTTCTACCATGGTAAATAAGGCCATGGGCGTGCTTGGGCTTATAAAGAGGTGCTCAAAAGAATTTGACGACCCCTGTTCGGAGCAGAACCTAGCCGATTAGCTGCTTGCCAAATAGCACCTAATTCTTGGCCCTCAGCCGCTTATTTTGTTTGTTACTTATGTCTATGTCACTCATTTGTTTGTTAAAGCTTTGCGCTTGCTTGCCCTGCTAAACGCTCTCTGCCAGCTCGCTCTTCGCTATCTCCGCTTTGCGTCTGCCTACCGACGTCGGCCGAGCGAAGCTGCGCTTAGCGATCGGAGCGGCAATGTAAAGGGCAGGCAAGCCACACTTGCAATTTGGATGTCACGCATTAAAGAACATATCGTAATTTTATTTCTGCGCCGAGTTTTATTTAATTCGAAATAATTAGTCGGCCGATTGGGGATAAAAAACCCGACGTGATCTCTGAGTTGCAGTGTCAATTAATAATCATTCGCGATCGACATTCGTTAGCCTTAGCAAATTTTCGGCGGTTAAGCACAATTCGGTGCTAAAACATACTTACATACACCTACATACACGCATTGCTGGCTATTAATTTCTCTGTCGCGACAATTCGGTCAGTGCAGTGCAGCGAACTCACTAATACACACAAGCGGAGTACAAAGCGGAATCGGACAGCTCGCACAACCTGGAACCCCGTCTGGACCCGGTGAAAACACCGGATTAATTAGTCGAAGATCATGAAGTTGAGAACGTTCATTTCACAAGGGACTGAAAATGCCGTTCGACCCCGGCAAACCCGTTATGGTGGGATCCCCCCCAGTTATTTAGGCACCACAGGCCTAGTATCGGTGGAAATATCCGGAGGTCCGGAGCGTCTATTTACTGGTGGGATCGGAGTAGATGGGACAGCTTGCGGAAACCAGGAGATGGACGCTACAGACGTTGTTGAGAAATGAGCCTCGTAGTTTTTAGTTTAATGTTCATGTATATTACAGCTGCCTTATTTATACGCTCATGATTGCATTGCACCGCTTTAGTAACTATTTTTACGCGCATAGCTGTGTTGTTATTGCTCGTGTCCAAAACATAGCTGTAATGTTCTCACACGTATAGCTAAAGCCCGCAGCTGCACACGCATACAACGATGTGTACCGTTTTGCATTGAACCGTCGCATCGCCTGATCTTTCAATTCCATTTTGGCTCGACTTCTTTTGTGGAGTGGAAGTTACATAGTAGGAAAATAGAATCATAACCAACCGCCCGCATATCGCTGCACCGCCGTAAATCAACCCCCGCTATTCACACATAACTAATCGCCGATATTAGATAATCATCAAATATATTAAATAAAACCTAGTAAAATTTATACAGTCCACTCATTCATAACCATACAATATTTTTGGTCCTTCGAGCCGGATCATACGCGTCTGATTTTATTTTATATATTTAGTGACATCGTTGATCACTGTTTGCCATGATTGCCCTAGTGCACCGTCTAGTTCAGCAGCGTGGTGCCTGCAAATCCCAGATAACTCGCGTGGCTACGGAGGCTCAAGAGTTTGTACAGTCATGTACTTCTGTGTAAACATTACGGCTCAAGTTGGACCGACTGGTTGCCACTTTCAACCGCTTTATGGAGCTCTCTGAAGAGCTGGTCCAATATTATGATGAAGATGAATATGTGGATCTGCATTTGGATATCCCCGAAGAAATGAGAGAAAGTTCTTTAGTGCGCATAGTATTTTCAGTGAAGCCATACGTGACCAGAGCAGTCGCGATAATGAGCAAATCTACTGCTTTCAAACACTGTGGAACGCTTATTTTAGGGACAAACTCAACTTCTGAGGAAGATTCGGGACTCAGCGGGAATCACAGAGCTGCATTTCGAAAAAATACGCATTCCGACGTTTTCGGGCAGATACGAGGATAGGTGTCAGTTTAGTGACTTGTTCTTATGCTCAGTCCACAAGAATAGTAGTCTTTCTAAGTGCCAAAAGTTTCATTATTTGAAATCCTATCTGGATGGTGAAGCGTTGTCTCTGATAAAACATATTTCCATTTCGGATGCCAATTATCAGGACGCATGGGAGAGGCTCAAAAATCGTTATAAAAAAAAATCACTGACTGCTCGTTCGTTCATTAAAGACTTTCTTTCGTTGCCAACCGCAAGGGGTTCAAACATCGCTGAGTTGCGTAAAATAGTCGACACCGCCGACGAAAGTATACGTGGCCTACATGCGCTGAACTGCGACAGCCGCGATGTGTGGCTGATCCATATCTTTTTCTCAAAGCTAGACGCTGAATGCAAAGAAGCTTGAGCAACCTCCAGTGAATCGTGCAAAGAAAATGTGACCATAAATGACCTGACGACGGGGTCCAGACGGGGTTCCAGGTTGTGTACTCAGGTACTGCGCCGAGGCTCTGTGTGGACCCTTGCTTAAACTATTCACCCTGTCCATCGATTCTTCTTGCTTCCCCCCCCATCAGGAAGGAATCGTTTATAATTCCTCTCCATAAAAAAGGTAGCAAGTCTGATGCAAAAAATTATAGAGGTATAGCAAAGTTATCCGCTATTCCTAAAATGTTTGAGGAGGTTTTAACTCCGCACTTGCAACATCTCTGCAAGTCACTTATATCTCCAACTCAGCATGGATTTATAAGGCGGCGATCAACCACCACGAACTTGTTAGAGTTTACCTCTTTCAATATTAAAGGCTTTCAAGGTAACTTACAGACGGATGTTATTTACACCGACTTTAGTAAAGCATTCGACTCTGTAAACCATTCCCTTTTAGCGCATAAACTACACCTTTTAGGGTTTCCGCCCAACCTCCTGAGATGGATTTCTAGCTATCTTTGTTCCAGGTCTCAAAGCGTCCTCTTCAAAAAGTCCCTCTCTTTACCAGTAAAGGTTTCTTCGGGAGTACCACAGGGCAGCCATCTAGGCCCTTACTCTTCACACTCTTTATTAATGACTTGCCTTCGGTATTAACATACTCTCGAGTACTTATGTATGCGGATGATGTTAAACTCTGTGTCCAGTATAAGGACATTTCATTTCATTCTCGCTTGCAATCCGCTTGCCTCGAAATGCAAAGTTATGACATTTCATCGTTCTAGCCCCTTGTTGGCTCCCTATACACTATTTGGTGGTTCTCTTGAGAGAATTACCCTGGTGAATGATCTTGGTGTCTTATTAGACGCAAAGTCAAAGCTTTCCGAACACATTTCTACCATGGTAAATAAGGCCATGGGCGTGCTTGGGCTTATAAAGAGGTGCTCAAAAGAATTTGACGACCCCTGTTCGGAGCAGAACCTAGCCGATTAGCTGCTTGCCAAATAGCACCTAATTCTTGGCCCTCAGCCGCTTATTTTGTTTGTTACTTATGTCTATGTCACTCATTTGTTTGTTAAAGCTTTGCGCTTGCTTGCCCTGCTAAACGCTCTCTGCCAGCTCGCTCTTCGCTATCTCCGCTTTGCGTCTGCCTACCGACGTCGGCCGAGCGAAGCTGCGCTTAGCGATCGGAGCGGCAATGTAAAGGGCAGGCAAGCCACACTTGCAATTTGGATGTCACGCATTAAAGAACATATCGTAATTTTATTTCTGCGCCGAGTTTTATTTAATTCGAAATAATTAGTCGGCCGATTGGGGATAAAAAACCCGACGTGATCTCTGAGTTGCAGTGTCAATTAATAATCATTCGCGATCGACATTCGTTAGCCTTAGCAAATTTTCGGCGGTTAAGCACAATTCGGTGCTAAAACATACTTACATACACCTACATACACGCATTGCTGGCTATTAATTTCTCTGTCGCGACAATTCGGTCAGTGCAGTGCAGCGAACTCACTAATACACACAAGCGGAGTACAAAGCGGAATCGGACAGCTCGCACAGCCGCACAGCTAAAGACATTAGCTGTAATCCCTTTGCTTTCGGTTCCCACGTTTATACGTATACAGGGTGTCTTTTTCGGTCGTGCTGAGTGACTCTTTTAAAACCTCAACATGGCAGCACCTGAGCCTATTAATGTCGTGAACGCAGCAATGCCGAGTGATGTAGATTTCTACAAGCACAAGGCGGAGTCCATCGCGCGCCAACTAAAGGCCATGGATCGCTTTCTCACCAAGGAAGAGCTTGCCGAGTTAGATGAGGCAGAACTTCAAGCTCGCTTAGAGCAAATCGAGCGAATGAATGTGGATTTCGATGCCGCTCAAACGAGCCTTGAAAGGCTGGATTTCCTGCAGTTAACCCATGATACCCGACTGGACTTTTCGAATGTTTATGT